>NC_069120.1:18382500-18727500 GCF_025612915.1 Magallana angulata | reverse complement strand
CCGACATTTTTGGCTGTTTTAATTGTTTGTTCCTTTTACAGTTTGTTGTACGAGCCCTTTATGAAAGAAGTCCCCCCCCCCACCAGAACGTGACAATATAATTAAAGCACTATTCGCTCGAAAGCCAATATTCACTGAAGATCAGTAATTTTTTCACTTTTAAGGTGAGTGCTAACACCAACCTTTTATTTTTTTATCGTTTGAATATCACTTTCAATCACGACTTCTCTGCTTTAAGAATGTTAAAATTTCTCAACTTTTTAAGTACAATATTTGTGCTTTTATATGAAAATTGAAAATCTGTTCTGGTTGCAAGTAAGATGCAACAGAGTATCAAAGCATCAATCTTACAGTGTGGTTTCCTTTCAGAACAGTTTGATATATATAGAGGATGTAGACAGGGGGATCCTATTGCTCCATATTTATTTATTCTATGTGCAGAAATTTTAGCAATTCTAATAAAACAAAATACAAATATCAAAGGTATTGTGGTTAATAGTAAGGAACATAAGATTATCCAATATGCAGATGACACGACTTTAGTACTTGATGGTTCACCAAATTCACTTTTTGCTGCACTTGACACTGTAAATTTTTTTTCTACTTTCTCATGACTAAAGATCAACAGCTCGAAAACAAAAATTGTTTGGATTGGTGCTAAAAAATTTTCTAAGCAAGTATATCACCATACTAGTTGGAAACTAGTGTGGGGATGTACAACATTTAGTTTATTGGGATTAGAATTTTCTGTAGATTTGGAAAAAATAGTTAACCTAAATTATGATATCCAAATACCAAAAATTAAAGCTATGATACAACAGTGGAACAGGAGAATACTTACTCCCATTGGTCAAGTCACTGTAGCCAAAACATTACTTTATCCAAAGCTTAACCATCTTTTTATTTCTCTCCCAAATCCCGATAAAGAAACTTTATCTTTTTAAGTAATATTTTCTATGAATTTGTATGGAATTCAAAGATTGACAAAGTGAAGAGACAAATTATCACCCAAGATTATTTAAAAGGGGGATTTAAAAAGCTAGAAATTAACAATTTTTTAAGTCATTAAAATGCTCCTGGATTAGGAAACTTTTTAAAGATAAGAAACCATGGATGGACATCTTTTTTGAAATCCATGGCAATAAGGTTACAAAAAATATGCTTGATTTTGGTGACAAATATATGCATAATATTGTGAAACATAGTAATGTTTTCTGGAAAAATGTATTTCAGTCATACTTAACAATATTTCAAGCTTCGGATAACATGCTATTTAAGCAAAAAGTCTTTTCTATGCCAGTTTGGTACAATACAAATATATGTGTTGGTAATAAAACAATTTATGTAAAATTGTGGTATGAACATGGTGTAAAAATAGTTAGTGACTTTTTGAATAATGATTGAACTTTTCTATCACAACATGATTTTGAAAAGCAATTTAGCTTGACAAATATTTGTACCATGCAATTTAATAGTGTTATCAGTGCAATTTCAAAGTTTTTCAAGACCATGTCAGTTAATAGATCTGATGTGAGTAAAGATTTTTCACCATTTATTCCTTTTTATTTTGAATATATACTGATGAATGAAAAATGTTCCAAAGTTTTGTATCAACTCATTAATAGTAAAGATATTGTTCCCAAGGCAATTCAAAAATGGAACACTGAACTATCACTTCACTTAGATATTAATGACTCTGTGAAAGATTTTCTTAAAGTTTGTTTTAAAACAACTACTGATACTTCAATACAGTGGCTACAATACAGAATTCTTCACAGAATTCTTCCAACAAACTATTATTTGAAAAAGATTAATGTTATTTCATATGATGTATGTGCTTTTTGTAAGGAAAATGTGGAAACAACTCACCACGTATTTATGACATGTTCAGAAATACCTCCTATATGGAATAATCTTAGTATGTATATTTATAGAAAAACTTCAAATAGAGTTGGCTTTAATGTTAAAATTGTACTATTTGGTGAACTTCCATTCAGTGGTTACAACAAAGTAGTTAATTTTATAATTCTGTACTCCAAGCAATACATTTTTAATTGTTCAAAACAAGACCAAAAACCTGACATTGTTGGAATGTTACATCATCTGTCATTCAAATATAAAGTTGAAAAATATATAGCTATCAAATCATGTGAGATTACAAAGTTTAATAAACTCTGGGTAAATTGGAAAAACATATTTGAGATATAATTTTAAATATGGTAAACAACTGTTCTATATATATATATATATATATATATATATATATATATATATATATATATATATATATATATATATATATATATTCTTTATGTTTGCTCTGAAGAGAATGTAGTGTGTAAGAGGGAGAAAGAGTGTGAAAGTGAAAATGCCAAAAAATTCTTATATATATTACCTTCTTTATGAAATCATATATGATTGTGAAAATGAAAACAAAAAAATGAATTATTAAATTATTAATTATTATTTTATAAAAAAATAAAAATAAAATTTGACCAAAATCGTGACCATGCCCTTAAAATGTGGTCTTTTATAATAAATACACAGTATCAATATCTAATGAATCATGAACAATAATGTCAATATGACATTTTATTTTATTTTTAAAGTAAAATGATTCATGAATATTAAAAAAAAAATCTTTTGTTCATATTTTTAAAACCTTTCAATTTAATTTCATTCTAAAATGTAATACACAAATATAATACTCGAGAAGGCAAGTTATTTTGTCATACCAAAATTACTTTAAATGAAATATGTTTATGTATGTATATTTTAGATGATATTCCGCGCAAGCGGGAAATAACACTTTACAAATTGATGAGGTTTGTATTTTTGTGCACATTTTTTTAATATAAACTGTCCCCGATTTTTTTTCTAGATTGTTTTTCTTATCCTTTAAAAAAAAATAAAATTGTAAAGCAACTGGCTTGATATTTAGAGGAGCGGACAGGGATGAAAATCTAAGCTGATATCAATTATAAGTGCCATGCCTAAAATTTTTGTTGCAGCTGAAAAAAAATACCGACATTTTTGGCTTTTTTAATTGTTTATTCCTTTTACAGTTTGTTGTACGAGCCCTTTATGAAAGAAGCCCCCCCCCCCCCCCCCCCCCCCCAGAACGTGACAATATAATTAAAGCACTATTCGCTCGAAAGCCAATATTCACTGAAGATCAGTAATTTTTTCACTTTTAAGGTGAGTGCTAACACCAACCTTTTATTTTTTTATCGTTTGAATATCACTTTCAATCACGACTTTTCTGCTTTAAGAATGTTAAAATTTCTCAACTTTTTAAGTAAAATATTTGTGCTTTTATATGAAAATTGAAAATCTGTTCTGGTTGCAAGTAGGATGCAACAGAGTTTAAAATGTGGTCTTTTATAATAAATACACAGTATAAATATCTAATGAATCATGACCAATGATGTCAATATGACATTTTATTTTATTTTTAAAGTAAAATGGTTCATGAATATTTAAAAAATCTTTTGTTCATATTTTTAAAACCTTTCAATTTAATTTCATTCTAAAATGTAATACACAAATATAATACTCGAGAAGGCAAGTTATTTTGTCATACCAAAATTACTTTAAATGAAATATGTTTATGTATGTATATTTTAGATGATATTCCGCGCAAGCGGGAAATAACACTTTACAAATTGATGAGGTTTGTATTTTTGTGCACATTTTTTTAATATTAACTGTCCCCGATTTTTTTTTCTAGATTGTTTTTCTTATCCTTTAAAAAAAAATAAAATTGTAAAGCAACTTGCTTGATAATTAGAGGAGCGGACAGGGATGAACATCTAAGCTGATATCAATTATAAGTGCCATGCCTAAAATTTTTGTTGCAGCTGAAAAAAAAATACCGACATTTTTAGCTTTTTTAATTGTTTATTCCTTTTACAGTTTGTTGTACGAGCCCTTTATGAAAGAAGCCCCCCAGAACGTGACAATATAATTATAGCACTATTCGCTCGAAAGCTAATATTCACTGAAGATCAGTAATTTTTTCACTTTTAAGGTGAGTGCTAACACCAACCTTTTATTTTTTTATCGTTTGAATATCACTTTCAATCACGACTTTTCTGCTTTAAGAATGTTAAAATTTCTCAACTTTTTAAGTACAATATTTGTGCTTTTATATGAAAATTGAAAATCTGTTCTGGTTGCAAGTAGGATGCAACAGAGTTTAAAATGTGGTCTTTTATAATAAATACACAGTATAAATATCTAATGAATCATGACCAATGATGTCAATATGACATTTTATTTTATTTTTAAAGTAAAATGATTCATGAATATTAAAAAATCTTTTGTTCATATTTTTAAAACCTTTCAATTTAATTTCATTCTAAAATGTAATACACAAATATAATACTCGAGAAGGCAAGTTATTTTGTCACACCAAAATTACTTTAAATGAAATATGTTTATGTATGTATATTTTAGATGATATTCCGCGCAAGCGGGAAATAACACTTTACAAATTGATGAGGATTGTATTTTTGTGCACATTTTTTTAATATAAACTGTCCCCAATTTTTTTTTCTAGATTGTTTTTCTTATCCTTTAAAAAAAATAAAATCGTAAAGCAACTGGCTTGATATTTAGAAGGGCGGACAGGGATGAAAATCTTAGCTGATTTCAATTATAAGTGCCATGCCTAAAATTTTAGTTGAAGCTGAAAAAAATACCGACATTTTTGGCTTTTTTAATTGTTTATTCCGTTTGCAGTTTGCTGTTGCAATTGAAAATATTTCATTTTTGCATTATCTGTTTCATTAAGAGGGTTCGATGGTGATAGCCATTTCTTGACTGTATTGATTTCCTTTAGAAGAAGAGCTATACAAAACAATCTAGGAAAATATCAAAATTTAAAAGGCAAAATATATGAAATTTTTCTTTACTATATAATGTATAGTTTATAGTTAAACAATTAAATCATACTTTTAAGTTTTAGGTATATTTGATGGTTACTTTGTTGATCATCCAGCCCCCTTACAAATCACAACCACCAATGACATAGATTTACATGCCCAAGGATTTTTTTTCTTCAAAATGGTGAGGGATATGTAATGCATCGTATCTCTTTTCTAGATTTAATTCTTATATGTCAATTTTCACTTTTATTTTTAACAGTCCAAAATAAAGATTTATATATGTAAAGTACAATATAAAAGCGTGCTTTGAAAACAATAAATGGGAGAGGTGGTTGACAATCCCCCCTTCCTTCTGAAGGAACGTCCCCGTTTTATGCGTACATCGTTTAATATTTACATTTTCAACTGTCTTTGTCTGTGATAACATTACGAATCAAGTTTGAACCATGAAACACACTAACTTCATTAAACATGAGTGACACAAAATGGGCGTGTCTTATAGTCTAACCGAAAAACGGTATTGGCTGCGCCGCGTAGTAATACATAGCATGTGCTACATATAAAATACTGGAATCATAATAATGTTGTTTTAAAGTGTACAAATTGGAAATAATAATAAATAATAATAAATAAAAATAATTTATCATAAAGCCTTTCGGGCTTTATTGGATTTGACCACGCCCGACCGTAATTATCACCTCATAATACTAAAAGAATGATTCCTTATTCTTTAATTCATATAGGCTACATGACAGAAGTATCAACGAAGGAATTACCCATTATCTGGTGTCGCAATGTCCTTTAGTGTCTTTGTATTGTGTCTGGTGTCTCTGTTACATAAACCTACTATATCAAAAGAAACAAAATGGTATCACTAGATACTAAATAAACGAACAATATAACTGAAAAAAAGTTTATGAAATCGCATTCCTTTTCATGCGTCTTTTTACAAACTTGCTTCCAGTCCAATTTTACCAAATGAACAGTAGATTGTAAGAAAGTTTTGTCTATGCATATAAAGATAAACGATGTCCCCATCAATTAAATCTACCCCCCCCCTTGCCCCCCCCAAAAATGATGATTAGTACATACTAGTGTACACTGTAGAGGCTTCACTTTAGGGATCTCTTTTTAAACATTTTCCAAACTATATCGCTTTCAATCACATGTAATCCCCCAATGTTTATTATTTCACAAATTATCGCGTCTATGCTCCAGGTTAACATTTTTTTCATAATTAAATGTCTCCGTTGGGGATCCCTTTCTGACCACTAAGCTCCATTTGAAAATGTTAAGTAGAAGCTTACTTTTAATATTGATTTATTATTTTTATACCCCTGTTCCGAAGTAGAAGGGGGTATACTGTTTTACCCTTGTGTATCTGTCTGTCTGTCCATCTGTTTGTCCGTCCCTCTGTTTGTCCGTAACAAAAATTTATGTTGCATATTTCTCAGCAACCATTCATTGCAGATGAAATTTTAACACACTATTTGATTAGTTATGCCATACGGTGGGATATATTTCTGTACCAATCGGACGTCAAATTCCTGTTAAATGACGACTTTAACTTTTTTAGCCTAAATTATCAAACAAATTTTCGTCAAAGCATGTGCTTGAAAGAGAGTGTTGCAAAACAGCGGGACTATTCCCTAACATAGAAAGGACCTTAACAGTTTAAATTTCCCTATCCCTTGAAGAGTCTTACGTATAAATTAAGACACATTGCGTAGACGACTATATTGTTCCGTTTGTAAGCGAAATACAGTGATACACAAACCTTTTCGGTCATTTTTATCGAACACGGCAAACACTAAGTACAGTTAGGAAGATGACCATATATTTTGAATTTTTATGTTTACATACATTAATTGATTTCAACTGTCCAGCGTATTTAAAGTATCATTCTTTGGAACTACATTATATAAACTTTCCAGATAAAATTCTACACTGCTTTATGTACTACGTTGCAAGCAAAAAAGAATTAAATCAAATTTTTCAAAACTTTAATCATTTCATTTTATCTGGGAAAATTAGCATAGGAACTGCAAGCCTTCTTTAAATACACCAGTTTTAGGCATGCAATTTGGTGAGATCTATTTTTGTACCTATCGGACGTCAACTTCCTGTCAAATGACGACTTCGTTTATTTTTAGCCTTTTCAAACAGATTTTCGACAAAGATTTCTCAGCAACTATTTATTGCAGATGCTTGAAATTTTAACACACTATTTGTTTAGGCATGCAATACACTGGGATTTAGTTTGGTACCAATCGGATGTCAGCTTCCTGTTTGATATCGACTTTGCTTATTTTGCAGATTAACATCAGAGCGGGGGTATCGTATTGGCTCACAGATATCTTGTTCAAATATTATCATAAATCAGGTGATTAAAACCTCTCTAAAAGATATATTCTTTATTATAATAAGAACAATCGCAACTTCTCGGGCCTCTCCGGCAGAGGTTGCGATAATAAATTTACAAGATTTCTTTTCATCAGCGGAAATGGCCGAGAAGTTACGATTGTTTAGAAGTGTTATTTTCGTAAGATACGAATGAATAAATAGGGAATGTCTGCATTCAGCAAGTAAAGGTTTCCTCCATCATATTTTCCGCAAAACTCATCTAAATCTATGTACATCACAACACTTTCTTTAGAGTTATCTTTAAGGTATAATTCAATGTGCAATTGAACTCATTCACCCGAACAATGACTCCTTTTAAGGTTTTAATAGTGTAACTAGATTTTGACCCATACGTGCACGGGTTGACAAATATGATATCGGGGATTTATGAAATATTCTGCAATTTTTTATTTTTTCATATTCTACATCCCCGTGGGGTCTCTGAAATAAATGGGAACGGCGCGTTTGATTTAAGAACTGTTAAATACAAGCTTGCTAATATATTGGTAAAATATGGCAGTTGTGATCTTCAACAATTAGAAAAAAGTTATTATTTACGGTATTTCCATGTTGAAAATTGCTTTTAAATAGAAGGCTATTTTTTATTCGTAGGGTTACAATCAACCCAAACTTCAATTTACCTTATAAACGGAAACCTTTTATTTGCAAAAGTTATATTATCTAGGTAACTCATTGGTTTTAAATCTAAAGAGTGCACCCGATATATGTTTATTCTTTAGGGTGGAATAACCCATTATCACAAAATGACTGACTTCTGATCGAACGTCCCAAACTCCAGGGGCATGACATTTATAATTTTGGTAGAGGGCTTCGTGGTCTACAGAATTATGGAGTCAGTGTGTGGGAGTAGAGAAAAAGATTTCGATCTTTTTTTTCTTTTTTTTAAGGATTTTACTGACGGTAACATGTAACTTTCTCCATAGCCGAGTGGATAAAGTGTCAGGCTTGTGATCCGTATATCTAGAGGTCGGATCCCGCAGGGGCTTTTGTTGTTACTTATTGAATTGCATTTTTTAGATACATAATCACATGTATATCATTTTTTATACCCAACCAGCAAATTTTTCGCTTATTTAAAATATGTACAGTTTATATATATTTATATCTTTCATAATCAAATATTTACATGTACCAAGTATAATTCCCTCTATTTCTTACGAAAACTTATAGTTAATTCATAGCTCTGTAGAAACAACCAGATTGAAATCGACACGCCCCGTTTATCGATTGGTCGAAATATACAGCGGCTGAAACTGACTACACTGGTTATGTATTTTTTCTGCAATGTCCATACTTTCATATCCCGAATGAATTACCAAAGAAAGCATTTTATTTTTTAAATAATTTGCTGTTAATTTGAGTGACCTTTTCCAGGTGTGTTATTCCACCTTAAATCCCTTTATTTAAACACACGAAAAAAAAAATCTACACTCAAAGTTTATTGTGCTAATTTTAACCTAAATTGACCAAGTGGTTAACTGGAAAAAGTAAAAAATATAAAAAAAAAACAAAATTTTGAAAATAACAGATAGACAGATGGAAGGGCGTCGGACATGATTTGATATAAAAAAAAAAAAAAAAAAAAGGAGAGAGGAAAAAACAGCTTTGTGTTTTGACTGTGAGAGCAAGTCCCGAGGCGTGACCGAAAGAAATATGAAGCTTGCTCAAGGGGAACTGGAATCTTGCTGATTCCCTCGGTGGTATATTTAGTCAGTTCAAAAGAGATGTGTATAATATGTATATGGAGACAATAGGTTCAAAGTTACGTTACATTGAAATACATGACAAAACGGGCTTTACCCCTGTTAATAGGCAGATAATTTGCATCATGGCCTTTCGCCTGAAGACAACGACTTTATTTTTACTTAACTGGTATTGTTTGATGCAGCAATAATACTGTTTGAATATGTCTGAATACAATCTTTTTAGAATTGCTTTGGGTCTTAGTCCATAAACTGCCATAAGGTCCTGTAGCATACATTCTAGCAACATGTGTAATTTCTGATGAATTTACGATTTTAAAACAGCATATTTAAGTTAAATAAATTCATTTCCAGTGTCTAGAATGCAAGACTTGGCATTTATAATGCTTAAACAAAATAATGACCAAACTTAAAGCAAGATACCGAGCGAAGCAGTTTATTGCTAAGTTAGAACCATTTTAACAAGAGCATGGACTTACGACCTATTCGTGTCAAATTTTAGTTTGATGTACAAGTAGACTCCTCCTATTCAGTTTTAGTCACTCAGTCATTGGCTTATAGATTTTAACAACGATACAAGCAGGACAGCTAGTGTGCAGTGACTGTATATTTCAGATATGTATATACGTTTTTTTTTTTAAATTAATTCTTAAAGCTTTTCATTGAATCGAATGGAAAATCTCAAGAACGCACCATCTATGTTGTTCAGTAAAAAAAAATCTATAAGGATTTGGCATTGCGAATAAAAAACTTTTAAAATAAAAAAGCTAGGGGATTTGTAATGCAAACTTTATGCTATTGTTAATAAAACAATACAATGTTGTATTTGGTGGTTCATAAGGGTATGTAGTAGGCGGGTAGTTAAACAAAAATACGTAACCTGCATCAGCACAGTAAATTTTACTTTTTGGAGTATCATGGGTACTTAAAAAAATATTCTTTACAGTACTTCCCTGAATTTGACAAAAGCACCCTGAGATCTTTTAAATTTACCGGCCACCAGGGGGCAGTTACCGTCTTCCCTGTTTGCGTCTTCTTGGAACACTTGATTTGAACAAAAATACCTTCAGTGGCTGTATGTTGAAACCGCATTCATTTCAACCAAAGAACATCCGTTTAATGCATAATCATTATATTTGCCATGACTGATAATGAAAAGCAACTAATAATGTTTAATGTGAACTTTCGTCTATTTCAGGTTTTTTTAATGATTGGAAAACCATAAATTAACCAGAAACGAAAAACTATTTTCAAGCGGCATGGTCACGATTTTGGTCGAATTTTAATTTTCTATTTTTATTTTCTTAATACTTTAGCAATGCATTTCTAACGATCAACCAAAATTTAAGTGGCGGTCGTAGAGTTACAAGCAATATACAGACCTAACAATTCTTTGTTATGTAAACAAGGTTCGTGCCATGTTTTTGTATACATACATGTAGGTTTAACATACCGGTATATGATTTGATTTTTCATCCTAGGGTAAGTTTTTCCCCAACCTTTTTCTAATGTCAAGTGCACAGCAATAGAATTGTTAGATTAAATGTGATACGACAATATTTATATGCATAAGATTTCATCAATTCGTGCCTTTTGGTGCACAGATGCCGCCCACGATTCAAGAAATAATTATAACCACCCCTTTAACATGCATTGGTATTCTTTGTTCTTTTTAATATGAAATTATTTAATGCTTGAGCAGTCGATAGACCCGAATATTTTTCCCGAGGTGCAGGGAACAGCTCAGTATGATCTATTGCCCGAGGCCAGTTAATTCTATTGACTGTTTAGGCATTAAATAATTGTTTCATTACCTAATTCCGTTTTTAGTATTTTGTGTTCACAATTATAAATAACATAAGGTTTTCATACCATTATGCATTCAGGTCATTGTTAATCAATGTCAAGATGATCTAAAAGATAAATTTTAAGAACAATAGTAAAATAAACATAATAAACTTATCTTTTAATCTTGTAGCAATTAAACTTTTTCTAAAATACGTTGCCGGTCCAATAGATCGCAGTCTATTGACCGGCGGTCTAATAGATCGCAGTCTATTGACCGGCTGTCCAATAGATCACAGTCTATTGACCGGCGGTCTAATAGATCGCAGTCTATTGACCGACAATCAATAGATCACTTTCAAATCTGAATACACATACAAAATAGACGAAAATATTTAATCTGTAATAAAACAACAAAGTCCCTTTGATTAGGTAATAAAATGGATTATCAACTGTGTCTAAACCAATCAGATTTCAGTATTTAACATGAAAGTATAATAAAGTTCATTGTCATTGTCATTGTCCCATGCCACTTTTTCCTTCTTCCAAAACTTCAAAAAAGTTTTTATCTGGTTGTCGTTACAAGCCCTTACAAGCTCAGCCACCAGTCAGTCCCTCAGAATTCTAACAAAATCAGCGCAGCCACAGGGCTAGACATTATACGGTTTAGACCATTCACCATAATTAAGATGTTGCTGAATTATATTCATATTTCATTTCATGAAATAATGAGTTGGTTTTTTTTACACTCATCCATGTTTATCACAGATTTTTTTTTTGAAAATAGTAAAATGATTATGTGCGGTGTTGAAACTACAATATAAAACTAGTTTTATTTTTTTATTTACACCTTTAAACCGATATCGTGACAGTACTGAAAGTAATAAGTGGGAGAACGCCGCCCGAGAAATTCTGCGGAATTTACGGAGGCTTTGTCAATATGGTCCAAGGTGTCATCACATAAAAAATATTAAAAAACAACCTTCGCACTTCGCAGGTTTAACAGGAATAACCTTTTTTTACTTCAGTTTCTACAATTCTCATTTATAGATTAAAACTGCCTTAAAAGTCACAATTTCGACGAGAAGATTCTCTTAATGTTTAAGCTACATGATATCTAAAATTGTTTTTAAAAATGTAGAAAAAATATTTGACACAAAAATAATTGCCTTTAATCGTCTGATGTCAGACTTGGCCGTCAGTGTTCTTAGCGTCAAGTGTAACTTCTTTTAAAATGAGTATGAAATATACTGTCTTTGATTAAAAAAGTTAAAAACTCTGACAAACATAAAGCATTTACGTAAATTTAAAATTTCCAAGTTAAGACTCCAAATTGAACAAAACAGATACAGGTATATCATAAAAAAAATTAGGGTGACTTTAGTTGATTTTTCTGTCTGCAAAAATTTAATCTTATCCGAAATTTCCGTCTCTGATGAAATAAAATTTTAAACATAAAGAAGATAGGGGAATAAGATAGATTACATGTGTATGCCCATTTGGTTCAGTCGTTAAAACAATTTCAATTTTTTTTTTCAATTAAGTTATTCTATGAGTTTACAAAAGGAAAATTTCTAATTATATTTAGTATAGAATATTTTAACAAAAGATAAGAAAAAATAGATCCTAAAGTGTTGATGGTATCGAACCGACAACCAAAAAACCCTAGTTCCATAAAGTTAAATGATGCCTGGTGCTCTTACCACTGACCATTTCAGTCACAACAAAGTGTGTTGTTTAAATGCTGTTTAAGACTATGGCCACGAATTTACGGACTTTTATTATTTTTCTAAAACGTTCAATTGTTGGGATACAAAATGACATTTTAAAAGTATAGTGGGTCATTTCTCCACGTTTTTGTGGATTGCAATCGGTTTGATTACCATTAAACCTTATTTAGACTATGAGAAAAATATGGAACTCAGACCCACTCTATAAAAAAAAAAGCATTGACGTTCTAAAATTGCCACTATTTGGAGGTTTTGACACGCATTCGCTTATGTAAATCAACCTTTTCTAAATATTTAACATTCTTAGGGTGTACAAACCGACGTTTTGTTGAATATACAATCTTTTCAATAGTTTTAAGAAAAATTATAAGATTTGTAGATATTTCAATATAACAGTATCTTATCTCCCCTCATAGAGGCAAATTCCACATATTTACATATCTTCTTTCTTTGAAACTGAGATTAATTTCTACATAAAAGACGAAGTATTTGTGTTCAATTTAAGAGCAATAACATGTAACTTTATGAAATGTTTAAACCGATTTATTTTTCTAAGTGTTCATTTTACATATGTATAATTACTTGATTTTTCTTTGAAATACTAATGTACGAATGTGACGACTTACTCATATTGCAGAATTTAAATGAAAAATAAAATATGCAAGGAAGGACAATATTTTGAAAGACATAAAGCATTATATCTCATCAATGAGCATTGTAAAATCACATACATGTATGAGGTTATATTTCTGAACTTCTTAAGAATACCCATACATTAAAAGAAAAGAATCGGTATTTTATATTCCTGTTTTCTAAGAATGACTTAATTCTCGAATTGAATTGTTGTTATCTGGATAAGTTCCCGAGGTTTATACTAGAATAAGTGTTAATGGAATAAAATTAAATTTGATCTCGCTATTTATTTTTACTTCACATATTCTCAGACAGTAATGTAACGATCTTGTAAATGTCTGGAATTTGAGATATGATTTCTTTCAATGATGCTTCATAACGAAAGCTTGGAAGCAACAACAGCAGATATCATAGTTTTCTAGGACACAAATGAAATACAAAAATGTATATTCTTATTGCCTAGAATTTATCTAAAAATGAAATATAGTATTTTCATCACCTTTACTTTGACATTAGATTGAACATAGGTATCGGAATTATTTCAGTAGGTTTTAAAGTGGAATGTCACATATTTTAAAGTACATTTTATGTGGAATTTCCCGTGATATAATGACATGTTCTGGTAGGTCTGCATTATTGATTCTATAAATTCATTTATATTATTAAAATGCCCAACCCAAAATGAAATGAGGTAGCGCATCATTGTTTCAATTAATTAGTATAAAAGTAAATTACACATTTCTTAAAGAAATCAGAAATCATTTTTAGTAATATGAAGTAATAATGGTGGTCGGAGTGTAAGCAAATCAAATTTGATAAAGCTAAAGGGGTTTTATAATATCCCAACTATAATTATCTTCCCACAAAATTATTCCTTCTTAACTATATTTACAATGTATATAATCTTCACGACTCGGAGGCTGAAATATGAATAATTAAAGCACCTTTTTTATAGAAAAAAAATATCTAAGAAATTAATAAAGTAAAAAAAATATGTAAAAAAAGATTGTATTTGTTTTGTCATATTATTCACATGGCGGGAAAATATTCAGCCAGTCTTTGTTTTTACTGATGGCACCCGGCCAATTTTTGTTCAATTTCGAATACTAGTACAGTTTGGTATTGATTCACAGCCAAGGTATTGTACTAAATAATTTAAATGGACATCAAAAAATAAACACAGATCCTACTTTTATTTACAACACATTTAATATTGGTTGTATAAAGCATTACCATTTCTGGGTTTTTTTAAAAAGATGATAACGAAAAATTATGTGTTAATGAGATCCGATGGCTGGAGTCTTGCGTTGCCTCATATTTGATCAATGCCAACAATCTAGATTATATTGTGCTTCAACTTTTTTACCAAAAAGTTGATTATTGGGAATCAAAATTTGTACAAATTTTAATTTCCAATAATCTAAATTTTTGTAAATGACACTATCATTAATTCAGTGCTTATGTTAAACAGGACCTCTTTAAATAAGTAAAAAAAAATTTACTTTTTCTCGAATTGCTAATGGGGCTGATAGACAAATGAGTCAAAAGCCCCACTATTAAAAACCCATGCCATGTGCCTGATTGGGGCCTAGCACCGCCCCTTTATTGTTACATGCTTCAATTGTGATTAAACAGTAACAATGTAAGATATTCTTTCTACAGAAGTGTCTTTTGTCATAGGTCATACCACCTTTGGGCATGCATATGATTTGGATAAAATGTTATGAAAGTGTTTTACCTCGTTATGAACGTCACTTCATAAAAATATATTTGCAAAATAAAACAAAACAGATCCAGGTCGACAAGGAATTACTTTTTGATATTCATATATCTAAGTCGATTCTGATTGAAAAACAAACAAAAAATATATAAATACAAGCAAGTATAATTAGGAAACAAGCACAATTATCATATCACATCGTTGATTTTTTCTTCTTTTTTTTACAGATCATCGACTTGGAATGATTAAAATAACCAACACTAGTAGCGGAAAATAACGAAGAATAAACGGAGGCGCAAAAATGAAATGCGTCACTTTTAGAAAACACCCACAGTATGACACGTGATCTATAAATGTGTCACACTATCAAAGTAAATTCAAGAAACATATCTTTTGTGTAGTTTAACCAGTCTCCGCGTTACCTTTAACAACAGTGCCAGTCACATAAATAAACTCACCAAGCATACTAGATAAAATCCGCCAATACATATACGAAAGAGTCATTTCTTACCATTAACAAAACACAAAATATTTGAAAAGGCAACTTGTTTTAGATCCATATACAATATACAAATAAAAATTGAATTTAGTTGTTTGGCATTCTTTTTTCAAGCCTGGTTCTGGAACAATCTATCTAGAGGGCGCTGTAGTTATATCGTCGAGACCAAAGTGCGGTTTGGTAGATGCTTCTAGAAGACTGAACCAGTTAATAGTGAAATTTCTGGGTCTGACACTTGGATGGTAGGGGGCGTTAGTTGGTTCTGGAGGGGGTAACACGCGATAAACAAAAATGTCTGTCGTAATGCACTGGAATAGTATTACAGTACCCACGAGGAATATGTACCAATACTTCTCAGGTCCCTGAAACCCAGAAATTGGTTGAATTAATACATTTTGAAGAAATAATTGTAACATCACATGTAAAATTCATAATAATTTGGTACCGGATTATTTAAAAGAAATTTTCCCTTCTATCAGGACTTTAGAATCGAATTACAATACACGCAATCGAGAAGACTGTACTATTCCAAAATGTAGACTAGAAATATTCAAGAAATCGTTTGTTCCTGACACGATCAATAAATGGAATAGTTTAAGTTTACTTATCAGAAACAATTCCTCCTTTACAGGTTTCAAAAGCAGTATTCAATTAAACCAAATTAAACCTCCGTCCTTTTTTTGCTTCGGCAAGAGACGACTTAATATCATACACACAAAACTTAGACATAACTGTATCTTAAACTTCGACCTTTTCAGAAAAAATATCATTGAAAGCCCTAATTGCCAACGTGGATTACCAGAAGATTCTTATCATTTGTTTTTTGATTGTAAAAATTATACCAATGCACGAAATAAATTGTTTTCAAACCTTTTGAACTTAAATCAAATTAACATTATTAATTGTCATTTACTTTTGTGGGGAGACGAATCTCTGAAAATCAATTTAAACCAACATATTTTTTTTAGCTGTTTAAAGATTTATAAGAGATTGTGGCAGATTCTCGTAATTTCAATTTTACCGCCTAGACCAAATTCAACAGAACTGTTTTTACATGTACGTTTGTTCAATAACTTAACTATATCAGTAATATCCATTTCTATGTACTTTCCATTCTAAACTACTATACAGTTGTAAATTGTTATACTTGGCAAGAACCTCATAAGTTGTAAGAACTTGTGTTCGAACCATTTGTATATGCTTATGCAATAAAATATGTTCAAACCAACATCACACGAGCGATGAAAAAACTATTATACTAAGTATACAATGTGATATATGTGTAATACACATGTACTTTACATGCACATTCACATTGTGCATTATATATTGAAACGTTTGTCAATGATAAAATTTATTTCCAATGGTAATAGTTTTGACCACTAAACTTCAAAGGTACTAAGAGATTATAGACTTTGATTTTTGCCGATTTCAAACCTATAATGATATTAGAGACTTCATGCATGATAAAAGCAGTTAGCAGCAGCATTGATTTATTCTTAAATAACCATTCAAGTTCAAGAAAAACGTCATCGATATACAAAAGCGCACAAAATACATGTAGTTTCTCAGTAAGAACTCTGATCCAACAGTGTCCTACATTGTTATTAAAAAGAAACGTTTAGGCGTGGTTTCAACCAGACCCCTTAGCACCTCAAAAAACAAACCCCAATTAATCACATAAGTAAGTGTGCATTGTCCAGACAAGCACATGTATACGTCAATACGATATCCTGTTTTGTGGAGACGTTATCAAGGTCGCATAATTTGAAGAGGTGCATAAACCTATATATTGATAAAGTGTTATTTTGAGCGTATATCGTGTGAATGTAAATTGCAACGCATCCACTCCCGACAAAAAATATCTAAACTTTCGTTGACAACAAGTAATGCTTTAGGTAAGATAACAATATTGTCCAATTTCACCAAGCTCAAAAGAAAAAAGATATAATTTATCAACGTCAATTGAACACATACGTATTTCTTTTTTCACATATAAAAAAACCAGTTTTGTAAAAATGTGGATGTACATGTATATGTTATTCAATAAAGAAGTGTTTGAGTGTGTGATGCGTTCCTAATATTTACTTCATTGTATAGATATCCTGATTGATGATGTGATTTCTGAGTCATACGATTTTTATTTGCTTGTTAACAAATAATTTAATTATGATATGGCAACATTACATTTTTTAAATAATTGAAGAGGTCGTAAAACTAATTTTATTGTAAATAAAAACATTTTTGGGAAAAATTTTGTAATTAGGATGTATGTTTCAACTTTATATCTCTTTGTAAATCAAGCTGGCATTATAAATGTATAATAAGCAGATGAACGCATGCAGGGGGTATATCCATTAACACCCCATGGTCAAGTTACCCAGGTTGTTTGATAGTCTGTAATTTTGCGCACAACAGGGTCACTGTCATTTATTCAATGGTTTTTTATTATTTACTCTGTTGTTTTCAATTTAAAACAATACAAATGTAATTCATTGAATAAACGACCTTTAATGCAATGACTTGTTCAATTTTCTTGGCAAATAAACTTGGACTCATTGGATTATGATAATGTACAAGTTTTTCTGGTGTATCCACCATACACCAGAAAAACCTTTACTGATAAAAATTTGGTTGTCAAAAATAATGTTTTATGACCCCTTACACCTTCATGACATGCGAGAAACACCTAGCTTCTTGGTTCGGTAAGACTTTACTGTCCTTAATTGCTTTTAATAAGTAACTCACTGACAGTAAATTCAATTCTAAGGTATTCTTTTTTAGAATGGTCGAAGATTTTTCCTAAAAATTTACGTACTAGATTTTTTTTACTTCGTCCCTTTAAGCTGACAAAGTAAGGATAGGTAGCAACTGTGAACTAGATTATTTTTTAGCCAAGAAAAAACGTGTTGCTTCCTGTAAAGATTATCACAGAGAGAGAGAGAGAGAGAGAGAGAGAGAGAGAGAGAGAGAGATGGATCAATAAATCATTTTCGTACACAGTAAATTTTTATACTAGTGCATACTTACTAGATCACCTGACTTGTACCACCAGTTCTGCAAAAGAACTCAGAAATAACCACTCCTTTAACAGACTGACATTCTTCGTTCTATTTAATTTACTTTGCTTTTGTTTTATTACTTCAAACTTTCATTACATTGATAAAAATGTTGGTGTTTAATTAACAACACAGTTGTTGTTTCACATGAAAAATACCGATATTAGAATTACAAAAAAATCATGTCACATCGATAATAAAATGAAATGACACGCTCAATTTTATGTAAGACTCTAAAAAGATACTTACCACAACGAGGCAGACTATGCCACTGACTGAAAGATAAATTTTATTTCAAAAACAACGAATTAAAATCACTAATAAACTCTTGAACTCTCTCATAAAACGTCAATTATTATAAGAGTGATGAAATTTATAGCATTCATGAAAGCGGGCAATATATAAATCAAAGTACTGACTCACGGGAGTTGATTTTATTGATTATATTTTATTTGAATAATTATGCACATTTTTTCTAATATGAATTTTCGGGCTTTAACTCCATATATTTACATTCAGTGTATATTTCCCATTATGTTTGCATTGGAAATCTGCGACATTCAATTTTCCATGCGGAATACACTTTGATAATTCATGTGTTTTGAGAACAAATATAAACATGATAAACGTCTTCGACTAATTTATTTTTGTTGGATTAAATAAGACTTTCAATCTTACATAACCAATTTGATATGTACTTTAGAAAAATAATCATTAATTTACATCTACCCCTTAATAAAGATTTTTCTCCAGAAAAAAAGGATGGGGGAATAACTTTTTTATAAGATGACGCAACTGCCCATTTGGTTTAGTCGTACAATACAATTCCTAAAATTAACATTTTTCAATTAAATATATTTGGAATGTTATGATACAAGTTTACAAAAGGGTATTTTTTTTTTACTATATTCACTTTGAAATATTTTGGTGGTATCGAACCCACAACCTAAAAACCCAAGTTCTATAAATTTACCTAATGTCTGGTGCTCTAACCACTGAGCCATTTCATTTACAACAAAGATCGTTGTTTAAATGCAATATGAGACACTGGCCACGGTTTTACGGACTTTTATTATTTTACTAGAACGTTCAATTGCTTGGCTACAAAATGAAAATTTTAAAGTATAGTGAGTTATCTCTCCACATTTTTGTTGATGAAAATCAGTTTAAATTCCATTAAACCAAATTTAGACTATGTCAAAAATATGGAGCTCAGACCCACTCTATAAAAGAAAGGGCATTGAAGTTATAAAAGGACACTATTTGGAAGTATTGACACACATACGCCAGTTTAAATCGACCTATGACACGTATTTAGAATAATTAAAGGTTACAAAGCGATGTTATGTTAAATATAAACTGTTAATTATTTAATGATTATTAAAAAAATTAATCAGATTCAATTATATTTTAATTTTGCGGTATCTAATCATTCCTCATTTGGGCATTTTATACGCCTTATTCACCCATTGTCTTTCTGGCACTTTATTTATTGTCGTGGCAGCTAACTAAATAACATGTTAATATGGCTTTTCTACGTATGTTTCATATCCCTAAGAGAGTAAATAATATCTTTATAGCGGCGATAAAAATGTTTCATACAAATAGACATAAGTATGAAAATTTAAATATAAGCGCTGAATTCTTAAATGATCAGGTTACAGTTTATTTAATTATACTTTCATGTTAAATACTGTAATCTGATTGGTCTACACGCAGTTGATAATCCATTCTATTACCCTTAGCGTTAGCAACACACTTTGCAACGGGTAACACAATATATAAATAGTGCCCGTTTGGGAGGGTAACAGTTGAAATTGACACCCCGAGGAAACCATTGTCAACCGACGCGAAGCGGAGGTTGACGATGGTTTTCGAGGGGTGTCAATTTCAACTGTTATCCTACCAAACAGGCACTATTTATTTTATTATACTGAATGTCTTAATTTTAGAGAATTTTTAAATTGCTTTTATATAGAAATGACGTGAATTCTACGGCGAACCGTACGTGCATAATGTATGCGCATGTAACAATTTGTTGCGTTACCCGTTGCTAAGCGTGTTGCTAACTCTGAGGGTAATAGAACGGATTATGAACTTCGTCTCAACCAATCAGATTTCAGTATTTAACATGAAAGTATAATAAAACGAATTGTTACATGCGCGTAAAGTATGCACGTACGGTTCGCCGTAAAATTCACGTTATTTCTAAATAATGCAGTAAAATTTTCTCTAGAATTAAGACAATCAGTATAATAAAATAAATAATCCCCGTTTGAGAGGGTAACAGTTGAATTTGTTATTCTTTCATGTTAAATACTGAAATCTGATTGGTTTAGACGAAATTCATAATCCGTTCTATTACCCTCAGCGTTAGCAACGCACTTAGCAACGGGTAGCATTAAAAATTGTTACATGCGCGAAAATTATGCGCGTACGGTTCGCCGTAGAATTCACATTATTCCTATGTAAAAGCAGTTAAGTTTTCTTTAAAATTAAGACATTCAGTATAACAAAATAAATAGTGCCTGTTTGGGAGGATAACAGTTGAAATTGACACCCCTCGAAAACCATTGTCATCCTCCGCTTCGCGTCGGTTGACAATGGTTTTCGAGGGGTGTCAATTTCAACTGTTACCCTCCCAAACAGGCACTATTTATATATTGACACACCTCGAAAACCATTGTTAACCTACATTTCGCGTCGGTTGAAAATGGTTTTCTCGGGGTGTCAATTTCAACTGCTACCCTCCCAAACAGGCCCTATTCACACAGTACGGATTATGCAAATATACAACAAGTGCGTTATCAAGCGGCTTGACGCATCAAAAACTAAATGTCTGGGGAACGAACTAAATGCCAGATTTTGTTGTAAAATAAGACAACTTGATTTTAAAGTATATCCAAGGTTTCTGCTTCCCTCACTTTTTGACGAATTTTAACGAAAACACACATATCTGCATGTCAAAGAAGTACGACTGAAATCGATATATGGGGGGAAATCATAGATTTCTTCATTGACATTTCATCTATTTTTACCCGGAGAAATTATCATGAACGGAAACAATATTCTAATGGAGATTTTTAATTGGAATTCTCTATTCGGAATTACTCGTATCACATCGCACAGTTTTTCAACGTTGCTGCAAAATCCTCGAAGATTTTCTATTTTTGGTTGAGTATTGAAACCTGTAGCGGTAGAGGGGGCATTTCAAAAAAGATAATCTGATCTTTTTCTTCATTCTAGTGAAAAAACGTAGTTTGGTAACAAAGGTATTTATGGCATTCGAAATATTAGGCAAAAAGTAGTGGAAGCAGATTGAGTAAAGTAACAAACTTCCGCTTGTGTGTGAGTAAAACGTTATATTTACATACTTCCCGTATTTGCAGCTAGTAAGTAGTATGTGTTGTTTTCTTTTCCTTGCACAATACATATCACTAAGGACACCTAGAAATAAAGATTATATATTCTTTCTTATTTTCTTATTCATGAATCATAAAAGAATATATGAAAACACCAAATACGAAATAAATTGTCAATTCCGGGTACCAACGTCAACACTCGTTCAAGCATTTACGTCCACCTGTATGTAGTGTTTTAGATTTACTTCCGGTTTGAGACCGATGTTGTAAGTGTAAAGATAACATAAAGAACCGAGTAAAAGTGTTAAGTCCTTAAAATGAATACAGATTTAGTGCACATTTAAATCATAACTCTAAATTCAATGAGCATTTCCTCCTTTATCATGAGAAAACCGATGCTTTATCGTTATTCTATGATCACTCTTATCTATATAAACAATTAACCGCCCGAGCTGATTAGATTGTAAAACAAGAGGCCCACGGGCCAGATCCCTAACCTGAGCAACGCCAGTCAATGTGACGTCACACCTTATGGACAATGTTGACTAAAAACAAGAATTTATGAAGATTTGATTTTTAGCTCACCGAGACGAAGCTGGGAGAAGCTTATACTATTCCCTCGGTGTCGGCGTCCGGGCCTGGTTAAAGTTTTTGTTGCAGGTCCTGTATCTAACTTATTACTTGTCCTGTCTTAGTGATTACTGGTCTTAACTTCACCAAACTTGCCTGGATGGTGCGTCTTATGATACTAGTGCACCTGACAGGCTTGAATGCTGAATCTGAGCCAAAGATTTCAGATGCTGGATGAGGTTTAGTTTTTTGGAACAAGCCACATGTTTAATAGGTAATAGCACTATTTAAAACTTGCATAGTTGATCTAAAACTATTGTTTTATTTGATACAATATAATATCATCCATAATATTGTAAAAAGTTATATGATACTTTATGATATTGTATCAATTTTTTTGTACATTATGATGAGATATTGTATTATGATATTCTTATGTAGAGTATTGTATAATATAACATGAAGTTCTATTATATGATATTGTTACATATAATATTATATCATATGATATGATAATGTTGTATAATATGATATGTATTATATTATATTGTATAATACGATACGATATTGTATTATATGATTTTGTTTTACATAATACTGTATCAAATTAGTGTACATGTGTAAAATGATACAATCTTGTATCCTATGATATTGTATAATATGATATTGTATTACATAATATATTTCTATATCAAATGATATTGAACATATGATATGATATAATTGTTTCTCAAATTATATTGTATCATATGATACAGAACCATATTATGTATCAAATATGATACAATATCATACAATATAATATCATACTATATTATGCATTATAATATTCTGATACAATATTGTGATGTAATTTATGATATGATATAGTATCATATAATACTATATTGCATTATAAATAAGATATTTTGATATTGTATGATGTGATTAAATAGAATAATGTATAAAACGATACAAAGTCACATTTTTTGATACAATATCATATTTCATCATTATTTATTATAGTTACTGTATTATATTGTATTTAATGATAAATGTTGTAGGTATAATTAGATGCAGTATTATATTTTATATCATTTTTTTGATAAACATTGTATCTTATAATATTGTATAAAAGAAGATATGATTATCATACAATTTTTTAACATATGATATACGATATTGTGTCAAAACAGTATCCAAGAATATCCTAGATCATTAACTGTGATTCATATAATATGATAAAAGTGGTCTCAGGTGCCTCATAAAGGTAATGCCTCGTCTTTGAGCTTTGTAATCTGTGATTACCTATCTTTATACGATACTAATCAAATCTTGCTTAATATTAGGGACAGATATTTCACCATATCAAATAAAGTCCTTTCAAGTAAATGTCCTTTTTGTCAACTCTTCTTTCTGAATGTTTCTGCCTTGTTTGATTTTAAAATGATGGACTAAACACATAGTTGAATCGAAACGGTCATTTAATAACAAAATGATGATAAACTTTATCATATACACAAAGTATATACAGCATGTAAAATAATATAAAAAATAATGCTTAATACTTGAACATGAACATCCCTAAAAATGTCCTTTATAGTTTTTTTTTTATTAAAGCAGTTTGAAAAACCGAGAAAGTTTGCTGAGTGACAATGACGGGGGAGGGGGGAAGGGGGAGGGGGTTGCATTAGTTTTGAGACGTCACTGTATTATAACATTTGAGTTGAGATTTTGAGAATAATCAAATAATTATTTCTAATATGAATATTCAGCCCCTCCCCCCTCGCCCTACTAAGGCCTCATTCTATCCCCGTGAAGCATGATTCAAACAGAAACAAATCTGAATCTACTTTACCTAAAGTTGTCTCCACACGTTTCAGATTTTCTGACCAATTTGTGTTTTAGAGGAAAATTTTGAAAGATTTTTCTCTGTTTATATCTATATAACTTTGACCCGCATTCAAACACCACCTGAGGATGCTTCAACACAAGTTACAGCGTGTCTGGCCTAATGGTATTTGAAAGTATTTTTTTCTGTACATTCCTATGTATAACAATTTGACCCCCATTGCGACCCACCCTACCTCAGAGGATTATGCTTTGAACAAATTTGACTTAACCCTACCTGAAGAGATGCTTCCACACAAGTTACAGCTATTCTGACCACAGGGGCATCGTACCCGCTCTACACTGAGTGTACACTCTATGACATATATATAAATAATACATTATTTATATTATATTTAAATATATAATAATGTATCATTTATACATATTTCATAGAGTGTAGAACGGATACGATGCCCCTTTGTTCTGACCAAGGGTTTTTTTAAAAAGATATATGAAAAATACCAGCAAATTTTTAATAATTTTAAACTATCGTCCCTTTAAAAAAGATTTGACCCTTCATTGTGACAAAATTGAAATCCTTCCCCTAATGATTTACCCCAAGTTTTTTTTTTTGTTTGGAAATGGCCCAGTGGTTCAGCGTATGGTGAAGAAGACGAAGTGTGAGAAAATTTATACAACCATTACAATGACAACGACGACAGACAACGGACAAAGTTTGATCAGAAAAGTGCAATTGATCCTTCAGCTCAGGTAAGGTAATAACTATATTAAGTATGTAATATTTGTTCTTGTTCACTGCACTTTATTTTATTCAAATACCTGCAGATAAAATTGATGACATTGTCAAATTTAGCTTACTCTCTGTGAAGATGTTTTAATACAATAACAAACGATAAAGTTTTTGAAACATTGAGATTTGTATATCTTATTCATTTTAAGCATAAAAAACAGTTCCTAACACATTCATTTTAGGTGTCAAACTGGATTATTCAACTCAACATTCGAAATATAAACAAAAGCTTTGTTACATAGCGAAGAATTGTAAGCTCTGTAGCTCGTTTATAACTCAACAAATGACACTCAAATTTTGGTTGCCCATTAAAAATGCCGTACTGAGGCATTGTAAACATTAAAATCGAAAAAATAATTTTTGACCAAAATTGTGACCTTTGAATAAATACATGTATTACTTTCTTATATTTGATAGGTTTTTAATAGCAATGATCTTGAAAATGTAAATGATAAGAAGGAAATAATTACCACTGCCATCAAGAGTACAATGAAGTTGAACATTCGAAGAAGTATAATCTGAAACAACAGGAAAACGAAAGCTTTAAGGATTTTTAAAAATTTTAAATCATGTCTTTATTAAACAAATGTGTCTACTTCTTTGTAATTAATATTGTTTAAATCCATTTCTCAAGAAAGTTTATTTTTCATAACGAATTGACAGTCAATACCCCCCAAGTGAATTTTAAATGATCGGTATCGACGTAACATAATTTCTACGTTGAATGAATGGTTCGGACTGTACAACATTTAATAAGAAAACAAATTCAAACAATTTGATGAAAACACGAAATGATAAGCATGAAAATTAAACTTACAATATACGGGGAAACATCATAATATATCGCATCCACCTCAGTTGATTTTGAATCAGCCATTTTGTCATGTGATAACAATATCACATGACCGAAAAATAATGGCAGACG
The DNA here is from genome assembly GCF_025612915.1 of Magallana angulata. Lineage (NCBI taxonomy): Eukaryota > Metazoa > Mollusca > Bivalvia > Ostreida > Ostreidae > Magallana > Magallana angulata. The sequence goes on along the minus strand of NC_069120.1, from coordinate 18,701,578 downwards.
ACAAAACAGGATTATTAAAAGGGAAACCAAATGATGTTGAGGGAATATATTATGAACAGTCGCCCGCCTCGGTATGTATTATCGTGTAAACTGTACAATAGAGTATCAATTCGTCCTTTTTAGATACTATATACATAATGTCTAACAAAGATTTACTTAAGTTTATACTTCTTCGAATAATGAATGATAAAGTTGATCGTATTTACACAGCAGTTATTACCTTAACCAAGTATCAAGGTAACTGCATATAGAACTTATCAAGATCAGGACTACTTCCCCGATTTTTATTATGAGCGTGAAGTACTGATATCACAGCACATGGCTACGAAAGCCCAGATGGATCATTCGAAATTCGAAATACGAGATTCAAGATTCATAATTTGAGATTCAATATCTAAATAAGCAATCAAATCATGGATCTGAAAACCTTTATCCTAGCGACATCAGACTGCTCTAAATAAAGATTTCGAATATCGTAATCTCGATTGAGCTTTCTGGGCTTTCGTACATGGAAGACCATCACACAGTACAACCTCTATACTTGCGCCAGTTTATTATCGTAACGTACTGAATTGTTCGGGACTTCCAGAAGCTTTTTTAAAAATCCACTAATCAAAAAAAATTGACTAAAATCACGCTGAGACTGTATACTCAGCTATGTGCTCAGTTTGTTTTTACTCGCTTCATTTCATGAACAGTGCTACCAAAATTGTATACAATTCTGTTCCTTAACTGTGTACATATACACGTATATGTAGTAGTTACCCCATATAATATTGTTGGTTATGTGCAGATACCCGATGGGCGTGGTCATAATAACACGAGGGAGGGAGCGTAGCTCCCGAGTGTCGTTATGACCACGCCCATCGGGTATCTGCACATAATCAACAATATCATATGGGGTAAGTTACTTGTACCATAGTTTACAATTATTCATTATATCTTATTATCATAGTAATATCGGGAGTGCACCTACCTCTAAACAATACGGTGCCAATGCGTTGGTCTTTATATATGTAATTGTACTTTGTGAATTTCCCAAATGACTTCCTATCCCCGACAAAGATTAATTATTCTTCATTTTTTTTAAATCATAGCCCTAATGAATAGATCGACTTCTCATTGTTTTGTTTTTATTTCATATTCATTCATTTTCCGACTTATGGTATCGATATTTGCTTCAAAGAATTAAACGTATTAACACAATTTCATATGTACGAACCCTAAATTGTACAATGCTTCTGTTTAAACAATTGAAATTAAATCTAAATTGATGAAGGTAATTATTTTTTTTAAATCTTATTTGATACTCTGTATCAAATTATGTTTTTTAAAAGTGGCTGGAAAAACATGTACATATATATTTTGAACAAAATCAATCAATTTAAGCAAAAAATAAATATTATTTGAGAAATGCATGTCGTGAAACCGTGAATGGTTAATGTCAATTTCAATTTCGATTGGCTACAGCTAATCACTCTGTCCACAAAACAAGTTTTCTATTCAAACGCTTTACTATCATGTGATTGACTTTCTATAAAACCTTTAAACAGGATACCCCTATTTCATTTAACACACGTTTCACTACTTGTCCGCACACATGGAGAGGAATATTAAAATAGAGTCTTTCTGACAAAGCCATTGCCGATATTGTTTTGTCTCGAGCTAAAAATGAAATTTATTCGACGAACTCAGTTAGTCGAGTCATTTATCCGTGTTGAGTTTTGGCAATTTTGATCTGGAGGAAACTCTTACTGTGGAATATTATGGACGCGCTAAAACAACTTTGTTGATGTTGTTTTTACTCGAGATAGTGGGCGGAGTTTAAAAAAAGTGTGGGGTTTGCACAAATAACCCACACTTTTAACAATAGAAAACTCGCCAAGCTATGGTACAACTAACATAACCTAGCTGTCCCTTTAGGATAACAAACATACTTCTCTTTGATTCACATTGTGCGCACGTTTTAAACAGTTTACTTATTTCAGCTCTTCAATTATTAATAAAGTATTTTACAAATCATTGTGCCGTCAGATGGAAAGAGTCATTACGGTTTCCATAAAAATCCTCAAAAGATGACTGCACTTAAGGACATCTAAGAATTGCGACAAAATGAATATTTAAAATTGGCATTTTTCTTTGATGATTGAGCGTGGATTCACCAACTAATAAATAGTCAAACTTTTGAAGATGTTTGTGTTCCTAGACATGAAGGTGACTGCTCCACGTCGTCCGAGAACAGCTATCATGTTTCTTCAGCGAACGATACGAGAAATTTTGTTCGCCCGACCATCAGCTAAAATGTGAACTAGTGCTTGTACCATAGCTTGGTGAGTTTTCTATTGTTAAAAGTGTGGGTTATTTGTACATACCCCACATTTTTTTTTAAACTCCGCCCACTATCTCGAGTAAAAACAACATCAACAAAGTTGTTTTTAGCGCGTCCATAATACTCCACAGTAAGAGCTTCCTCCAGATCAAAATTGCCAAAACTCAACACGGATAAATGACTCGACTAACTTAGTTCGTCGTTTAAATCTCATTTTTAGCTCGAGTCAAAACAATATCGGCAATGGCTTTGTCAAGAAGACTCTATTTTAATATTCCTCTCCATGTATGCGGACAAGTAGAGAAACGTGTGTTAAATGAAATAGGGGTATCCTGTTTAAAGGTTTCATAGAAAGTCAGTCACGTGATAGGAAAGCGTTTGAATAGAAGACTTGTTTTGTGGACAGAGTGAATGGCGATAGCCAATCGAATTTGACATTTTCCATTCACGGTTTCGAAACATGCATTTCTCAAATAATATTTTTTTTTATTGCTTATTAGTTGATTTTGTTCAAAATATATATGTACATGTTTTTCCAGCCACTTTTAAAAAACATAATTTGATACAGAGTATCAAATAAGATTTTAAAAAAATAATTACCTTCATCAATTTAGATTTAATTTCAATTGTTTAAACTGAAGCAATGCACAATTTAGGGTTCGTAAATATAAGATTGTGTTAATACGTTTAATTCTTTCAAGCAAATATCGATACTATAAGTCGGAAAATGAACAAACATGAAATAAAAATAAAACAATGAGAAGTCAATCTATTCATTAGGGCTATGAATTTAAAAAAAAATGAAGAATGATTAATCTTTGTCGGGGATAGGAAGTCATTTAGGAAATTCACGAAGTACAATGTACATATATAAAGACCAACTCATTGGCACCGTATAGTTTAGAGGCAAGTGCACTCCCGATATTACTATGATAATAAGATATAATGAATAATCGTAAACTATGGTACAAGTAACTTACCCCATATAATATTGTTGATTATGTGCAGATACCCGATGGGCGTGGTCATAACGACACTCGGGAGCTACGCTCCCTCGTGTCATTATGACCACGCCCATCGGGTATCTGCACATAACCAACAATATTATATGAGGTAACTACTACATTGCTCTATGATTTAACACATCGCAATTCCCAATGAATTTGAAACCTGGATGTATGAAGCTAAATTCAGTATGATCAATATTATCACAAGGTCACCCGATTTAAGAAGTAAAAATGTTTATCGTTTTCAAAGCAAATTAAAGAATGAAAATAAGCACCGACAGCTTGGTGTATATCATTACAGTCGAAATGATTTTAACTCTAGAAATAAAAAGAATCGAATTATCTTTCTTTCTTTTCAGAAATGCCTGCAGGTCTGTTTTGTGGCTTTGGTTGTTATAATGGTCGCAGTAAGTATTTATTGAATTCACCTTCAGGTGATAACCACACTTTCCCTACGCATTAGCTCACGCACATAACTGTGTTTAGAGAGGGGTCATAATGTGTTTTGAACATATTTTATTGAAATGAATTGTTACAAAGGAATTGGACACAAGTTATAATAACGTAATTCGTCTTCTTCCTACATGTGATACAGCAAATTCAGTAACATATACGTCTTACAGTTGGTACATACATGAATATATTTTACATTTCCAGTTTTTTAATATAGTTATGAAGAGAACATTCTTACTTATTATTGCAATAATTTTTACATATAACTCAATTTATTTTTATCAATTATGTTTTATTTTACACACAGCTCGTTACTTAATCCACGGAGCAAATTCACAGACGCTACCCAAATATCTCATAATACCGGAATTTAAAATTGCAAAAGTTATCCATTAATAGGCATAACTTAAAATTTCAAGAATAAAACTATTCTGTAATTGCAGAGAATCAATCAGTCAAACTAATTTAACCAAACTCCTCTGCCTTCCGACGCCATGTTGAAAGGTACGAATCCTACCTGTCATTGAAGTACGGGTCAAAGTTCAAATGACGTCAGTTTAGCCGTTCCTTTGAAACGTCAGGATATCATATGTACCAAATAATGACAGGATTCATTTGTTTTATTGAAAAGAAATCAGTTTCTAAACAGAAAGTCCTCTTCCAAATTGATCTAAAACGGTGACGTCGCCGGACGTCATGGCGCAATGAGGAGTAAAAGCAGTATGGATTTAGAACCATTTTAACAAGAGCTTGAACTTTAGGTAGTTGTGTCAAACAGCAATGTGACGTAGGCCTGTCTATTTCATCGCTGGCCGCTCGGCCAAGGCTCTGTGAAATCAACAAGATTTGTCTGGCTTTTGAGCTAAGACTATGCAATATGTGTATATTTCACTTGAAACCAGCGTCATTTGAACTTGTTTTGACACAAGAAATAGATAGTTACGTCCTATCGAAAGTCCAAGGTCTTGTTAAAATGGTTCTAACTCGAAAAAAAGCCGAGAAAAACCTTTAAAATGCTCAATGTTGCAAAAAATATATCAACAATTATTTGCACTTCTGTGTTAAACTGTAATGCTTTTTGTGGGTGTGACAGTAACTGTATTTTGGACATCAAACAGCCAAAAAAAATGTAGTAAATATAAGTAGCATTATCTTACGTTCAGTGTTATCCTAACTGTAAACGAAAAAACAAACGGAAAAAAGGAAAAATATGAAAAATTATTATTTTATGATTTTCGAACAAATGTGAGCAAACAAGATGTAAAATGGTATTGTGCATTTTAAATTGTAAAGGACTAAACGCGATATGCAATTGGGTATTTCTAAAACTAAACAATGCGTGCGACATCTTGACGTCATGTTTTGATCGTTACCGTGATCCGTGGTGACAGAACATGTGTTTAAAATCTGTCCCTCATATAATGGATACAGAGTGTCAAACTGCGAATAAATCAATAACCATATAGATCATGCATTGGCATTTCCCCTAAAACCTGCTCTTTAGTAGAAACAAATTCTGCATGGGAATTTAGATGGAGAAAGTACCTGGTATTAGTTTGTATTATGTGCAATGTTTTACACATTCATATTAGAGAGATATGTGTAGCAAATATAAATTCATGTGCAAAATTTGTATCCAATGGTGGTGTGAAAGCTAACATAAACAAGATTAAAAAACTTCTATGACGTCACCCATTGTATTTAGTCAACGTTTATTTTCACTATTCAACCAGCAGGTGTTGGATATATAAATATCCAACTGATAGGAGTTGGATATTTTTAATATCCAACCGTCAATCAGTTGGATATTCAAATATCCAACTGGGCATTAAACAAAGAAAACTGAAAAAATGTTGAAACGTGTATTTCCAACATAAATCCAAATTTATAAAACAGAATTTTGTCATCCATAAATGTATATCCGATAAGCCACGAATAATTTTTTTGCAGAAATATCTCCTTTTCTTAATTTTGATAGATTTGGGATCACATATAAATCACTTTCATAAACTTTTAGACTTCCTCTTTGAACCTTGAACCATATCACTCCTTCTAATTAGTTTAACAATATAGGAAATATTGTCGCACTATGACTTCATAAGACTCCTATCAATTTTTTAGATAAATCATCGTCTGTTAATTGACGTCAAAATTCTGATTTTTCCTTTCTCCTTGCAAGTTTAAAATATCATTCATTCAAACGGTATCCATGTCTTTCCAGGAACTGTGGATCACTATAAACATTGTACAAGTGTGTACTTTGCGTTAAAAAAATCATCTTCTAAATCTATGTCTGCTCAGTACAGCGGTATGGTTTTTCTATAACATGCGCACCTGTTCACTCGTCCGTGATTAAAAAGGTGTGTTTGGTTAGGCTATTGTGTATGGTATTGCTGGAATTATACTTTTGTATGACATCACAGTTGGATATATGAATTGGTCAATGCTTCTTAGAGGCTAAAATGGGGGAATTTTTTTAAGTAAGATAAATAACTCGATAGTGTTGAATAGTTTAGAATAAACATCCCCTCCTCGGGCCTTCGGCCCTCGGAGGGAATGTTTTCTCTAAACTATTCGACACCATCTCGTTATTTATCCATTACAGAAACCGTGCCCCGATCACTGTTATGTCAGGTTGCAGCTATAATAAATGAGATGATACATTTGTATGCATTTTGATAAACGTATTTGATAAAACATTTTTTTTCACGATAGACGCTTGAATTTAATCGAGGGGTATGCTATTGACCCTTAAATTGTTAAACTTCTGATAGTTTTAGATATTATTTTTTAATCAACTGCTCTTTCTAATCAGTCGATATTTGCAAAGAGCAAAAGCGTTACCGGATATTCAACAAACTGTGTAAAAGTCAAACCAATAGAAGTACATGTAGTATTAAATTCCATTTGTGACGTAATGCGATTCAAGTATCAGTCAACCATAAAATATCTTAGATATAATATTCTATGAATTTTATACAAAGTACTAGTTTAATCATAGCGATAAAATGATCATGTTCGCCCACTAAACCATTGAAAATAATATAATATTTCTTAAAACAATTTTCCTATATGTGTGAATATGGTGTTTAACTTTAAAAACATTGAGTAAAATATTGCGTATGATAATAAAAACACAAGTTGACCACCTTAATTTAAAAAAAGGCCTACAGTCCGTTCTCCACATTGTATTCTGTTATTGTTCTAACTTTTACATTTATTTACATTACAGATAAGCATTATTCTCAGCGTCGTCCGAGGAATTGAGCTAGGAGCTTATGGCGGGGGGCATCTAATGCTGGGCATAAGTCTTATTGGCTTTGTTGTGGTAGAAATATGCATGGTAATGCTTTTTTAGGTATTATTTTATCCTCTGATAATGTCTTATTAATATCAATTGCCGAATTTTGTAAGGTTTTTATCTAGAAATATGAAGATTTATTTTATTCACAGAAGTTTCACTCATTCGCTTAAGAATTTCACTTATGCAGGAGAAGCTATATTTTTAGTAATATTTTTTTCCCTTTTAGAGGTTATTTTTGAAATATCACTAAAAAATTCAGAATTTATTCACACAAGGATACTAGTATCCAAATTAGTATTCTAAAAAGATGCCTTAGATCTTACTAGAAGTTCTAGGCGAATTTAAAAAACGACATTACAAGTGTATTGTTCAATTCATTTTATTGAAATGTCGAAGAAATTCCAAAACCACAAAGGGATATACTTTGAACACAACCAAACACTAATCTTAAGCAAAATCTCTAAAAAGGTTTCTGATAATCTAAGAGTATTATATTCTTCCATGCTATGATAGAGTTAGACAATATCAAATCTATAAAAAAATTAATGTAAAACGATCTAATTATGCAAAAAATATCTATACTACTATATTAAAATAATAGACTCGAAATTTTAGTGTTTATGTTTCCACAATGAATAAACTTAGAAATGATAATACAAATATGGGTAAATTTTCATTGGACTTTTGCTATATATTCTGTTCATATATATTAATGATTTCTTATGAGAAAGTATTAAATAACAAATATACATTTAAACTAAGTACTTACTTTTGTCTTCGTGCTGACAAAGAATATTTGATTACATACAAAAAAGTTACATTACATTTGTTAGGAGAGTGAAGATAGAATATGTTTTATCGTAAAAATGAATCATGTCCTACGGACCCAGTTTTACAAAGAAAATACGTGTACGTTGGTGAAAAGGTGTTGAATTCTTTGGATTAAAATTTTTAGTTGAAAGGTATTTGCAGTCTCAAAAAGGTTTGTTGTGATGAATTTGACTGTTATTCTCAAGGCAACTTCATTAACTTTCTTCAAAATCGTTCCGGAGCGATTCTGCAACGTTCTGCTACATAACGGGTATAAGGGAGGCATTCTAACTGTGGTGATGCCCGGGCAGAGACATAATTTATGTCTCTGGTCCGGGTGAAGGCCTTTCCCGAGACACAGTTAGATTATTCAAACTAAGGAAAATGTAGTGAAATTAATAGCATTATTGTAGGATTATAGCTTTGTTATGTAAATGTCATTAATAAGGTGTGTCGATGTACCTATTTCGAAAATGTCCGATATGCAATGTCAACCCGTGCATGCACTGGTCAAAATCTAGTATCCTTTATGGTCTGATAAGCCATCTTGCTATAATAGACTTTAAGTGTTATAAAAACAACCCTGTCACAAACAATAATTTGAAGAAAAAAAATTCATCAACTTTTAAAAGATTTTGCGCAGATAAATTGTAAAAACTATTAAAAGGCATCGTTCAGATCATCATAAAGAATGACATGTGATGGCAAAAATAATAAAGGGACATTGCTTCATCCTGCTTCATTTAAATTTCAGATTGTTTTCATTCGAAAAGGTGATTTACCCAAGGAGAAGACCTGGTTTCTTTACTTTGTCGGTGGATGCGTAATAATGGAAGCTATTTTTACAGATATTTTGCTTTTCCAGTAATCTTGGATTTATTTTGATAATTTTTCACAGTAAATCTTGGAATTATTTTGATAATTTTTCACAGACTTAGTGCAATGTCTTATTTATCAAATTATATATTGTGTGTGTGTGTGTGTGTGTGTGTAGTTTGTAATATTCCGATCAAGATCTTACGTCTGTGACTCTTATATTAGCTTGTCTATATTAAAGATAATCTCAATTTATGGTTGAAAAATGTAAGGGAAATTACCACATAATTCTCATTATGTATGCGTTTGATTATACAGTGTAATAAAATGTACTTCTATGTTCTCGCATAACTGTAATGTACTTTCATGTAAATCTATACTTTCGATAACAAGAAAAGATGCCTTACTTTTTAATATAACATGATTTTTTGTTGTTGGAATAAACCTGTTAGAATTGTTTATGAAGGACTCGTGCACTTGATCAGTTTCGAAATATTCACGTTTTATACCTTTTTTTTCAAATGGACTGATCTTTTACGTATATTACTTTTTATTCTATTTAGAATTGACTTTAATAAACCAAATAATATTGAAGCCTCAAACTAAGAATTGTCATGTTGTTCTATGTACCAAATAATGATGGTACATATAGTTTTGTTGAACAGATATTAGTTAGTAAAAACAGATAGTCCTCTTCAAAATTGGCTAAAAACACTGACGTCGTCGAACGTCACTGCACAACGAAAAATATTTAAAGAGTATGAATTTAATTTTTACTCGGGGGGAAAAGCCAATACAGGCTGTAAAAATGCTCAATGGAGGTAAAAATAAGTCAAAAATTATTTGCACCTTTGTGTCTAACTGTAATACATTTTGTTGTGGCAGTTGTAATTATAATTTGAACATCAAACAGTAGAATACTATTGTCCTGTAAATATTTGGAATATCGGACGTTCTGGTATTTTATTTCAGTAAACAAAAAGACGTGCGGTTAAAAATATGATCCTCAAACAAATGTAAACAAATTAAATGGAAAGTGAAACAGTACCGAATTAAATTGCATGGTGAAAAGCCCAGAAGTATATTTACAATACAATACGAGATTAAAATATTTATATATGTGGCCCTATTCGTCTTTTGTACGAAAGGGTGATATAAAGATTGGGTACTTCTAGTAGCCTAAATGTGCATCTTGAAGTCATGTTTTCAACGTTACCGTGCGCCGTTAGGACAAAACGTGTTGTTAATCGGGTAACGAAAATATATTATAATATACATAAAATATATATGCATGGATTAATCTGTTTTTATTGACCCTCGTATAGTTGAAACAAAGCAATGTTTGTGTTTTTCTTGAAGCACTCGCCAGCTTGCCTTGTGGAGCTCTTGCGCTTAGCCTAAAACTTTTGAGGGCTGTGCCTTACCTTTAAAGGCCATGCATGATGACGCGCTCGCTTGCACTCCGTTTTTGCATTATGATTTGCTGAATAGGCTCCACCTATTGTTTTAGTCATAAACAAAGTGACCAGCTCTTACTATTAAAGGCTGGGAATCAATTTTAAACAACACTTTTTGATATTGAGGCTTTGGTTTGTAAACTTGAAGCTGAATTGGTTTTGTCAGTCGCTGATTACAGGCTGAATATAACAGGATCCGATCAAACAGTGAATGTTGTATACCGGACAGATACATATTGGCTCTTATAGTCTTTATAATCAATCAGATCTATAACAAACCGCCAAGTACAATGCAGTTCTGTAAAGGGCCCCGGATTCGACTCTCTGTATGTATTATGCAACACGTTGATGATGACTTTTTTTCACATGTTAATATACAACACAATCAACAGATGGTATACATTATTAATCAGTTAACTTTCGAGAATAGCAATAAAAAAACTGCTGTTGTTTCTACTTTTAGAAACTACTAAAAATGAGTCTTAATGCCTGGGACACTCAATGAATTATGTAAGAATATGTAGATATTAATTACTACTAGATTCAAATGTCGTTTATAAATACCATATGCAATAAATAATCCTTCGTGGCGATGGGGAGAGAGACCATGATGGAAAATGTTCTCTTTCCATGTAAATTAACTGATATCAGCTTCTGTATACAATAAGTGCGATTTTTTTTATTCTTTTAATTGATATCCTTTCTATATTCAGTCGTAGTTTGACAATGTAAACATACGTCATATTATCATTTATTCCCGCCTACTCCTTCAACCTTTTAAATTTCTTTTTTCTAGATTCGCAACTATTTTGATTATCCATTGTAAATATTCTTACATCTTTTTTTCTGCTGCGAGGATGTAAGATTAGTGGAACTCTTTTGATTAAGGGTAGTTTAATGAACGTGATTATATGTCTTTTTCTGTTTTAATTTGAAAAAAATAAAAGACAGGCTAAAATAATAAAGACAAACAATAACGGGTGATCATAAAAGCCTAATCAACTGGTTATTCGAGCAAGCTGATACGGGAGAAAAAAGATATTTCCTATAACTTAAGTATCTTTTTTAATTTAACAAATTCTAGTATTTTTTAATATGCAAATGGTTCCATACAAAGATTGGACATCAGGCAGTGCATATATAGTCCTTTCCCCAAGGATCATAGTTCCCTGTATACACCCTAAAGAAAAATATATTGAACCTAAAACAGTAAACTTGGAATATGTAATACAATATAGTCAAAATTCTAGGGGGTCTTTTTCTACAACCCGCGTGGAGAAAAAAATGACCCTATGGCCTAAAACAGTAAACTTAGAATAGGTAATACAATATAGTCAAAATTCTAGGGGGTCTTTTTCTACAACCCGCGTGGGAAAAAAAATGACCCTATGGCCATGATTGACCGATGTAATCCAAGTATTCCACAACCGAGTGGGACATTTTTCTACGTAGATAAATTACCCTCGATTAATTTGATTTGATTTGAACATATTTTATTGCATTATATATTGCAATGGGATTGGTCACAAGTTATAAAAACTTAATTCGCCCTCTCCCTACATGTTAAACAACAAATACAATATCATTGCAGATGCGTCTCAGTACTTATACAGTGATTAATTACATCAGTACGTAGATATTTGATAAATGTAGTAAGAAAGTTAATGTTATCTACTATTAATGTTATATGTATGCAAGGATGAACGAGATAAATAAATAAAAATAAGCAAAATGTTATCAACAAAAATACTCAGATTTGTGATTATTCAAATCTACCAGTACCTTGAATATAAATTTGAACAATTGAAAAAATGTATTTATTTTCATCCACGCTGAGTGAGTCGTCTCCGCAAAGAAAGGATATGAATTTTGCCAAATCTAAGAAATTTATTAAAAAATTCTTCCCTAACAGTAGCATACTTAGGACAAGAGAAAAAGAAGTGATTGGCGTCTTCAATCTTCCCACATGAACAAAGAGGGCTTGATATAATATTGCATCTATACAGATCCATGTTTAGCGCACAATTTTGACGGAGTCTTGTGTGTAAAATATTAGTACGTCTTTTCCCATAACTGAAATAAGGTGGAGCTACTGCTAGAGATTTGGAAATTTTGTTTTTAAATAAAGATAACGAACTTGAATCTCTGATATCCAAAGGTAAGGAATTCCATTCGTTAACCTCGATTAATATCTTACAGGGGTCACTTTTCGTCGTTAGGCCTACCTGATCATTAGTAAATGATATTTTGTATAATTATAAGCGAACTGTTTAGAAGCCAAACTATTGACTCAACATGTAGTAGCGTGTATAATAAAAAAAATTGCAATCATATCCACATCCTTTTTTTTACAACCCAAGCGATTTTACTTATTGGCAGACTATAATTATGTATATATGTATTTACACGTATGTTCTCATTACAATGGTGTTAGGGGCAGACAACTTACCGCCACCATTGACACCGTGTTAAACATATACACAGTTTGAGTAACGGATTGCTTAATTGGATCATTAAAAGATCAATATTAATCCAGATAATGTTATTAATCCATTTAAATCCTTAAAACGGCTTTCCATGTTTCACACACAAATTATATTAAGGATTTAAAAAAAAAAGATAGATTCTTATTTTAACATCAAAAAATAGGAAAAAATGGAATTAATCTACAGTTTTTTTAACTTACATAATTTGGGATAAATTTAGCGTGATAACTAGATAGAGTATTTCCCACTTAAAATGCTTCTCAAATGTTATTTATGTTTATATATTTGAACAATAAATGTTAAAAAATGTTTCTATTCAATTATTTAGTTTCAAATAATCTTAATACTTCCACTCTATTTTAAAAAGAAACAAACAAACAAAACATGAATAATTTCGGTTTTCTTGGAATGTTTTTTTTTACAGTACAAACAGGCTTTGCTGTACGTCATCAAAGTCTGTATTTGATACCCTTTCTCCCTCCGAATATAGAGATACACGTCTTTGTAATTTATGACATCCAAGTTTATGGGATTTTTTTTGATTTTTTTTTTTTTGCAGCATAAAAATGAAACTGAACAAAATCGAATTTAACAAATTGCGACGGAAGTTATCAGTGTGACTTTTATGTATATATTTTTTTTTATATTCGCGTTACAAAAATAGTAAAACCAACTTTTTAAGTCGCACACTAAAGATTTTCACGTGACCCGTAGGTTAAACGCCAAACTTTTTCAAAAATACAATTTTGTGAATACAAAATCATAATTTGCTAAAAAGACCCCCCCCCCTAAAAAAAACAAATAAGGGGTAGATTTTAATTTGTATTCTAATAAAGTCTAAACTGATATCTGAGAGATCTAAACTGAGAGAGAGAGAGAGAGAGAGAGAGAGAACGAGAATTATTATGAAAATATATGTTTAAATAATGATTCTATAAAAGTCAAATATATTGGTAAAATACAATACATCGTGTTTCTTCGCATTTTAATCATTTTCACAAACAAAAAGATATTTTTTTTTTTTGGGGGGGGGGGGTCTTTGGAATGCATTTCTACGACGCGGTTCACAATTAAACATGTTTTATTTGTGCTTGGGAACTGCTGTTAGTGTTAAACAGTTTAAATATAAAATAGTGTATTTAATAGTAAGATCCAAACTCTCAAAAACTGAAAATGGCCACTTCATTTTTTTTTAAGTGGTAGTTGTAAATCAACAGTAGCTGATACCTAAAACCTATACACACAGTTGGTTTTTAAATAATGATTTTATTAATATTTTCTATTGCATATGATTTCTATTGAAAATTGTGTTTGTATGAGATTAAATTAGTAAAATGAAAGGGATACTAGACTGATTATAAATTCGACGCAAATGTACATATACAAGAAGTTAAAATCAACATAAAGAAATGAAAATCGCAAGGAAAAGTACTTTTCGAATAAAAATAAATAAATAAAAATGATAAAAATGCATTTAAATTTGTTAATTATTTTATTTTTTAACCCAATTTATTTTCATTTGATTCTGGTTTTGATATTTCAAAAAATGGATTATAATAAAAACAAAGTTCGAATTCAGGAAAAAAATAACCTTATTTTACCTGTTTAAATGCTGCCTCTGTAAATGGTACAGATTTTCATAAACTCTTAAGCCATCGCTGACAATGAGCCAATCAGGTGGCTGTATCGTATAACTTACCAGTCCACCTTATATAAAGCAAGTCTACTTACAGCTTTTAACTTGATAGCTTAAGCGTATTCAACATCGATGCAACTATTATAAAAATTTCCTCCCGTTTTAATGGTAACAACAACAGGGCTGGATCAGTTGGGATTAAATTGAGGGACCCAGGATCAGGCTGACACAGATAGCTACGGCGATTGAGGAACGCTTCTAATCCTCAGTAATTCCCCCTAACTCCTTTCACCCACCTTAAATTTTATCTGAAGCGAAACCGGGTGTGCTAGATTCGGAACTTTTTCATCATGGCTGGACAGATTTGTCTGTTATATTCCATCCTACTTTTTCACTTTGGGACCGCTGCAGTTCTTAGAGCTCGGTTACCAGAGGAACTTTCCCCTCACGTTGCACTTTTGTCGTCTGCAAGACCATTTCCCTCTGATGAGCAAAAAGAAACGGCGATTTCATCCATTGGAAGTTCCAACAAATATATACTGACTTTTTATCAAAATTTGTTAGACGGACACTCTTTGTCGGAAGCTGCCCAGACAATTGAAAAGGCCAAACTTGACGAAGTCAACACTATACGGAGCATTGCCCCAAAGGGTGAGTACCATGGCTACCTCTAAGTCCGCGCGTGAACATCATAAAACTTTATAATATTTGCAATTGACGTTGTCGGACACAGTCTTTAAGACCTTTTGTACAAACGACAAGAAAATTCTTGAACTTAAACGGACGAAATTTGGGTTTTTTAAATATCAATATTAACTTTACATATGGGGTATATACATCATAATTTCAAGTTTTATTTTTTAAAGCATTAAAAAGCACTGAAAGGTATAGACTTTTTTAACAAATGCAACTGATTCTACGCAACAGTTGTAGTAGAGATAGCGAACTGTAAGATAACACGCTTTGTCCTGAATTTAAACATGATTATAATAATTTGCACGATAATCATAAAAAAGTAAAAAAAAAAAAAAAAAAAGTATGATAATTACGTAACAGAAATGAATATAATTTGTGTAAAATAATGCAGAGTTGAAATTACTTTTAAAAAATGCATTTATTGAGAGAGAGAGAGAGAGAGAGAGAGAGAGAGAGAGAGAGAGAGAGAGTCTATAAAAAAGTTCTTAAAATATTAGATATCGGAAAAAGGCTGAATGACACTATTACGTGAAAGCTTTAAGACCACAAGACGACCACTTAGTATATTCTTTTTTATTTATAAAAGTAAGACAACCTACTTTTTTGGCCGAATAAGAGGTTGTGAAAAGCGTATTTTGTTCTGGGAAAAACTAATAAACAAAAAAAAAAACAAAAAACGAGCGTGAGATTTTCTTATTGATCGACCTTTTTTTTTTTTTTTTACAATTGTCGCTTATTGTGGGAAAAGTGTATAATGTTTCACCTTAAAAATATAATTTTCTTGTATTATATTCCCCATAACTGAAAGAACATTCGTGTACAAATAGTAAGCATTGGCATATATTCCAGACACAAAAAAAATCGCATGGAAGGTGGAAATGAATTTCATTTAAATGATAATTTTGCAAGAAACCAAAATAAGATGCGATATATTTTTGATTTTAAAAATATAATTGTATCTAACTTAAACTACCCAATATTAAAAAATTTCATTAATATATGACATTGTTTATAAATGATTTTTGTAATCATTCCTGTATACTTTTTTCCTTTAAAACTCGAATATTCATTTTTAAAAAAGGGGAAAAAAATTAAGCAATTTAAGGTTCATACGATTTCAAATCGTGATATTGTATTGTCGCAATCATAATGACCATATTAGTATAACTTCATTTTTTTTTCTCATTGAAATATTGATCAATTTAATGATTATCGAAAGAGATTAATAGTAAAGAAAAATACAGACAATTAAATAAATGTCAAATCCTACAGTGAGCTATTAAAGTGTCTGCGAATATAAGACTTTCGCACGTATATCAGACAGTGCGAGCGACAGCTCTTATTCACCCTTCCTTATATAATCCTCTTATTTGCCCATATCAGTAAACTCAGTTTACGGTTTTCAGTGAACTTTGTAATCTTTGACCTGTCCAATCGACGCCTTGATGCTTTCCTTGTCATCAATTCCACCGTAATCGTGTGATTTGTGTACACTTTGGAGATCATATAGCCTGAAATGGTAATCCTATTAATCGGTGTCAAAGCTGGCGCGATGCCTTACAATTGTCCAATAATCCCTTACATTTGACCTTAAATACACAGTCTTGGCGACAAATTCTATAATAACGCTCATGAATTAATATGATCGCAATAATTAATTACCGGGAAAGGTTTTGTTAGAATTAATACCATGGCAAAAAAATTTAATTTTTGTCTCAATTAGTGCATTTTCAAACCTTTGTATGGTTTCTTCCTTAGAACAGCTGACATTGTTATCAAAGATCTAACTTAATCAAACAAGAGTTTACATATTTTGGCATAAAACAATTCTGAAATATCTAAATTTTAGATGGTGCCTAATACCAAAATCTATAAAAATCGGTTGACGCAATGCGTATAATTACATTTTCTTTTTTTTTCTAGTTAACTACAATGGAATGATTTTCAAGATTCCAGTTCTTGGATCGGAAGAATCGGTGCAACATATGGAACTTCGATTTAATGCAACTACAACTCACAGAAGATGGCTAGAGATTGGCATAAAGAGAATGAATAAAACTATTAAAAGAGGTGTGCAACCCGTCACAAATAAACATGACTTAACCTTATTAATCAGACCTTGGATGTCGAAAGAAAATAAAGAACTCTTTGTTGAAATCAAACAAAAAATTGTCCCCGAGACCGAGGAAGATGCCATTCTAGTTCTCTTTACAAATGACAAAGCCCATCTAACAAAACTGTCTGACATAAGCAATGTATCCAAAGATGATAGTGAAAGCCATTCAAGAAGCAGGCGATCTACCCCCCGTCGTCGAAGAAAAAACTGCCATTTGTCCAACATGCATGTTAGTTTTAGTCGCCTTGGTTGGGGGCAGTACATTGTTTTCCCCAAAACTTACAACGCCAAAGTTTGTAAAGGGATATGTGTACCCGCTATCGCCCAGCAAAAAGCTGTGACGAACCACGCCGTGATGCAGAGTTTGATGCGAGAGTCGGCTAAAGGCAAAGTTCCCTTGCCATGTTGTGTACCCCAAAAGCTGAGTCCCCTCAGCATATTGTACACAGAAAAAGACCAGTTCCTTGTAAAACATCATAAAGACATGGTAGCTGAAGAGTGTGGATGCGAATAAGATATTTCCAATGATATTGTGCGGTCACGAATTCTCGATATGTACATCTGGGATGGGGGATGTGGGGATGGGGGTAAATGTATCTTAAATTGTATATGTCGCACATCATCTTTGACAAGTGTCTGGAAATGCATCTTTGTAAAGTAGTGTTATTTGTATGATTTACATAAATTGACATGGAATGAATGAAATAAAAGTAAACGGGGGGAGAGGGTATACATGTATAAATGAACGCATATACGTAATCAGTTAGTTGATGATGACTGGTTGGTCTGAGATATTTGCAATGTCGGTGTAATTATGCTCTCCACACTATCCATGAGCTGTTGAAGGCAAATGAATTGCTACAATTTTTGGCGGAGAACATTTGTGTGTGTGTATGTTTATTCGAAGTTACGAATTCGCATGGAACATGTACATGTTAAATTCTATTTATATTCTTTATTGTTATTTGTTGTTGAATTTTTATGAAAATAAATTATTTTCAAAGCTCATTAACATTTTACCTTGTAGTAAAAATCCCCCTCTGTGGCATTTCCTCTCTTTTACATACATGTAATATCAATTGTTATCAAAAAGTTTATATATTTATAGTTTTACATTTACATTTATGAATATTTTCATGAAATATCATTTTATAGATCTAATCATGGTTAGATTATTATTATAAACATGGAATGAATGTTAAAGGGTCGGTTAACTTTTATCGCGCTCATCAAAACGAAGCATGTCGCTTTTTATTTCATATGTACAACTTTTGTTTGTTTTGAATATATTTTATTGTGTAAATCAAAAGAACTGAAAACAAGTTCTCGCAACTTATGAGTTCCTCTCCCTACATACAACAGTAATTCATAATAATCTAGAAAATAAATAGATTTCAAGTAATTTTTGGCCGCTAGAAGGCGCGGTCGGTTAAGCAAATCAATTAATCTCTAAGGTCTGAGCAACGACGTAAAGACTGAAAATTTTCGACGTAGCACATTGCACCGCTTGACAAAACTTGTCATTAAGATAAAAAAAAATCAAAAAAAAAATAATTAAATAAATAAATAGCTGCAGGCATTTTAAAAGGCACTCCGATCCTCAGCCTCAAAAGATTTTTTCATTATAAAAATGTTATCTATCCTTCAAACTTTATAAATGAAAAGAAAATTAGAAAGAAATTTTCTGATGCCATCCATATATATTACGAAGTTATTGCAATTTTTTCCACGATGGATATAATGGAATAAATATACAAGTTGAGATCAAATAAGAAAAAAAAGTCCGGAATTATCGGTGCATCGGTTGCTCAAACCCCTTTACCTCTGTGTAGTAGGTTTCCGTACGTGGAACCACTAAACCAACCAGTTCGTTGTAACACTAGTTGTAATATTAACACTTGAAGAGAGTACTAATAGTAATTGTGTCTTGTTAAAGGCAGATTTATGATACGAAGAAAAAAATTCCAGATAATTTCAGGCACGTAGCATCAGGGGGGGCCAGGGGGGGCCTGGCCCCCCCACTTTTTCTCGCAGCAACAAATTTTTTGAAATTTACATATAAAAAATGGAATTATCATTGAGTTGGCCCCCCCACTTTTTTGGGAGTATGTAAAAAATTGATATGAAAATAAGGAAATGAGTAGTGAAATTGAAGTTATATAGTAAGCCAGCCCCCCCCCCCCCCCCCCCCCTCCACGGATTAGGATTTTGAAGATTTTGGGAAACATAGCATTTTCCCTTTTTTTTTTTTTTTTTTTTTTTTTTTTTTTTTTTTTTTGCTTGTCAAGATTTTTTGGATGAGTCTGGCCCCCCCCCCCCACTTTCAAAAACGATGCTGAGCATCGGATGACGTTAACAGTTTAAAGCATTTCGCTGTTGAGGTCTCACCTGTTTTGATATACATCTTGCCTCGCCGTGTTATTTAGTCGCGAAGAAATTATCAAAGAAGATGGGTGGATAAGGCGTGTAAAATGCCCATACACGGTCGGACAAGCTACTGAAAAATTAAAATATCAATAAATCTGATATTTTTTTTTAAAAATCATTTAAAACAATATACATTTTACATATCATTGATTTTTAACCTATAAACTTTTTCAATACTTGGAATATGTTAACTCAAACAGGCGTTTACGAATCAAACCTGCAAATACTGTCATTTTTTAGAACTTCAGGGCATTTTCTTTTATAGAGTGGGTCTGTGCTCCATATTTTTCTCTTAGTCTAAATAAGGTCTATTGGAAAACAAACCGATTTTAATCAACAAAAACGTGGAGAGATGACCCACTATACATTAAAAATATAATTTTGTATCCTAACAACTAAACGTATTAAAAAAAAATAATACAAGTCCGTAAAGTCGTGGTCCAAGTCACAGATAATATTTAAACAGTCTACATTGTTGTGTCTGAAATGGCTCAGTGGTTAGAGTACATGACATAAGCCAACCTTACATATCTAGGGTTTTTATGTTATGGGTTCGATACCACTAAAAATTATGGAAATATTTTTTTTCTTATCTTTTGTGTTATAATATATATATATATATATATATATATATATATATTAAAAACTGAATATAGTTAGAAATTGTGCTTTTGCAAACTCGTTTTATAATGTATTTGTATAGATTTAATTGGGAAAAAATAAATTCAAAATTGTATTTCACTACTAAACCGAATGGGCATTTGCGCCATCTTATTCCCCCATCTTCTTTTTTGAAGATGTGTGAATAAGGCGTGCAAACTGCCCATATGAGTATGGATAAGATACATGTACTATAAAATCAAAATAGGAACAAATCTCATAATTTCTTTCTCAATTACTAAAAACAATGTATATTTACCATAACATCGATTTATAACCTTTAAATATTTAAAGTAGATTGATTTAAATTGGCGTATGCGTGTCAAAACCTCCAAATAGTGTAATTTTTAGAACTACAATGCCTTTTCTTTTATAGAGTGGGTCTGGGCTCCATATTTTTGTCATAGTCTATATGAGGTTTAAAAGAAATCAACCCGATTTCAATCAACAAAAACGTGGAGAGATGACCCACTATACATGTACTTTAAAAATGTCATTTTGTATCCCAAAAATTGGACGTTTTAGAGAAATACTACAAGTCCGTAAATTCGTGTTTGAAGTTGCATTTAACATTTAACAATGAAGTTTGTTGTGACTGAAATGGCTCAGTGGTTAGAGCACCAGACATTAGGTAACATTATAGAGCTAGGGTTTTTAGGTTGTAGGGTTCGATACCACCTAAATTTTAGAATTCATCTTTTTTCTTATCGTTTGTTAAAATATTCAAAACTGAATATAGTTAGAAATCGTGCTTTTGTAAACTTGTAATTTAACATCATATAGTATATTTGGTAGGAAAAAATTAATTTGAAATTGTTTTTTTCGACAAAACAAAATGGGCATTTGCGCTATCTTGTTCCCCCATCTTCTTTCCCGCAGTAAAAGAGGAGAGGGGGTCCGGACCCTACCCCCCCCCCCCCTGGATAATTAAATTTTATTAATTTTATACGATAAGATTTCCAAAATATGCCTCGGAACCCTTTAAACGATAGAGAGCTCCGCAGTTATAAAAAGGCGAAAGCGCGAAGATGCGAAGGCGAGAGTGCGAAGTTGCGAAGGCGAAGAAGCGATAGTAGAATCGCTTCTTCGCTTCCGCAACTTCGCACTTTAGCCGTCATATCTTCGCGCTTCGCATCTTCGCACTTTCGCTCCGTCGCCGTCGCACCTTTGCCATCGCAACTTCGCACTCCCGCATCTTCGCCCAAAAGGCGAAAGTGCGAAGGTCGAAGTGGCCCCATCGGAACACCAAATGTATCTCATTATTACGAGTGACAACACATTAAAATTATTTCAAAATTCAAGACACTATAAAACAAAATTCTGTTTATTGGCGATGAAAGAGTAGACTCGATATTGTTCATGAATTATACTTGCATTGACGATTTTCCCCAACTACAAACTACTGGGTATGCAAGTTCATCACCCAGAATTAATGATGAAACCAAAATTATGAAAATTTTACTCCACTGTTAGGCATTATAAGCAAGCTGAAATTAGCAGGCACTAATAGCAGCCATTACGCCAGTAGAAGTTAACGGCCAATAAGGACAAGCGTCAAAGTACAGAGAGTACTCGAACAGAAAATATGTTTTACTTTATCATCGGCATACTTTAATTAATATCAAGATGATTAATGCATCAATAGTTTGTATGAGCATTGACAACTTTTGATGCAGTAAAGATCGTGTGATCAAAATCAATGGGGATATAAACCCTAATATGAACCCGAACCTCTTATCAACGCTTTTAGAAACAATATCTTCTTATTATAATTGATCAGTGTATTATCTATTTAAGATTTACTATAGTCAGGTACTCTTCACACATTTGCTCTAACAGAATAAAATCTATTCATGATCTCAAATACAACATTACAACAAATGTTTAGAATATCGATGTTCATGTATTACGTAGAAGAAAACAAAATGTATGTAAAATGATTTTTAAAAATCACTTTCCCCCAGAAATGTAGATAAGAAGTATTCATATTCCTACGTTACCTGCCTCCTTAGTCTTTTCCCATAAAAATATATACATGTATCATTCTTCGATTGACAATTCATTCACCAATGAATATTGGTTATTTTATTATTACAACAACTATTCTTTCATGATTATTGTTATCACACAATATCCTCATTGTGTATGAATTTGTTTTTCTTTATTTGCTTCATTAACCGCCATATGTCCACGAGAGAAGTGACGTAACTGTTAACAATCAATGTGTGGCAATGTAAGAGTGTTTTGTGAGTGCTACGGATATGAAAAACTATATACAGCAATTTATTTACAAGTTCGGTGTTTATAACATCAAAATCAGTTGAATAGAGTGAAAATTCAAGTAATCTCAAAGTCGTATCTTGGAAACGGGGTAACCAATTTCTGTTCTTGTTTACAGCGTCATTTTTCTACGGGTGTCCCGTAAACTTATGCGTAGACTAACCCGTAAACTTATGCAGTTGCGATCAACAAATACAAAAGATTTTTGGAATATCCTGAACTCTTCAAAGAGGGATTATAAGAGCCCGGTAAATATCAAAGATATGTTTGATTTCTTTAAAAGTATCAATGAAGGTAGTCTGTCCTCTGATAGCGATACTCTTCACGAACCTCAGGTCGATGGAAGCTCTAACGAATTACTGAACTGCGAAATTAATTAGTCAGAAATAACCGACGCTGTAAAGAAACTTAAAAATGGTAAAGCCCCCGGCTATGATAATATTGTTAATGAGCATATTGCCTCTACTTTGAATACATTCCTACCAATTTATAAGTTGTTTTTTAATGTTGTATTTGATAGTGGGCTGGTACTAGAGGAATGGCTAGTTGGTATTATTAAACCTATATATAAGAACAAGGGTGATCACACTTCTCCGAAAAACTACCGACCTATTACGTTACTAAGCAGTTTGGGTAAATAATTTACGTCCATTTTAAGTAAGCGTTTAGAATTGTATTCGGAAGAGGTAGAACTGATCCATAATAACCAAGCGGGTTTCAGGAAAGGTTTTTCTACTTTAGACCACATTCTTACTTTACAATTTTTATCCAATACGTTGATGAAGTGTAAGAAAAAAATGTTATGTGCTTTTATAGATTTTAAACAGGCATTTGACACAGTTTGGAGAAATGGTTTATGGTGCAAGCTCTTAAATTATGGTATCAATGGTAAATGTTTTAAATATATTACAAATATGTATAAAGGTACTAAATCATTCATCAAGATGAATGGCACGATATCCGACTTTTTTTTCTTGTAATGTTGGAGTCCGCCAAGGAGAAAATTTGTCACCATTTTTGTTTTCATTGTACATAAATGATTTAGAAAATTATCTTGTTGAAAATAATATTGCTGGTCTGCAAAGTTTTACCACATCAATAGAAAATGAATTATGTATATACATAAAACTGCTTGTACTTCTTTATGCAGACGATACTGTTATCTTGGCGGAATCTGGCGGTGATTTGCAGAACGCACTGAATGAGTTTGAATGTTATTGTAAAGAGTGGAAATTAAATGTTAATATAGATAAAACAAAAGTATTATTTTTTTTCCAAAGGACGAATGTGTAAAAGAGTTTTTTTTTATTCTAACAACAGAGTTTTAGAAATTGTTAAAGAATTTAAGAACTTTGGCATTATATTCTAAAGAGCTGGCTCTTTTTTAAAAGCCAAAAAACATTTATGTGACCTAGCACAAAAGGCAATGTATGGTGTCATTAGAAAAATTAGACAATTTAATCTACCAGTTACATGTCAGTTAGAACTCTTTGATAAAATGGTTGTACCTGTATTGCTATATGGTTGCAAAGTATGGGGTGTTGAAAAACTTGATAGTATTGAACGTGTGCACTTAAAGTTTTTAAAGCACATTTTATGTTTTAAAAGTAGTACTCCAAACAATATGGTTTACGGAGAAACAGGTCGTTTTCCTTTATCTGTAATTGTATTTACTAGAATTGTATCATACTAGTGTAAATTAATTTCTAGTGCTAATACTAGCATTAATGCTAGTATTAGCACTAGAAATTAATCCCTTGGATTGATTTCATGTTTTTAACTCATGTGGTTTATCAAATGTTTGGCATAGTCAGTTTTGAAATATTGTTAACCAAAAATGGGTTTCAACGGCAGTTAAACAGAGATTACAAGATCAATTTATTCAAAAGTGGCATGCTGATATAAATAATTCATTAAAAGGAGTTATATTTAGAATTTTTAAAACAAATTTTGGATATGAAAAATATTTAGATATTTTACCCCTGAAATTCAGAAAAATTCTTGGTAAATTTCGTACTTCAAATCATCATCTACCAGTTGAACTGGGAATATGGGGGTATCTCATTAAATGAAAGATTTTGTCCTCTCTGTAACACAAATCGTATAGCCGATGAATTTCATTAAATTTTAGAATGTGATGCAATATCACAAGTCCGGAACAAGTTTATAGACAAAAAATTTTTGGCTAGACAAAATGTGCAAAAATTTTCGTATCTTATGACAACATGTAACATGAAATTGTTGAGAAAATTGTGTATATATATAACAAAGATATACGAGGTAGTCTGTCCTCCATGAGGTTCATTTTGTATAACTTTTCCTAACTCTATAACCCTTATTAAGGTCTTCCGTTTCCAACGGAAGACCTTATAGTTTTCGTACTGTTTCTTATTATTATTATTTTTTTCCCAAAATTTTGTGCACGCGATATCTCGAAAACTATTCGGCCGATTTCGACCATTTTTTCACAGATGATTGCCAGTGGTCATAATTCTAGAAGTTTTTTGAAATTTTGAAATCGTCACTTCCGGTTCCGATTTACGGCCGTTTTTGTAAATTTTTACGACCAATTTTGTGCAGACATAAACTCAGAGACTATCAGAGATATGAATATAAAATTTTCAGGATAGGTAGACCATAGATTGAAGTTGTGCACAATGCAGTTTTTTTATGCCAGTGGCGCAAAGTTTAGGAGCTCGCCTGGGCTCGAAAATTGGATACGAATTTTGAATCACAATTTTCATACGCTTTGATCTGTATCTTTTTATCAGTTAATATTTTGTTAACATATATATAACAAAAGTGGTAGATAATTAAAAGTTCTTTCCAACAAATTCAACAAAAAGAGGCTGGCCCTTTTTTTAGGGACCAAGACACTTGTAAACTCTAATACAAATAACTTAAATACGATAAAGATTTTGTAATGCATTATAGAAGAAAAGTTGTTGACCGTAACAATATCTATCGAGTAAAATCATTGTCATGCCCATTTATTACGTAATTAGGGATTTTTAGGAGCCAAAGTACTTAAATTTTGACGCAATATATCTAGAGAAGGAGACATATTTTGTTAAGCTTTGTAGAAGAGAAAATGCTTGCATTGATAATTCTAATCGATTCCATCAATCAAAACACCAATGTATGTCCCCATTAAGGATCTAGAGGATTGGCCCCTAAAATATGCAATCATCTGTATCTAAAAAATGAACAACAATTTTAGATACGTGTAAGAACAAAACTTGTTAGTATTTGTGAGACCTTTTGAATGAACTCAGGAAAAAGGGGCTGGCCCCTTACATTAGGGGCCAAGACACTCGTAAAATCTTTTTCACAACCTTAAAAACAAAGATTTTGTAATGTTTTACAGAAACAAAGTTGTTGATCATAACAATATCAGTTTGTTAAACTCATTTCCAAACCAATTGATGACGTAATTAGGAATTTTAGGGGACTAAAATCTTAAACATTTAATGTGCTGTTTGTGAAAAAGTAAAACTCTTTGTTAAGCATTTCAAGGGATATTGACAATCGTATGCATTATCTGAAAGGGAGTGGTTGAGGAGGGGGGGGGGGAGGGGGTTCAGAAACTTCATTGATATTTTAATCTTATCGTTTAAAAATTGAACGGAAGACCTACTCGTTACTCGTAACGAGATCGTATCTAGTATTTATATATGTTTACCTCTAACCAATTTATATGTATATTTTAATGTTACTCTTGTCCTCATGTACCATATGTTTGAAATGGTTTTGAGCGAATAAATGAACAGAACTGTCATTTTTCTTCATGTTTAACATGAAGAAAAATAACCCCTTGGTCTTTTTTTTTTCTTTTCCAGGTCATTATTCTGCGGGGGTCATTATTCTTCATTATGACACCGGACGTTTACACTAGAATACGCACTGAGTGTACGTCATACATACCCGTCGAAATAATGATTTTTAATGACTCGCTGCTGCTGTATAGATTGTGTTTCTATCTTCATTACCGGGGGTCTTATTGAATTTTACGCTCAACGCAAGTCATGCTGTGTATTTGATAATATCTTGAATTGGTCGAAAACAGACTTCGTCATTGTTCAAACAATGAACCCAAGTATAGATATGATGATTTTTAAATATTACTAACTTAAGTAAAAAAAATGTGTGCAGCTGACGAGAAAAACCGAATCTAATTTGGATATAATGTTCATTTCAATACTATTCTGCCAAAACGGCCCGCTTCAAATGAGCTTTCGTCGTTTTCTAACTCGGTAAATAAATTGATTGTTTTCTAAGCACAATTACATTATATGCCATTATACTTTTACTGTTGATGAATTCAAAGCCCAAAATTCCAAAATATAAATAAATATATAAAAGTTTTAAAAAAAATTATCAAACATCAGAAAAAATAAGCATAATCATTATATATTAGAATATCATTAGAATATCAAAATCTCATCTTCTAACTCAGGAAAACTTCATTTGTACAGTAAACTATTAATACTAACGAGTACAAGTTGCAAGCTTACTTAAAGTTTTTCTTGAAAAAGCATGAAAGATCCCAGCTATAACAAGATTAAGAATATGTGCACATTCACTATTCATTGAAACAGGTAGATATTGTAAACCAATTATCCCAAAGGAAAACGTTTATACTATATGCTTGTAAATTATGAGTCGAATATGAAAAACATTTTGTACTTTACTGTCCTGTGTATGACAATCTTCGATTTCATTATTGTAATATTTTCAATAATAAATTGTACTCTGGTATTGATCCCATAAAAGAAATTGTTAATCCATGTGATTATAATACTACAAAACGCCTATGTATCTTCTTGGATAAATGTTTTATGCAGAGAAAACAGTTCCAGGGACTATGAAGTATTGTATAAAACTGTCTTGCATGCTGTAGCCTTTATGTTATTATTTTCTTTTGTCTGTCATTTGATTTCATTTTGACTGTATGCCAACATGGTGATGTCAATAAACCATTGAATTGAATCATTGTATATGTATATAAAAAAGGGTAAGAGAGGGCCATTGAGTCTAGTTGTGTGAAAATTGTAATAGACAAAAGCATTATTGACTGAAATGCAACAAGCGCACGCCTATTGGATTGGCCCTAAAATACAATTTACCCCCCGCCCCCCCCCAAAAAAAAAATTAATCAAAATAATAATAATTAAGTATAAAGTGTTGTTTTTTCATATCACGCATGTCCCCCCCCCCCCCCCCAAAAAAAATACTCACATACGCACTTTTTCTCTCAGGAAAAATTGTCCCTAAAGTCACAGTGGCCAAGCCTGTTTTAACATTTATTTCAATGTAACCATATAATATCATACCTATTGATACGAGGGTATCCATATTAACTAAAGCAAAACAATATACTGCAATACAGAATTTTATATTACTATTTTTTTCTTAATTTTGACCAGAGACATAAATAACATAAATGTTATTTATGTCTCTGCTTTGACTTTATTGTGCTTTAGTATGCACGCCTTGCTTACTATGTTAATAGTTTCGAACACTGTTAAATAAAAAAAAAAACTCAAAATGAAAAAAAAAAAACCGCACTGGTATTCCAGTTACTCCCCTTTATCTGCAGCTCTTTTGTGTCTAAGATCAAAATGTCAACTCAATACACGTCATTTTGATCGCCTCACCAAAACCGACTTTCTCAATTATTATGAATATTTGACACATTGAGAACAAGGTATGTTATGTATTTAATACTGTTCAACGTATAGAATTCATCTTAGGAAGATAAATTGGAGAAAACAAACCAGAAAGCAAAAAATCTGTTGTTCTATGACCGACTGTCTTTTTGGCTTCGTTCTCGTATCAAACTTGCACAGAGTTGCCAGGTAATGTAGCTACATTCAGAAAATATTTCACCATAAAGGATTATTTTTTAAGATTTCTCTCTGAGGAAAGTAAGCAACGAAAAGAATATCATGAAATGGTTTGGCACAATAACTAGCATGATTTTTATATATCGATATAAAAAAATATGTACTCATCAATTGCTACATTTTTCATTGGTACTTGAGTCAATGCTTTTAAAGTGATCCCCTTGCTACTGCGTCACAAATACTATGGAATCTGTGTTGTATTTAGAACCCATATATGTTTCTGGACATAACAAAGACAAACCCAAATTTCTTTTGTAACAAGCAGCTGACAAGTGTATTGGAAGAACAAGTAAAATCAGTACATCAATTAATGTACTCCGCCTCTTGTTACTTGTTACTACTTACACAGTCTCTCTTTTTATATTCATTACCTAACACCTAAACCATTAGGCCTCTCATAAGGACATAAGGCTCCTTAGTTGGGGCACCTGTTAGGGCATAAGGCTCAAGTATTAGGGCTGCTGCACCATCGTGAAGTGTCAAGGCACCCTAATGCATCTATGGCATTCATTTAAGTCCCTTCTGCTAAAGCACTATTCAGACTACAGGAATAACAAGAAGAAAGAGTAAAAATATTGACTATATGATACAGTAATAATATACTGGTATGCCATCAGCAGTTTGTCAAGTTTTACTTTTGTATTTGATAACCTGATCTTTTTTTATAGATAATTGATTCATTAAAATCTACAGTACTTTGTAGATTTTTATGTGTGATGAAAGAAACTGAAAGAAAATCTAGATATAAAGTTCCAGTTGTTGGTTTGTTTTTTTATTATGGTATGTTTTGCTCATTACCCTGGTAATTATTGCTGAAATTTTGACTCCATTTTATTAGTTTCTCAGGATGGGTAGGCCACAGAATGGAATCTACATCATCCAAGGGGAGATTAGTCTTGTTGTGACAGCAATGAAGAGAAGTTCCCGATGGGTAAATCACACACAACAGGTTCGTAGATTTGTTTATGACTGTGAGGTACTTTGTCATGAAAATGATTTTCCCTGTATGTTACGAGATTAGAAGTTCAGAAAACACTCTGTTGGCTGACTTTTATCACTGCATATTCCTTGTTGAACCTCACTCTGTTGAAACCCTTATATGATCAGTTAACTGTAAACCAAATTTTATTCGTGTGCAAAAATTTTTTGCAAGACTCGCATGAGCATCATCATCGCAAATATTTCTCATCGCAAACCACTGCACTGGCAAGGAATATCCATGCAATGAACAACGAAGCAATTTAAGACAGACTGAAATCCAGGCACAAATACTTAAAAAATCCTTGATAATTGTAGACCATTTTCCTGTGTATGTTATAACATTGCACATGTGGGCAACCACACCAGTTCATACTGTATGGTATTTATAACAAATGGGACTGGATAAGGCTTGGTCGCAAACATTAGTTGTCGCAAACCAGTTTATCTGAAGTTAATTGCAAATTACTGTCATTGTGAATAAAAGTTGATTTACAGCATCTGTTCAATGTCTTGCTGTCCTTTTATTATTTCTCCATCTGATATCACTTTTCCAGAATCTAATTTCTGTACCTTTGGCCCATTCTGCTTCAAAGTTTACCCTCAAAGTGTCTTTGAGTAAAAATAAATGTGGAGTGGCCTTGAACAAGTTTATAGGGTCAAGTCATAGATGACCTCTGCTGAAACTTGAAAATGTATCTCTTAAACATACTCCCTCTTTCTCCATTTCCTCATACTCTAGCTAAAAGGATTTTATATGATGAGTATTAGAGTAGATCTTTGTGCAAAATCCTTCTTAGTATATATACCATCACCTATGTCTGAGCTGGTTTGTATGTATTTTTTTATTCAAAGGATGAAGAAAGTGACCCCCTTTTGAGCAGTTTTTCTCAACTAAAGGACATACTGAACAACATATCAGGTATAGTTTTGATTTCTTATCTATTTTTTTTTTACATGGATCTTTCACATGCACATTCATATACATACATTTCTTTTTTATCAGTGAAATATTTCAAGTTTTTGCATTTAAATTGGTTGTGATTAATGATCGAAATAAAAGGAAATCGATTTCAGACAGATTTTTATGTTAAATTAAATGATATCTGCATTTCCTTATCCAAACTTAAAAAATTCAAAAACATAATTAATCATATAGAAATGGTGAACTTGATATTTTTATAATGATTTTTCAGTTTATCCTCATTTTACAGTGGTTTTCAACTCTAAGGAGCTAGTCATTTTGATTTGTTTTATTTAGATTTAGATGAGATTGAGCCAAATGCATTTTTGGGACCCTTCCTGGAGGTGATCAGGTCAGAAGACACAACTGGACCAATTACAGGTCTTGCTCTGACGTCGGTCAACAAATTTTTGTCCTATGGTCTAGTTGGTAAGAAATCAAAGAAATATTTTGAAGTCACCAAGAGTGTCCAAGTCTGTGATGTTGATTCAAATTAAATTCTATTATGATCATGTAGTCTCACATATTTCAGAAAATTAAAATGCTGTCAACATTTTTTTCTCCTCTAGATTCATCTTTTGAAACAGCACCTGCAGCCATTGAAAATATTGCGGACGCAGTCACACATGCAAGATTCGTAGGCACAGATCCAGGATCGGATGAAGTTGTTCTCATGAGAATTCTACATGTAAGACTGAGTTTTTAGGATTTTCCCCATGGACTATTGTAGTTTTTTTTTTATTGTCCATGAATGTATTGATAATTTGATTACTGGTACTTAATAATTGTTCACTTGGGTCTTTTCTAGGTTTTACGCACTCTGTTGCTAGCACCAGCTGGCATACTGCTCACCAATGAGTCAGTGTGTGAAATCATGCAGTCTTGTTTCCGTATATGTTTTGAAATGAGGCTAAGTGGTGAGTAGATGAAATTTGCTTTGCTAGAAGAATATTAGAATTTTAAAAGAGACTATTGGTGGTATTGTTGAAACACATTCTTGCATACAGTCATGTAAATTTCTAGCTTTGATGTGAATAAAAGTACATGTATACTATTACAATCTGATTAATTATTGAGAAGCATTGGATTATTATTTGAAAGTGAAGAATTATTGATGTTGAATTGATGGTTGGCTTTTCTTATTTAGAACTACTACGGAAGTCTGCAGAACACACTCTCATGGACATGGTACAGCTTTTATTTTCAAGATTACCACAGTTTAAAGAAGATCCAAAGTGGGTAGCCAACATGAAAAAGGTATAAATACTTTACCTACTAGTAGGTCCCTGAAGAAAAGTTTGTGCTTAATTTGATGAAGTATTTATTTTCAACTTCAAATAACATATAGGGTCTTAAATGTAGTTCTTTCAATTAAATTCTGTAAAATACCAAGAACATGTGATTAACAATGCAGAAAAGTGAGGTGGCAGGAGGATAAATTTATGGTCTTTTGCAATGTTAAAAAAATATGTTGGGAATTACTTGAACATTTGAATTTTTTATCTTGTTCTATGGTTACTAATAAAAAATCAGGATTTTGTAAATCAACCTTTGATAATCTGCAAGAAACAAGTATTTACAATGTTGCAAGTTATTGTGAATGATACTAATGTTATGAGGCTTCCGCTGTCTTTGCAAACCATTATAGATCAATTATTTGTTAAACAAAGTAACAGCTGATAAAAGTTGACAGCATTATTTAAATTGCATTGACATTACAAAGACATGTACATATCTATATGTGTACCAAAGCCACTGATTAGAATTCAATACGATTTTGCTATACTTCATTTTTAATAACAGCTGAAGATGAGAACAGGAGGAGTTGATCCATCACGGATGGGAAGAAAAAAGAGATCCCCAAAACCCAGGCCTAAACGGCCCAAGTCCAAACCACAGGAAAATCTATCGGCTACGATACAGGAGTCTGAAAACATTTCTAGCTCAAGGGAAGATGTGTCTGGGGGTCAGGATGTGTCGTCTTACGGGGCTCTGTCAGAGGGCCAGGATCCCCCCTCAGTCCCAGAGGGGCTAGAGTATGTGAATGCCCCTAGTGAGAGACTAGCTACCACACCTGCTTCTCCAGGGGAAGGCGGAGTAATTGACATCAGTCAACAGTTCCAGGTATTGACAGCAGGCATTTACATTAATAAAGATACTGTATTTGGTTGTATTTTAACGAAACAATTTGTGAAATTATTCAATTTGTGTTTTGGTTGATACAGAAAGCAATGGATGAAGAGGCTGCACAAGTTTCCTCCGATTATTCAGAGCATCAAAACACTGACAAGGAAACCCTAAGTTTATCAGGGGATTCCAATAATATCAATATAAATGTAGAAAATTCTGGATCCACCCCACAAGTTGTGTTATCAGTCGCAGATGGTGTAGAAACATCACAAGTAAGATAACTAATTTTTTATTTATTGATTATTTTATAACTTATAAATTTGCAATTCCATTGCAATGAAAGGTGGTAAAATTAACAGCTTTGTATCATTCATCAATACACATTTTACAAGGATTTACAACTAGAAAATGTACAAGTAAAAGCATTTAATATATTGATATCTTTGGTGTAATCTAGATTATTCATTACAGAAGAGCTCTGATACTTACATGTATGGAGAGGCTGATCGTGCTAGTTTACAGTCGGAGGATACCGAGTCTGTACACAGTACAGCAGAGAATGCCGAATCAGCGGCGGCTGTGGATGAGATTGTCAATCCCCAGGGGGTCAGGTTCACCCCTCACCACCACCATAAAGAAGGTAGGCAACAGCTTGATGATGGGTTAAGCAGGAATAACTCTTTAACTTGGAAAAATCAAAATCTTTCTAACATTTATGAAAGAAAAATAATGGTGTATTTATGTGGAGAATGTAAATGTTCATGTATCAGGTGAAGTGTTTATTCATTGTGAATTATGTTTCAATTTTTTTTAACAAAGGTAAAGTTTTTCACAGCCTGTGAAATACAATTTCAAATATGTAAAGTGAGTCTTTATTGAAGGATATATTAATATCTGAGTTTTTGTGATGATAACTTGTAGGCTCTGGACCATTATTGCCATATGGTTTGCCATGTGTGCGTGAATTGTTTCGATTCCTGATCTCACTGACCAATCCCTTGGACCGTCACAACACAGATGTAATGATTCACATGGGCCTCAGTCTGCTGTCAGTAGCACTAGAGTCGGGTGCAGACCATATCGGCCGATACAATTCTCTTTTGTATCTAGTCAAGGATGAAATGTGTCGACACCTCTTTCTGGTACATTTTAGAGGCATGATGGGCATACTGTAGAATTATTAACAACTATTAAATATTCAAATTCCCGGTTTGATTAACATTTTTAAACTGATGAACTCAAATAAAGGAGATAAGATATGATTACCATAGATACAAACCCACTTTTGGGGTTGGGTTTTGATTTCTTAGTTAAAGGCAAGGAGAAACATGTATTTTCAGCATATTGTGTTTGTAATAAGTCATGATTGATCAATTTTCATCAATTTGACACCTTAAGATGAGTAGTAAGTAAAAAAAGCTTTGATACCTGATACATTGTTATGTACTTTAATTTAAAATTTTTTTCCAGCTGTTGCAGTCTGAGAGGCTCTCCCTGTTCTCAGCTTCCCTCCGAGTTTGTTTCTTGTTGTTTGAGTCCATCCGAAGTCACCTCAAGCTTCAACTCGAGGTAAAGGATAATTAAACTCAATGCTAATGTATTTCATACAAACACATTACCTTAACGTGCAGATGGCAGACCATATCCATGTACATTACATGTACTTTAATATTGTCCAGATGAGTTATCAAATTGTATACTATTGATAAAAAATCATAATTTTAGGATATTTTGTTTGTGTTTTATACAGTTTTACTTGACCAAGCTCACAGACATCATTGTGTCCGAGTCCCCGAGGATCTCGTATGATATACGTGAGATTGCCCTGGAGTCCATTGTTCAACTGTGGAGAATTCCTGGTCTGGTCACAGAACTGTACCTTAACTATGACTGTGATTTATACTGCTCTAACCTGTTTGAAGATCTTACCAAACTTTTATCTAAGGTACAAAATCATCAGTAAATAAATTACTGTTACAATGTATATGAATAAGATTCATGTTTAATGTGGAAAAAAATTACTGCTTTTACCAACTTTGCTGAAGTTGTTCTAACTTGAAAAATCTTACAAAACTTTTATCTAAGGTACAGAGACATCAACTTATCAGTAACTAAACTACTATATATGAATGATATTAATGTTAATGGGGAAAATGTAATAATTATTGCTTTTACAACCTTGCTGAAGTTGATTGTTTAATTATCACATGTAGTATGCTTTTGAGGCTTTTCAAGATCGAAGAAAAACAGTATTTGTATTTTGGTTCCAGAATGCGTTTCCTGTGCAAGGCCTGTTTTCCACACACCTTCTGTCTCTGGATGCCCTGCTGACTGTGGTGGACAGTATTGAGCAGCACTGTCACAGCAGAATACTGAGTACCAACAAACTAGGAGTAGACGGTAGGGACCTTATCAGTACTGTAGATTCATTATTAAATGCGAGGAATTTATCAACATAGAATCGTGAGATGCAACCCTCGCAAATTTTCATTTGTTATGATTTTAGTTTGTTATATCTGATGAGAGTACTGTACAAAACTAAGATTTGAAAAATACTGCCTGTCTGGTAATACTGATTTTGCTACATGCATGAATTCATTATATGTATGTTCCCTGTACAAACCTTGTTTAATTTTATGTTTTAAAATAAATGTATTGACAAATGTTAAGAGAGTTGCATTTGTACACACCTGTTGCAGGTAAACAGCCTGATCAATCAGCTGTGACCGGGGTGGAGGAGAGTGTCCCTGAGCCCTCTGTACCCAGTCCCCCCACTACTGGCTATGTCATGGCCCAGAAACTCCTCAGTAAGGACCAGACTCAGGGTAAGTCCCACTGTCTACCTGACTAAAATTTAATACAGAGGAAAAGTGAAATTTGATGTAGTAATGATTTATTATCTTGATTTACAATGTACATTAGGAGAAATATTTGCAAATACATGTGCATGTATTGATGATTTTATTAAAAAAAAACAACATTCAGCTAGCTTGTACATGTATCATATATTGGTGTGTACATATTTTATACTTGGAGAGCCTGCTATAATTTGGTCAGTTGTGTGAATTTCTACAGTGTCAAAAGTTTGTATTTTATTTTACAGAAAACTTAAAAGAGGAACCTAAACATAAGGACCCTGTGACTAAAACTCAATCCTTTCGACAGAACAGAATGAAAGTGTCTGCTCCAATTCCCTCAGTAGAGGATATTGCAACTATTAAACATAAGAAAAAGGTGTGTCTACAAAGGACTTCAGCAAAAAATTGATTTTATCCAACCTTTTAAACATATTAAATGTACCTATGTACATATATATGAAATTGCTTGAAATTGTATCAGTTAGGTCTTTAATTCTATGTAAATAACCAAACTAAAACTCAAAGTCCTATATTTTTCTTTCACCAGCTTTACTACACAGGAACAGAACAGTTTAACACCAAGCCTATTAAAGGGATCACCTTCCTCCAGGAGCAGGGATTGTTGTCTGATCCCTTGGATCCTGGGGAGGTGGTCACATTCCTGAAGGAGAATCCCAGACTGGATAAAGCTATGATTGGAGAATATGTAGCCAAGAAATCCAACCACAAAGTCCTGGAAGCTTTTGTTAAGTAAGTCTGTTCCAGTATTCTTTGGGTAGAATGTATTAACTTACATGATTCTTTGGCAATGTCACGATTCTTCGTTTAATTTGTACCTGTGAAATACATGATGGTTTTTTCCTTATTTATGGCATATACCTTGCATTTATATGTGCAGTACTTGAAAACTTCTCTCTACTAAATATCATGTATATGAATAAATGAAGGATTTTGTCATTGAACGCATATAATGATGGAATTGAACTGTTGCAGGTCATTTAACTTTGAGGATCTCCGAGTGGATGAGGCGCTGAGACAGTACCTGGAAGCATTCCGTTTACCTGGGGAAGCCCCTGTTATCTCTTACCTAAT
Organism: Magallana angulata; assembly: GCF_025612915.1. NCBI lineage: Eukaryota > Metazoa > Mollusca > Bivalvia > Ostreida > Ostreidae > Magallana > Magallana angulata. Next base: position 18,665,173 of record NC_069120.1, on the reverse strand, counting down.
AGAGCACTTTTCAGACCACTGGCATGTGAGTGATTAAAAATAAAGATCTATTTTGGTCAAAGTATCTGATCCAAAACTATTTAATGTTATATATTTATCATTTAATCAGTATATATTATTTTTTGATGTTGAAAATTACAGAAAAGTAATGCTGAGCCATTCGCCAATGTGGATGCTGCATTTACCCTGACATACGCTATTATCATGTTAAATGTGGATCAGCATAACCACAATGCAAAGAAGCAGAACATTCCAATGACAGTGGCGGTAGGTACCAAGATCTGCCGTTCAGAAAATTCAAAATCTATATACATGTACACACTGTGTCAATATACTGTAGATTCCTTATTCTAGGCAAGGACATAATTCGGCATTCTAACTTTTTTCGCCTGAATATAAAACTGCAAACCACAAATTATTATCATAGTTTAAGTTAGTTTACATAAGTTTGAAAAATAAAAGCAAGATTTCAAAATCTGCAAGGGCTGCAATTTTACGCGGATATTAATTCCTTGCGTTTAATTAGGAGTCTACAGTAAAATTGAATGTACTGAACAGTATAAGCTGCTCTGTAGTATAATTGTGGAAAATTGTCAAACACAGTACAGAATCAAAGAAAATAAATTCATTGAAATGTTTTTCAAGGGAAAAAATATGATTGTACGAGTATACATATTAATATACAGTGTTTGATACAAAGAATAATGTAATTTCAATATGGTCCATACTTAATAGGAATTCAAGAAAAACTTGACAAAATGTAATGGTGGAGCAGAATTTGATCAGGACATGTTGGAGGAGATTTACAATGCAATTAAGTAAGTTGTATAATGCTACCATTGAACTTCAGAAATAACAATAGTTTTATTGTTTGCTGCTGAAATGATGTCCATTGTGTGCACCTATTAAACGTGTTATTTGTGCATTACCTATGTGCTTTTTAACACTTACAAAAATTTATTAAATGAATAAAAAAATAACTCAAAAACCTTGGACCACTAAAATTTTAATGATATGGTGATGCTTCCTTATGACATATACACGTACATTATTTTTTTTTCCTTTGAAGGAGTGATGAAATAGTGATGCCTGCAGAACACACAGGTTTAGTCCGTGAAAATTATCTCTGGAAGGTAAGTATTTAAAAACATTTTGTAGATTTTTCAAAATTGACATTTTCTTGGGATGGTAATTTCATAGATGAATGGTTAAGTAAACCAAGAAATCTATAAAATTTGTATCATCCATGAAACCTTATTAATTCACTAGAAGTTGCATGATAGTTGAAAATCATACATGGACAGTGTAGATCTAGATCTTTATGAATTTTTAGAAAAATATGTAACCCTTGAAAGTGCTGAACCACAAGTATGGTTGTGTTATAGGTTTTGTTGAAGAGAGGCACTACTAAAGATGGATTTTTCCTCCATGTTCCCTCTGGATCATTCGACCATGACTTGTTCACTCTTATTTGGGGCCCAACAGTTGCAGCTTTGTCTTTTGTGTTTGACAAAAGCTCAGATGAGTCAATCATTCAGAAAGCAATTGCAGGATTTAGGTATGTACAGTACACGTACATATGTAAACATACTTTCTGCTATAGCGATGTACATATACTTTCGTCTATAGCCATATTCCATCGCCTGTAATAATAAAGATCCTTGTTTAAGGGTTACACTGTTTGACTTGAAATGTTAAATTATTTGTAAATCATGTGTTCTGATTTTCTCCTGTAGGAAATGTGCAATGATATCAGCTCACTATGGAATGAGTGATGTGTTTGATAACCTAGTCATATCTTTGTGTAAATTCACAACTCTTCTCAGCTCTGCAGAGGTTAGTAAAGAAAACTTAATGTTACATTTTTGATATTGAGTATTCCTCATGATCTTTTTTACATTTTCAATTAATCACATTATTCACAGAGTCCTGAGAGTATCCCTGTGATGTTCGGGAGCAATAACAAAGCTCAGCTGGCAGCTCGAACAGTGTTTGGGCTAGCTCATCGCCATGGTGACATATTGAGGGAGGGATGGAAAAACATACTGGACTGTATGCTTCAACTGTATCGTGCCAAATTGTTACCAAAAGGGTTAATTGAAGTAAGTTTTTCAATTTTCATTTGTTCTTTTCTCCCAACATATTTTCAGCTAAATAAGGAAAGCAGAGGGTTAGACAATCAATCTAATTAAAATAAGACTTGTAAATCCCCTCATCTCTGCTATAGGGCTATGCTATACAAGATCAACCAACATCATGTACAAGGAGTGACTTTTCAACTTAAAAATGTTAGCCAATCAGATTCAAGCCTCAATAAACAGATCAAAAAATAGTTTGCTAGATTAATCTCTTACAAATCTAAGGCTTGGTATGCTATTTTATGCCAAGTTTAAGTGCTATGATTATGATTTTAAAATTTTTCTTGCCAAATGTATATGAAATCTGTCAGATTGGCTTGGTGGCATTTAATAGATTCTTCAGTGAAAAAGAAACATGTGTCCAGCGATCATTGCAGGAAATTTTTAAATAACCCGCTAATGCGGGTTATGTATTTTTTCTTCAATGTTGCCACCCTCATATCACGCATGAATCACAAAAGAAAGCATTTTATTGTATGAATGGAGCAAACCAACCAAGAGATTTCCACACTCATGTTACAGATGGATGAAGAGACATTGTAAAGACCTTCAAAAAATATTTTTTTTAAATATTTGTTAAGAATTAAAAACAAAAGTTTTGCTTTTTAAACAGGTGGAAGATTTTGTAGACAGCTCTGGAAAAATATGCATTGTAAGAGAGGAGATAACAGCTGCTCAGAGGTACATGTATAAGAAAACTCTTTCAAGAGGTGCTTTAATTCATGCAAATGGATAGAAAACTACATTATACATGACATGCAATATTATACAAGTTTGTTGTTGTTTGCAATGTTTTTTAATTAATAGACGATGGTTATTATTGGCCACCTGTTCAAATGTTCACAAGTTTACATAGTATTGCTTTCTTCTTTTGCAGGTCTGAGGGTGTGTTCAGTAGCTTCTACTCCTACTTCAGTTCTGAGCCAGCCACAAACAAAGGCCCTACCCCCGAGGAACAGGAGGCCTCCAAGCAGGCTCAAAGCTGTATCAGAGACTGTCACCTAGAACAGTTAATTCTGGACAGCAAGTTCTTGAGAGAGGACTCGCTTCAGGAGCTCATTAAAGCAAGACACATGTTTTTAAGCTTGTGTTAATTCTGTATAAACAATCATAGCTTATACTACTGAATACCTCTCTTTGGCAATTATTATCATGCATCATTAGTGTATAGCCTGTAAATGTATATATACACTGTATGTGTAACTTTATTCATTTTATAAAATTAATGTGTGCAAACTTCTTCAATTTTAGGCACAGGTATTTGCCTCTCAAGGTCCAGAGGTTCATAATTCAGAATTACAATTTGATGAAGATGCAGCAGTGTTCTTCCTTGAACTTTTGATCAAAGTCATTCTACAAAACAGGTATGAATAAGACCAGACTGGGTATAGATTCCCTCAAAAAGGAATATTTCTGTAGTCAATTTATAATTGACCTCAGATTCATACTGGTATTGCATGGTGGTTATTAACAAGTTATTATATTATTTGCTGTTTCTTGGTTTTCAGGGATCGAGTGGTTCCAGTATGGCAGAATGTGAGAGATCATTTATACAACTTGATAGTGAACTCCAATGAATGCACATTCTTGGTGGAGCGAGCAGTGGTGGGACTTCTGCGTCTGGCCATTAGACTGTTACGTAGAGAAGAGGTGGCACCACAGGTCCTTACATCTCTACGCATCCTCTTAATGATGAAACCTGCAGTAATTCATTCATGCACCAGGCAGATTTCTTATGCTCTTCACGAGCTTCTGAGGACAAATGCTGCAAATATTCACACAAGCCAGGACTGGTTCACTTTGTTTACTTTGCTGGAGGTTGTGGGAGCAGGTGCTAACCCCCCACCCCTACTGCAGGTGTGTCCAGGGATAGAAATGTCAGAGGCTATCAGTGATGCAGGTCAGTAAAAAAACTTGTGGAATATTAAAGTGGTTTGAAAGCCCACATTTACATGCTGCAATTTTATTTAATTGTGCATTATATGCATTGATGTTTACATTTATAAATGTAAAAGCAGTTTATGCAGCAAAAGCCTCACTGTTAAATATTTTCAACATTTCTCGATTCATTTTTATTTTTAAATGCTTGTAGGTGCCCAGAGTGACAGTGAATTACCCAGTGCTTCTGTCGGTGACAACTTCAGTGACAGAGGATACACCTCTGACAGTGAGATCAGCTATGACAGGCAGATGTCAGCACAAAGAAGCCCCTCCCCTCTAGAAATTAGACCCATTCCTGACAATGGCAGCTGGCTTCTGGTAAAAATTAGTTTTAATTAGCTTCCTTTTGCTCAAATAATATTGTTCCATTTTGCTGGTGTATGAAAGAGGAAGGTATATGTGTACCACAATAATGATATGAGGTGTTTGCTAGATCTCAAATTTTAGTCAAAATGTTAATGTCTTAATTTTGATAAAATTGATGTCTTTACACAGTCTTTTGACACAAACCTGTGTACATCTATTGTAGGTGAACAAGGACACTCAACACGCACCCCGTGAGGAGCATACCCATGTGAGCATTCCCAAGTTGGTTCCTAATCAGTACAGCATTGAGCTGAATGAGGACCTCCATTACTGTGACAGTAGGGCCCTGCTTAAGTCATCAGAGACCCTTGCTTTCCTTGTCCGAGATGCAGCACATGTCACTCCACTTAACTTTGAGAGTTGTGTTCACTGTATACGAGCTTTCGTTGAGGCCAGTGTAAATGGAGGTATGTAGTTTGTGATACGTTAAAATCCCATTTTTATGTACAGGTGTGATCTTTTTTACATTATGGTAGAGGGAAAGGCATTCATGGAAAAATGTAAAAAATGCAAGTATGGCCCTTCAGACATTTTGTCTATAAATTTCAACCTAGGACAGGCATTTTTGATACAAGCTTCTTTTTCAGAAATGTGACTTTTGTATGACAAAAGAATTGATGACAAGAATGTCTAGGTATAATTCTGTTTGACTCAGTTGTTTTACATTATAGAGGTCATACTGTATGTCCTTTTATAGTATACTGTGGTTTCAATAATATTCAAGGATATCAATTTTCGTGGATAAAATGAAAATCACAGTTTCAAGGATATGTAAATTTGTGGCCAATGACCCTTTATATGCAAAATGTTAATAGAATTGCACTTCAATGAACATTTAATTTCGTGGATCAACTTAACAACGAAATCCACGAAAATTGGTATTCAACGAATATTGATAAAACCACAGTACACGCAATAAGGATACCATCACTCTAAGCCTTTCTGTATGTTAAGTTTGCAGACTTTGGCAGTAAAGTTGAATGTACAAGTAAATTCTTTTGTTTTCAGGCAGAAAAAGGGTGCATGTTTTTGCACAACAACAGAAGGTACAAAACAAACATCATCATAAAAAATCTAAAAGGGATGCTGCAAAAATGAAAAAGTCTTCATCCTCACCTAGTCATCTTCAAGCCATGTGTGTATCAGATGATGAAGGGGAGGATGAAGGAACAGCCGGAGGACTGGCTTCACTATCAATTCAGCTGTTGGATCTTATGCACACACTGCATACCCGTGCTGCTACAATATTTACTTCTTGGGCTGAAGAGGAACAAAGTTCGGAAGAAAGAGAATCCATCGATGCTTGTCATAGTGCACTGTGGATTAAATGCTGGTGTCCATTGTTGCAGGGTGAGGATTTAGATATTATAATTACTTGTACATGTACACAAATTTTTTGGGATTATTTGTCTTTACTCTGCATCGAACATCCAATCAGTGCATGGTTATTGTGAATGCATTGAACTGTACAAATCTGTCTTGTGTCTATGTCATTATTGTTACTAATGTACATTTAGTTGGTGTTACATTAAAAGTAATGATAATGATGGTGTTCAGTGGGCTTGTTATGAGAATATGGAAATGAAATATCAGTATAAGTACAATGTAGAATGTATAATGTTTTTTGTGATGTAACCTCTAGGTATAGCCAGGTTGTGCTGTGATACTAGGAGACAAGTTAGAAGTCAGGCCTTAACTTATCTACAACGGGCTTTATTAGTTCATGACCTCCAAACCCTATCTGCAGCAGAATGGGAAGCTTGCTTCAATAAGGTACATACAATGAATTATGAAGACTGGTACAATAAATGATCCATGAATAATGATGAAATTGATTCAAATTCTGTTGGAATTGTGAATTTTCCTCATCAAAAAGTTGGTTCAATAGACTTTTAATATGTGGCCTTGGAAAATGTGTCTGTTTTTTCTGCAGGTTTTATTTCCTCTCCTTACCAAGCTGTTGGAGAACATCAACCTTCAGGACCCGTCTGGTATGGAGGAGACCAGGATGAGGGCCTCGACTCTACTCTGCAAGGTAAACAAACGGCAAAGAAATCACAACTCACAATGCTCTTACTCTTAAAGACCCCGTTTTAAGCCACTTCCCCTAAAATTTACCTGGTATGAGATCAATAAAATACTGCTTGTTAATCACACAAGAAACAATGGACTGAGCAATCTATAGCAATTAACACCTAGCTTGACGGACCCTGGTCACTTCAGGTAATTAACATCAGTTTTAATTAGGCCCCGCCTACTTTTAAAGTAACCATTCGGTCATGAAATGGGTCTTTAAAGTGTGTTCTCTAACGTGGTCCAACATACCGTAATAATAGAGTGTATAGCTTTTTTCTGCACAATCATGCAAAGTTTTGCATTTTGATTCATGTACTTTTATTTTTGGTGAATTTCTTTTTTGAAATATCTGAAACGATGGCTATAAAGAAATAAGTTTTTATACAATTGAGATGAGATTGCAAAATGTAGCAACCCACTGAAAAATCCAGTTATATGTAAATGTAAATGACATTATGTTGGGGTTTTTTTCAATGTACATGCATAAAATTTATTTAAATGGACATGGACATGTGTTAATGATACAAATGCAATAGATGTTACTGTGGTCAGGTTAAACAATAAATTGAGTTTGGGTGGTCCATTTCAGGTTTTCCTCCAACACTTGAGTCCATTGTTGTCCTTGAGTACCTTTACTGCTTTATGGCTAACAATATTGGATTTTATGGACAAATATATGCATGCTGACAAAAGCGATCTTTTGGTAAGTGGCCTGCTCCTGCAATATTTATTAGAGGAATCTAATACCAGTGACTTTTTGCATATGTATAAAATCAATTCCGTGTATTGGGTTTACAAGCATTTTTTTAACTTGAAGTTGGAAGCAATACCAGAGTCCTTGAAGAACATGCTTTTGGTAATGGACACGGCCAATATATTCCACACGTCAGAGGGAGGCGAGTCACAGCTCTGGAAACTCACGTGGGACAGAATAGACACTTTCTTACCTCACTTGAAAAAAGAGCTTTTCAAACCTAAAAACTCAGGTGATTTGATACATTATTTATTTCAGTTTGTAACATGCTTTTTTGTTTATTGTTTACATCAATTACATTTTTTTATTAACATGTTGCATATACCACAGTGTAACAAGGGTCCAAAATGCATTAAACTACTTCATTTGATGAAATGTCAACATTTTGTACAATTTAATACCATTTTCTAGAGAAAAAAGATCTTGTATCTTAAAAACGTACATATAGTTATTTAAATATAACTTTAGACAGTTTTACTGCTTCAAGGTTTATAAAATGTAAACTGCACAAAGTTTTGTTATACATATACTTACATGTATAATGAGGAAAATTGAAATTCCTTCCATAAATCATTATTGTTCTGAATTTTATAAACCATTTCATGACATATTTTTTACATTAATGAACAAAAGTCATTATATAGCTGTCTGATTTTTATCAGTAAGCATTTTTCTTTCAAACATGCAATATTTACTCATTGAAATAAAGGTACATGTACATAGCATATGCATGTATTTGACCAACTGAAACATATCGTTGTTATTACTCACTGTAGAGGAGACTCCTGTGATAAGCTCTCAGCCTGCTCCTAGTACTGCTGAACCAGTTACCCAGACACTGCATGAGCAAAAGATCTCGCCAGAGTTGTCTCCCCCTCAGATCCCACCAGAAGTTCCACTAGAGGGCATTACTGTTGTAAAGGAACATAGTCACGGTATGAATTTCACATCACAATATAATTAATAATTATATTTCATACTATTGTGTAAACTTTTAGTTTTTTCTATTTACGGGTATTAGATAACAGGTAGTAGTAGATGTAGTTTAATTGAGATTATTTTTTATATACCTTTATATTATTTTTTGTTTTACATGCACACACATGTTTATATGAAGTTAGATTATGTATGGCTGCATACAATGTATAAATTTAAAACATAAACAATACATGTACTGGAATTCGTTAAACAATGAATCAACTGGTCCCGTTTCAGGCTACTACCAGGGGTCTACCGAAGAGGGTGATTCCCCGCCCCCTTTACCTCATATGGCCCTCTCTCACTATCTTAGTCAGCCCTACTGCTCAGCTGTAGGGCACCACCCTCACGTCTCGGTGCATAAAAGCCATGTTAGTCCTGACCCCCCTGTACCACTCTTATTGCACCCAGATATAATGCCCTCTACACCTGTACAATTTGTGACACCACAAGTAAGTACGACTGCATGTCCTGGGTAAGGGCTTGGAACCTGAAGCATAACCCAAAAGTTGCAGGGTTGCATAGTGGCTTAGAATTACCCTTTGTATATATAACCACATATTGACACATTCAGTCTCCTTTAATATTTTTTTGTTTCTTAGTAAGTCTTAAAAGAAACTTTATTTTTTATTGGTACTCAAACTGTCTGTGAAGGTGAAGGGATGTTTAGGGACCACTGTTTGAGTTACATTTTCATGTATTTTGTTAAAAAACATTAATAATCCAAGCAATAAGCATTGATCTGTTGTTTAGAGACTAAAATCCCTCAAATAAATTATTGAGTAGTGAGAATACATGTACTTAAAATTCATTATTGCATAATGCTTCAAATTCTTTTTTAGAAGTAAGCTTTAGGAAAAGAACATTATAAATAATTAAGCTTTAGGAACCCTACCATATAAAATGGAACAAAATATATTTCATTACTTTTTTTATGATTGTACTTTATACACAATGTGAACAGTTTGTCTTGAGCCCAATGATATACATGCATGTATGTATATAGTGTTCCTACCTATATTGCACCACATTTTTGTTTGTTTTCTCTTGTTGGGGTTGTTGTATTCATTTCTTTGTAAATCTATAGTTAGCAAAGGTGTTTTGACAGATACTCTTTTGTTCTAAAAATTGTTATTTCTTTACGTTGCTTGGCTGCATGATTTTTAAATTCTTGATAAATATTGGTACATGTATTTAAGTGTATTCAAATTCAGGCATCAATCAAATGTGTATCAGTGTGAGCATATTGTTAATAGTCAGAAGAAAAAGCCCCATGATAAAAAAAAAAGATACTACTGAATCCTCATAAATGACTCACATATTTAGCTAGTTTTGTGAATGTGTCTTTAAAAACCTAATGTTATATACGTAATGCAGATGGCATTCCGATAGAACAGTTGCATTTGGTTCATCATGCTTATTTATATATATATTATTTAATCAAGAGCTTATTTGCACTTTGCTTTACACTTTTTTCTAATGTCAAAAGCTATTTAATGTTGATATAATTAGATAGATAAGGAAAAACAGATTTCTCAATGAAATGAAAAAGTTGATAAATAAAGTTGAAATGATGTAGGCAGTGTTACTTTTGCCATACTTGTAAACAAAAATTCCCCCATGTTAAATTTGCTGAAAAAGTATGGTGTGGGTGTTTGTACATAATATAGTTAATTTTAGTTTATTTGTGTTTTATTTATTATGTAGATATTAATTTGAATAGTTTTGTGGTATTATTCAATACTATGGCCAAAGAATCTTCTCCATCAATGATTACGTTACATGTATACCTTGTGTTTATCTTTCAGAGAGCGCAAGAGGAAGTACAGGCCAACAGCCCAATGATAGAAAACCCATAATTCTTCCACCGGCCTCCTCTGTACAGCACCCTGTCCATACCATCTAGAAGATTATAAAGAACTTACAACAGTTGTAATGGGAAAATAACAATAGAACCCCCATGTCCTAGCTTTTGTTGAAATGTCTACCAACCAACCAAACTGAATCTTCAGTTTGTACATTGTTATTGTTAACTTATCAGAAGTTATATAGATGTGTACCATATTGTGTTGTGTACAGATTCCTCAGATGTGTGATATTTTAATAGATGACTGTTTGAAATACAAATTTTTTTTTACACTATTACCTTTTTAACTTTCAGTACTCCTCATTGAAAATGAAAAACAGAGCTTTTAGGTATGGGGTTTCATTGTATTTTGAAACAGCTAATCCTAAATACTACATTGTACGTTTTTAAAGCAGAAATAGGCTCAGTATAGTACACATATGACTGTCATTTCAACAACAAAATTGTACGACATTAGGGGTATACATTCACATAAAGATTAACTAAAAACAAATACTATAAAAAAATGAAAAAAACGTATTTCAAACACAGATTTATTATTTTTAAGTTTCCACTCAAAAGTGCATTTAATATTCCCATATCTATGATATCATATGATATGGAAATTCATCAAAGAACATGGACAGATTGAAACCCCCTTACTAAAAATGGATCAAATCACTTTGAATGCAGGTAAAAAGTACATGAGGTTATGATAAAAATCCTCTTTCTTTTGATTTTGCATATCATTCGACATTAAGCTCAATACGTAATGGGAATTATAATTAACAAGTACAGTATACTAAATCATCTTACAAAAATGACATCATTATTCATTTTTTGTGATTTTACACAAAAGTCATGTTTATTTATTTTATATACATGTATTATACATGTTAAATAAATTATTTTTCCTATTTGGAGATATAATTACATGTACTGCATATATTATAGGTATGTTTGTAAACTGAGTATCCTTTAAACAAACCTGATTTTTTCCTGATTTGGATTTATTTATTAGACTTCTTTAAAATTCTTTTAATGAATTGTTGATCTTTGATGACATTGTATAATACTGTATCAGGATTGTGTTGTCTCTATATATTAACAAATGTTTTTAAAGGTACATGTATAATGTGTTTGTTTAGGTCAGATAATTTGTAATATTATATACAGTGTATATATTGAAAGACACATAAATTTTATGTATGTTAACTTTATAAACAACATGGCTTTCAAAGAAGGTGGCAGTCATTTATTAATAGACAAAACATCCATTGTATTTTAAGGCATGATACTAAGTTGTATAATATTGATCATCAGTTATGTCAAAAGTATTTTCTGTGTGTATTAAATGTGATATGAAAGATGATTGTACATACAGTATCTGTATTAACACTCAACTGTTTAAATATTTATTGTATTCTCAATGTGACGAGTACTTTTAACATAGTAAAAATAAAATGTTTTTAAAAAAATCTACTCGTATTTATTAACTAAAAGGATTTGAAATGCCAGGTATAGGTATTTAAGGAGGCTGACTTTAGTTTTCATTGTGCACATTTTTATGCATTCATGTAAAATAGAATGATTTATACCTTTTATGAAATTGTTTCCATACCATTTATTAATTTCTGAATGAAACCATTGTACCAATCCACATTGGTAATACATGTACTCCAATTATGTAGCAAAATTTGGTGCATTTTGATATTTTGAGGTAACCCCCACTAAAACCAGACAGTAGAATTAAGTACTATTTTTAGCTCACCGAGACGAAGTCAAGGGGAGCTTATGTTATACCCTCGGCGTCAGCGGTGGCGTCGGTGTCGGCGTCCGGACCTGGTTAATGTTTTTATTGCAGGTCCTGTATCTAAGCTATTACTTGTCCTATCTGCACCAAACTTGCATGGATGATGCATCTGGACCTACTTATGGACTTTAAAGACTTGGATGCTGAATCTGGGTCCTAAATTTCAGATGCTGGAGGAGGTTAAGGTTGTTGGACCAGGTTAAAGTTTTTGTTGCAGGTGCCCTTTGATAGCAATATCTTAGTTACTGCTGGTCCATACTTCACCAAACTTGCATGGATGGTGTGTCTTATGATACTGATGCACCAGACAGGCTTGAGTGCTGAATCTGAGCCATAGGTTTCGGATGCTGGATGAGGTTTAGTTTTTTAGAACAGGTCACATGTTTTATAATAGATGATAGCTTGCATAGTAGATTTAACTTTATTATAAATAAACGTAGAGGTTGCTTCAGATGCAGAGCCTGATCTCCATTATCAAGGATGCTAAAGAAATCTCCTACGTCACTCAAACCTGCTGGATAGATAGATGTGTTTGTTGATAAATGATATAACATGATTCCTATGATATAGTATTGTATGATATGAAACGATATTGTTTGATATGATATCATGTTATATTTTAAAAAGTTATATGATACGATATGATATTGTATCAATTTTTTTGATATTTTATGATATGATATTGTGATGTATAGTATTGTATATTATGGTACAATATTGTATAATATTATATTGTATTTTTAGTTTATCATTTTATCACATGGTACAAATACATAAGATATTGCAAAATATTATATTGTATCCTATGATACAATATTGTATATTCTATAATATTGTATCAAACAATATTGTATGATATGATATTGGTTTCTGTAATATAGAATCATACCATATGAAATTGTATTATATGATATTGTAATATTATATATTGTTTTCCCTCGGACTGAAATGTCACACTTTCATTGGATTAAACATGGCACGTGATTGCCTCATATATCTCTATGTAGGTTCTTTGAGGATTTATATTAGGCAATATGGCCGTCATTGGCCGCCGCCTCACCTACTCATCTCGATATATCATATTATTTAACACAGAAATGGTGTTCAGTAAGTCCTTAAAATATTTAGAGTAGTTGCCTTTGGAATTATTTTTAAATTAGAGTAGTTGCCCTTTGAATATTGACGTCACATTGTTATGTCTGGAGCAGAGCAAAATGGCAGTGTCGAAATTTGCTCAAATCTCTGCAGCCAGAGGTTTAAAATTGAATAGCAACAAGAATTGTAAGTAATATGGGTGAAGCGAAGATTTTTTAAGTGTATTTGAAAGGTGGTATTGATAATTTTTAAGAGTTTAAATGAGATTAACTGGACGAGATGTAAGGCATCTTGTACATGGCTTTGCGTATATCACCGCTATTTGTGAATGAATATGTAGCTTGATAGTCCTCGGAAAAACAAAACACTTATTAGGTTAGTTACTGACTCACTACGGAAATATATTGGGTTGATCAATCTCATAGACGGCTCGGCTTTGCCTCGCCATCTATGAGATTGATCAACCCAATATATTTCCGTAGTGAGTCAGTAACTAACCTAATAAGTAATAATATTGTATCATACGATATTGTATGATATGATATTGGTTTATATGATATATTATCATATCACATGAAATTGTATTATATCATATTGTAATATATATAATTGTATCATATGATACAATATGTATTAATAATATAATAATGTATTTTATAATATTTTACTTAATCACATAATATTGTATCATTTGATAAGATACAATGTTGGAATCAAAATTATATTGTATTATATGATATAATATCATATTATGTATCAAATATGTTTCAGTGTCATACAATACAATATCATGCTATATCATACAATATAATATCATGTTTCAATGTTATGATGTATTATGTAATATGATCTTGTAATATAATACTATATTGTATTATATTTTATGATATTGTATTATGTGATCAAATACAATAAGGTATAACACAATACAATGTCATATCATACGTTACAATACCATATCTCATTATTGTTTATTACGGTATTTAATTGTATTTTATGATATATATTATAAATATGATGCAATATTTAATTTTATATCATTGTATTGATTAACATATGAACATATGATTATCATAAAAAAATTTTATCAGATGATATACGATATTTTGTCAAAACAGAATCCATGAATATCCAAGATCATAAAGTATGATTTTCATATAAAATGATAAAGGTGGTCTTATGAAGGTGATGTCACATAAGGGTGATGCTCCGTCTCGGTGAGCTTAGTAATCTATGATTACCTATGTTTTTAAAAATAAGGTAGAAAATGACATTACTAGTCACATGTTACCATTTGAGGAAAATCGCTATTGTAGCATTTTTTAAATTTGCATCAAAAGTGCGGAAAATGACAATTTCCTACTATGTACGGGGATTTATTAGCCCCTTTTATTTTCGCCTCTTTCGTCCTCGTTGTAAGCGGGCGAATTTAGGACTGGACGAATTCCAAGGTCTTAAATTATCTCTCTTTAAACAAATGTCTTGGCGAATTCAAGACAGGGCGAAACCGTTTGCAAGTGAAGAAGGGCTAAAATAACACAGGGCGAAAATAACCCTGTATACAGTATGATTATATTCCTATATACCTGTATTTTGAGTTAGTCCATAAAAAGCAAAGTCATTGTTATTGCTGCATTGTTGGGAAGAAAAAACCAGCAAATTATTAACAGTTTTATCATATGATACAGTGATTTACCGGTAATTGAAATAATTAAGTGTTAAGATGCAAAAATAAGAAAAAAATATTAAAGGGGGAAAAACAAATGAAAAACATTTTGTTTTCACTGGAGAACTTGTACTCAGATAACAGAAGCACACTACTGGGAAAATATTTAAACTTTGGATTATTTTTGTTACTGAAACAGATGCAGATCGGAAACTTTTCGCCGGGGGGGGGGGGGGGGGGGGGGGGGGGGATGGGGGGTTGTCCGTCTCCCTCTCAAAAAATAGATACACACTGTATAAGTAATTAAATTTTATACACCTAATAAATTCACTGAATTCAATTTATTGCCAAAGCAATGATTACTGGCGTGCCAGTTTAGTTATTGCTTTTTTTAATGAATTAAACATTTACTGAGTTTTTATCTAGCGTTGGCCATAAAACGATATATTTAATGAAAATATTAACTTGGCTTGGTAATTATTCCCACACCCCTTTACCGCTTTCTAGTACTTTCAGTACTTTGATTCGATTAGCTACGCATAAAAAAATCCGAGGGGTTCCGAGTGACATTTGGCGGGAAAGCGCATCAGCAAGTTTGTCGTCTGATGCAGAAAATTTATGTCGGCATAATATTGAAGGTAATTACAGGAGTAACGACACAACTTATCGATTGTCAATATTTAAGTTGTAAATCAGACTTCGATATTATCTTGGAAGCAATCCCACTTATCTTAAGCTTATTTCATTCCCTATTTCTCCCGTTATGACTGTCAGTGTTCTGTCTGTTATTTGTCTTCAGTTTATCTACAGTTTCTTGAAATATTTTACAGGAAATTATACTATAATTATAAATGAAATGGCGGCGCATAATGCAATTCAACTTGGGGGAATTAATGCCAACGACAAGCTTGGAAACGACTTACACAATGCAGCAAAGCAAGGAAATAGGAAACGGCTGAAGAAAATTTTAACAACAGGTTAATTATATTTATAAATACTTCTTTATAAATAATAGATGTAATGGCATTAATTTACCTGCATTTTATGGACTTACTTTTTTTTTCAATTCAGTTTATTCGCTCAAACCATGAAATGGTACATGATGTCAATCATTATATACAGTTCAAAAGTCAGAGGTACATTGTATAAATGAATAGATAAGTAGTAGATAAATAGTAGGCCTAAATAAGCATTAATATACAATATATACAATGAAGATAGGAAAAAGTATAATAATGGAGGACAGACTATTATATCAGACTGTATATTTTGATTATAAATAACATAATTTTTTCCAGGTTTGTAGCATTAGAACAAGACATAATTAAGTTCACAAAAAACTTAATAGTATTTGGTGCTGACCAGTATTTATCATCAAGATATTAATGTTTATATGTCAATAGCTCTCTACATTCAAGAATATAATGGAATTCGTCAGCAATTTGACCTGAATTTCACAGTTTATATACACACTCTTTGGTACCAACTCCCAGTCTCCACTGGGAGATGGTGATTTGAGATTCTAAATTTCATGAAAACCTTTCTGAGCTTATGTGGCAATATATTAATGTAATTTTCATAACTAAAATTTTTCTTAAAAATCTTGTAAATTTGCCCTTTTTACGAGTCATTAATTTCACTAGACCATTTTTGGATATATTGGTCTTGTAACCTTTGTTTTACAATTGTATAATTCCACTTTACATTTACTATATTTTGTTCATACCAAATATTTGAAAAACCACACATATCTAAAATATTTTTAACACCTGCAATCCAAGAGTTAGACATATTTCCCCTTTGATATTGCAAGACCAAAAACTTACATAAAACAGATACAATTTTGCTTTCAGAGTTTGTAAATAACTTTGACCTGTAGTAAAAAATTTTGGTATATACATTGATACATAAAGGGAAACGACCTGTTTCCCCGTAAACCACCTGTTTCCCCGTAAACCATATAGGATGGTGTACTAGTCCTACTTTTCAAGTTAAAAACATATTTTAATAAAAATTCACACGTTCAATAACTTCTATATTTTCGTAACCCCAAATTTCGCACCCATACAATATCACTGGAACTACAATTTTATCAAATAAGCTAAACTTACAATCAACTGGTAAATTAAATTGTCTTATTTTTCTAATAACACTGTACATTTCTTTTTGTGCCTGTTCACACAAATGTTTTTTAGCTTTAGCAAATGATCCTGTTCTGGAATAAATTATACCCAGGTGTTTAAAATCTTTGACATTTTCTATAGCAAACTTATTGTAATAGAACACATTTTTCAGCAGAGGGCTCAAAATTTTTGTTTTTTCAGTACTGACTTGTAACTTCAGAATTGACTACAATATAGATAAAATTCAATCAGTGCATTCTGGAGGCCTTGATCGGCAGTCTCAGTCATAATTACAGTATCATCAGCATAAAAAAGGATGAAAAGCTTCATATACAGAAATCATTCATTTTCTATAGCATCAGAAATACTCTTGAGACCTTCAATGATTTTGTCTAATAAGAAATTCTCTAAATCACTGATATACAATGAAAACAAAAATGGTGATAGGTTTTCGCTTTGGCGAACTCCAACATTACAGCTTATAAAATCAGATGTGGTTCCATACTAATAAGAGATTTAATACCCTCCTACATATTTTTAATATAAACAAAACATACTAAAGTTATGATAATAGAATAGAAGGTCAATATTTTCTTCAGGTATTCAGGTGGATTACCCTAATAATCTTGGACAAACACCTCTCTTCTGCGCTTGCTATGGAAATCAAGAAGGAGCTGTTGATGTTTTGCTTAGCTATGGAGCCAACCCTAATGAGTATTTTTTCTGAGATTATATATATATAACAATATAACATGGGAAATATGATAAAAATTATATTTATTATCAATATTTTACTGTATATTTATAATATTGACATCATTGATCACAATTAATATATGACTGCCGTCATGAGAAAAGGGCCCTTATCTTTTGACGTCACAATGCTCAGAAAACGACGTCAAAGTAGCGGCATTGTAAACGCAGTTTTTCTATTTGCTCTTTCTATTTTTTTTCTGCGTCTGTGTTTTGCTTTTTGAATAACTAGAGTCTGGCCTTGTTTTTATTCCGCGATTAATATTTTTTCAATCAAATATTACATTTTAAAAATAAACATTTAATAAAGTTTTAATAAATGAAATATACACATGTAACGTCAATATCTACACATTTCGAACGCGTAATATTGCACATAAGTTGGTGCTGAAATATCATAAAAATGCTGCTTTTGCATGAGCTATGAAACGTAAACACCATATTTTCCATTCTGGTGTGTGATGAAAATATATATGCTCTACTTGGGATATCAGTTTTATAAATCGAAACCAAAGTCCCGTCTCGCATACGCTTACTTATTGCGTATGATTAAATGCGACTGATCGTTGATTTACGATGATTAATAAAGTACTCTAGTTTGCATTAATTAGCAATACATGTATGATTTATTTAAGTGAAAAACAAAAACTACACTGCATACTCGTTGTTGATAAGAGGGGTTGAAGGCATACTGAGACATACTGAGACATACCGAATTGATGCAGAGCAGTATTTTTCAAATCAAACAATTATCTGCGCAGTAATTACTGTGAAACAATACCAGTCAAATATTTCAAAAGATTTTTTTAAAAACAGTTTTCCTCACGGGAGACGATTCTACACCACTTCTTAAATAAGTCAGAAGGGACACGAGAGAAGCGGCTATGTCTCAATTATAGTGCTACGACCAACAAACAAAATAAATTCTCATATAAAACTATTACTAAAGAATTTGCGATCAAATTTTGAAATTATTTAACGAATTAAAACGCATACATGTAAATAACGGATTCGAAAAGTTTGAGAATTTTTTTCACAGCGTAAAAATCTACTCTGATGTATCGCATTTGATTTCATGAATGGGAAAATCTGATTCTTAGCGACATTTTCATGTAAAGTGCCTTTAATGAAAAAACATGAAATTATATCTGCCTGTACGATTGAAAAACTTGTGTATTATTTGAGCGCAGCATATTTTATTTTCTTGTGCAATTTAACAACCCAAATCCACGTGTTGTGTGTACTTTTTGAGCTATTTTACATAAAATCTAAAAAAAAAAATCAATCATAGCATACCTGAAAACTCACCACATTTTCATGGATTTCTGGCATTTTTATACGATTATTAATATTCATCTCAAATCAGTAACGTACAAGATTCAAAATTCCTTAAAACTAAACAGGTTTGTAAATGCAATCATTATACTACTATACTTTTGATATCAAGTCGAAAAAATTGCCGTTTTATGAATAAACAATTCATGTTTATCGATAAATATAATTTAAACACTAGATGTGCGACACTTACAATTAATAACATGCATGGACGTACAATTCATCTTCATAGATGATGGTTTCTCATCTTTTCTTTATTTTACAAGAAACAAATTACGATGATACTGAAGTCAATGTTTATGTGTGTATGTTACAATGTACAATGTACAGCAATAAAACAAAATCCGAGAATCGCGATATTTTTTAACTTTTATTTAATTTTTCATCTTTTTTTTCAAATTGATAATCACTCGGCCGATATTCGTATTCAAAGAGAGAGAGAGAGAGAGAGAGAGAGATTAATGCAGAGATACATTTATTCATTCATCTTGTAACACTGATAATAAGAAAATTAAATTAAGTCAACATGTAAAAATGTTACTACTCACTGAATATAAGCTACGTCTATCGGCACTGTACTATTGATTAGTGTAAAAAAGTGGACATAATAAATGCAGAAGTCCTATTAAAAGTTACATGCAATCTTGCATTTAAAAAAAAATGTAAATAATGCTTATATATAATTAAATATTTCAACGATTATGGTTTATAAAAATCGCATCATAAAAATGCAACGGTACGCATGAACTTACAAAGCGATTGAATAGAATTGTAGATTCAGTACGTTGAAGGGAGGTGTTGTATTAAGTTGGTCTGTCGTATTTGATACACTTAATTAGGTGTGTATGAGTATGTTTAAACAATACACATAAACAAAAGGTAGCGATCAATACCGAAAAAATTACCGTAACCCGCGTTCGGTAATGTGGATGTCTCTGTAGCCCGCATGTATCACCGAGGAAAGCATTTTATTGTTTATATTTACATCTTTCTTTTAATAGATTAATGAATTGAATTGATTGTAATAAGTATGTAAAAGTCTCTAAATTATTGTTAATATACACCAGTACGTTAGATGAAAGCTGTAGCCAAAGCGTCTTATATGGGAATTCGAGTTTGGCATCATCATGATTACTTCGTGCAATCCGTGATATTTCTTAGGTTGCTGAAGATTTCGACCGATCGATAAACTGCATGGTTAAAACTGGACCGAGGAGATTTCAGTCCTGTCTGTTTCTACACAGCTGTGAATTACAATCAATTTTCGTAAGAAAAAGAGGGATAATACTTGGTGAATGTAAATTTAAATCTATAAATACAAGATGCCATTTTTGTTAAAATCTTTTCTCCACATTTTTGTAGTTGGAGCTTTTCAGTGGGACAGTCAAAGCGATTTTTTTCACCGGTAATTTCATAAGAATTAAGTATTGATAACGTATAAAAGAGAAGAGAAATCGGGAAAGTAAATTAACACCATATAACTTCCGAGTTTCAAAAACAGCTATTGATTGATTTTAAACTTGCTTCAGAACTATAAAGATACTTAAAAAGTAATATCAGTAATTAAGCGATTTTCCGTGCAAAAGGTTGATAAAAAGAATAAATATTTCTCCTTTTGAAAAGAAACTCGTGTATGCCCCGAAATTGTGGAAACATAGGATTCGAATTTGACAATCTTTATCTTTGTTTGTTACATGTTTGTTAATTTGCCTCTCTGCAGCTTAAATAACTTTGATGCATTTAAAGGTTGGGGAGAAGTTGATATTTGTTTTCTTTAAATATCCTTTATCTATCTATTTATCTTATTTTCGATGGTTGGGGGGGGGGGGGGGGGTTGCATGTGGATTTATCGGAAGTGTATCTGGATTAGCTGCAGAACTTTAATTATATCTGGATCTTCAAATTGTTTTGCTCTCTTTTGTTAAAATTGGAAGAAATCTAGAATTGTAGAAAATTATTAATTAATTCTACTTCAAACAATTAAATACGATGTGAAAGGAAGTATAGAAGAAACAAATTAATGCAGAACAAAACTTGACGTTCATGACGTCGTGACGTTTTCGACCAGCTACGTCAAAGTCGTGTTAACATGTCTTACTAAAATTGTCATAAAATGCTTAAAACACACAAGATCTTGGATATCTTTTTATATTTGTATTCAGAAAGAGTTAACTAATCGGAATTGACAAAAAAGTAAGTTTGTGAAATTTTGACCTTAAGGGCCCTTTTCTCGTGACGGCAGTCATATATTTGATGAAACATATTAATTCTGTAGTGCGACCGAACGTGCGATCTTGTTTTTCCACTATTGTCTATAAATTAATCCATTTTAATTCACCTTTTTTTTTTTTTCTTTTTTTTTTTTTTCTTTTTTAATCTGGTTTATTATGTTACTTAAAAGTGAATATGAAATTGAAAAATGTATATCTTATAAAAATTCTGAAATGAAATTTAATATTTGACAAAAGATGGACTTTGTGGAGAAATATTTTTCAAGAGTAGACTCGTATACTTTCTTTTCTGTACGTTGTATCAACTATATTCCTCAAGCTATTTATTGTATATTCTTGTTGAGATTGTATGAGTGTGTGTATGAATGTCTATGTGAAAAATTTATAAATTGCAAATTAAAAAAAAAAAATACTTCTATAGTCTGTCCCAAGATATTTTTGCTGCATATTTGAAGATTTTTAATAAAAATACACATACCTGTGACAGAAGTGCAATTAAAATTGATGAAAGGGAAAATTCCCAAGATAACTTCATTCACACATTATCATTTTTCCCTCGTAAAAATTCACAGGAACAAAAACAGATTTCCTAAGGAGATTATAATGGGGAATGTTGACATCTCTTCTACATTCGGAAGTACTCGGGACACCTCGGGCAATTTTTCAACGTTATCATCCGGGCATCTTCATCTCCTTGGCAATGGAAAACCCCAGTAGACTTTTTATTTTTAGCCGTGTATTGATACCCGACAAGCTAGAGGGTGCGTTTCAAAAAAGGAAATCTTGGGATTTTTTCATACTATTGAATGAACATTGTCTGAACCAAGAGGTATTTATAAATATCAAATAATTTAAGGAAATATGCGGCAAAAATATCTTGGGACAGACTATACCTCACTCGCGCTTTCATCCATATATATACATAATGGGGGCAGCTCCGCCTGAGCTGCTAGTACCTGGCAGCTCCTCGATAGCTGCCAGTCTGTGATTACATAATATACATATACAGGCTTTTATTGACAAACAAATCACTCTCTACAACTCCCTTGGAAACTGCAAATGAATTTTACTAGAAATTGACTTGTGCAAAATGGAGACTATTGCCCATTAGCCTCTTTTTTAACCAATATAAGTAGACATGTACTATGATTTACAAAAGCAGAGACACAAATAACATAATATATAACTATATATTATATAGTATACACTTCCCTGACAAAATTCAAATTATAATAATAATATTAAATTTTCTGTACAGGAAAAGTGATTCAGGTGCTACACCAGTGCATGTTGCAGCTCTTAGTGGAAATTTAAACATACTCTCAAAATTGCTTACACATAATGGAGATCTACGACTTCATGACAAGGATGGCAGGACCACAAAAGACTGGGCTTTGATGCAACCAAATCCTAAAAAGCGTTTGCAAATGATTGAATTTTTAGAAAAGACCAGATTGTTTGCATTGACCAGATCTGGTCATGATTTTCGTGATACAACTCACTCTGAACATCCAAATAGGTAAAGTGTGAAATTGTACATACCGGTATATGTAAGACAGTTTTTGGGGTTTTTTTTGACATTAAATTTTACTATTTTGTTGGAAAACATTGGCAATTGCCTCATTGGTTAAGCATGTGTAGTTTGACAAATATTTGGGAAATGCTTCACTTCATGATTTTAGAAGCAGAATGGCTCTGTACATAAGGAACAACCCTGTAGTTAGAATGTTTAATGAAAAAATTCGAGGTCAGTCAAGTGTCAACTTGGATCAGCTGAAAAGTTCTCCGAGTCTCGGATATGGCAAGGTAATTTTATTTTTCCAGGATAATAATAGCTAAGTCTGTGTACTTTGATGTTATTTTTAATAAGCCTTCAATTTGTATTCTTAACTTGATTATTCTTGCTTTATAGGTTTATCATGATCATCAAAGCAGTGGTGGGTTTATGAGTACCATTCCACTTGTAAATGAAACTGTACTGATTCATGACCCAGACGGTACCACCTATGATAGTGGAAGTTTTGTTGTGATGCAAAGGTGTGATTATGAGGTTTTATGATTAAAGTTTGATAAAATTTTATATAGTTGTAATTAAGCTCTTTATTTTAGCTCAACAGTTGTTATGGTACTAACAGTCTGTCTTTTTCTTTATTCATAAACCTTTTCTTAGATTGATTTATGTAAAATTGCTAAAAAAGTAATAGTTTTAGAACTATTGTAGTCTGCTGAACAGGGTGCATTTTGACATAACAAAAAAATCCTTATGTGCATTTCTTCTATGAAGCATGCTTTGGAAGCATACAAAAGTAACAGCCAAGAGGTTACACAGAGATGTGGATGCTGGAACAGAAGTTGATTTGCTGATTAAAGAAGCTGACTATATGGGGTAAATACACAGCATGCATGAAAACTGTATTTTATTAATACATTGTAGTCAGTTGGATGTTTAAAAAAAAAAAATACTGTGATTATTTTAAAATAAATGTAAATTTCAAATATAGGGAGGACAAATCAGTGTGAGCATTTTGGAGAAAAAATAATTCTTGAGATTGCCAATATACAATGTAGTGTTGCATGATCAGTTGCTTTCTTTGAATATTTGGATGTAGAAAACTCAGACATCCTTGTTTGTTGCTGTTGATGGGAATTTGTCAGACCAATAACTTGGATGGAATTGTTCTATTGTATGAGAACATTACATTTGGTTCATTGTACTACCATTTACATCAAAAGGTAGGCACTTGGTAAAACTTGATTGTGAAAATCATGATGACCACTTAGACACTTTTCACTTTTATAAAATTATATGAATTATGATGAATACATGAATGTTTACATATAGTTCAGATTATTGATATTTCAAAGTTAATTGAAACTAAGATATCCATGTATATTTTTGTCCCCCGCCGCAACGCGGTGTGGGGACATAGAAATGCCGGGCGTGTGTCCGTGCGTCCGTCCGTCACACTTTTTTGTAAGCGCTCTCATGCCTACAAATTTTGACGGATTTTCATTAAATTTATACCAAATGTTTATACCACTAATACCTTGGTCAAGTTCGAAAATCAGCATTGGTCGATACTTTTTGTTGGAGTTATGGGACTTTGACCACAATAATGACTCCGTTTTATAAAAAGATTGACCTTGTAAGCGCTCTCATGCCTACAAACTTTGCCGGATTTTCATTAAATTTATACCAAATGTTTATACCACTAATACCTTGGTCAAGTTCGAAAATCAGCATTGGTCGATACTTTTTGTTGGAGTTATGGGACTTTGACCACAATAATGACTCCGTTTTATAAAAAGATTGACCTTGTAAGCGCTCTCATGCCTACAAACTTTGCCCGATTTTCATTAAATTTATACCAAATGTTTATACCACTAATACCTTGGTCAAGTTCGAAAATCAGCATTGGTTGATACTTTTTGTTGGAGTAATGGGACTTTGACCACAATAATGACTCCGTTTAATAAAAAATTGACCTTGTAAGCGCTCTCATGCCTACAAATTTTGACAGATTTTCATTGAATTTATACCAAATGTTTATACCACTAATACCTTGGTCAAGTTCGAAAATCAGCATTGGTCGATACTTTTTGTTGGAGTTATGGGACTTTGACCACAATAATGACTCCGTTTAATAAAAAAATTGACCTTGTAAGCGCTCTCATGCCTACAAACTTTGCCGGATTTTCATTAAATTTATACCAAATGTTTATACCACTAATACCTTGGTCAAGTTCGAAAATCAGCATTGGTCGATACTTTTTGTTGGAGTTATGGGACTTTGACCACAATAATGACTCCGTTTTATCCAAAAATTGACCTTGTAAGCGCTCTCATGCCTACAAATTTTGACGGATTTTCATTAAATTTATACCAAATGTTTATACCACTAATACCTTGGTCAAGTTCGAAAATCAGCCTTGGTCGATAGACTCGATACTAGTATACTGCTTGACCGGCGGGGGACCCAGGAATTCTATTCTTGTTCTTAATTGTTTACTTAGAATTTATTGATGCATGGTTATACTTGTTGATAAGACCTTTGCCTTGGCTTAGTTAATTTTTTTAAAACTATAAAATTCCTCTGATCGTAATTTTTGATTCAATTTTCTATATAGGTGGAAAAAATGCATACAAACCAGATACTTGAAGTCTGTAGACAGATCTGTAGTGCTTTGCTGTTCCTTCATGACCAAAACTTAGTTCATTGTTACGTAACCTCTCATGCCATTGGTTTAGTCAATCCCCATCAAGCCAAGCTTGGCAACTTTGAGTACATGCTGGAAAGGTTTGTATATTATTGATAAATAAAGCCAGAAAAAAATTAATGTTTTGATTCTCAGGCATGAAACACAGGTCAAATGCTGCTGCATCGATTCATTTCATTGCTATCGAAATACTGAAAAGGAGGAAAAACTCTCTTTTTTAAAAAAAAACATTTCGTTAGGATATGAAGTCAATCATTTATTCATATGCTGCAAAAATTTGTGTATGTATATTTGGATTATTATTAGAAATTACAAGTCAGAATATGTACTTGGTCTTTGAAATCAATATGAATCTTGAGGGAGCACTGTATCATATCTTCAAAATGAGTTCATTTTATAAGTGGTTATTATAGTCTGTCCCAAGATATTAATGCAGCACATTTGGACAATTTTTAAAAAAAATACACATACCTGTGAAAGATTTGCACTTGTAATAGTTGAAAGGGATCATTTCCTAGATAATTTCATTGACACATTATCAACTGTGACTCAGAAAAATTCACAGGAACGAAAACAGATTCCTTACAGAGATTTAAAATGGGGAATGTTTACATCTTTACTCCATTCGGAATACACTCGGAATACATCGCGCAATTTTTCAGCGTTATCATCCGGGCTTGCTGCAATACAAAATCTCCGTAGACATCACATTTTTTAGCATTGTATTGAAACCTGATAAGCTAACGGGCATTCGACTGAGAAATCTTGGAAATGTTTTATACTTTTGAATGAACATCGTTTGAACCCTGAGATATTTATTAATATCAAGCAATTAAGCAAAATATGAATCTAAGATATCTTGGGACAGACTATAGCTCACCAGAGCTGAAAGCTCAAGTGAGCTTTTTTGATCACTTTTTGTCCAGCATCTTTCTGTCTGTCCATCTGTCCGTCTGAAATATTTTTACATTTTCAACTTCTTCTCCAATACCACTGGACCAATTTCAACCAAACTTGGCACAAAGCATGATTAGGTAAAGGGGATTCAAGTTTGAGAAATTGAAGGGCCACACTCTTTATCAAGGGGAGATAATTAGGATTTATTGAAAATTTGCTGATATTTTCAAAAATCTTCTTATCAAAAACCATTCGGCCAGGAAAGCTGAAATTTGTGTGGAAGCATCCTCAGGTAGGGTAGATTTAAGTTTGTTCAAATCATGAACCCCAGGGGTAGGATTGGGTCACAACAGGGGGGGGGGGAGCGCTATAATATACATAGGAATATAGTTAGAAATTTTTTTTAAAAATCTTATCCAAAACCACTTGCCTAGAAAAGATGTAACTTTACTGAAAGCAACCTCAGATAATGTAGGTTTAATTTTTTTGAAATCAAAATCATGAGGAGTAGGGTGAGGCCATATTGGGATTCCAATTTTACGATTGTTTGATGCCTGATGTAGGTTTATAACCCATATATAAACAATTTTGTAGGATCTTTTTGAGAACTGCAATGCTCAACAGGTGATATGGATATAAAATCATCCTAGTAGAAAAGGGACTTGATTATAAACACAAAAAATATCCATGGTAAAAAAATGGACTTTTATTTGTACAGGGTTTACATGTAAACTACATTGTCCAGATAGTTTCTTTATGACTCCGTTAAGCTGATTTTATCATACCTATTGCTGTGGTGAGCGATGTGGCCCATGGGCCTCTTGTTGTCTTGATTGTTAACTTTTGCAAATTTTTAGTGATCATTGTAACATGGGAAAAACAAGTGCTGTTTCATCCAATCGCTCTGATCATGTTGCATACAACTGGATGGCTCCTGAAATAATGAATCAATGCCCACCAAGCTTTGCTTCTGATATGTACAGCTATTGCTGTGTTGTGTGGGAAATGCTCAAATGCAAGTCACAGATTTCTTGATTTTCTTACTTTTTTTTTTTTGTTCAGTTTTTGCTCTACATAAGAGAGAATGCACTGGCTGTTAAGCTTTGAATTTGTTCACAATTGTTGTTCCATTCTTATTAACTTTTTGTTAATTTTGCTCTCTGCTTCATAGTTTATTTGGCATATCTCATCTTAATGGAATTGCATACAGGTAATTTATCCCTATGATAATTTAATTGTTCAAAAGTATTTATAAAATTCTAATGAACAAATATGCTGTATATATCTATAAAGTCTCTTTATTCTTTTGATTCAAAGGTTAAGATTGCCATTTTTGGCAAGTTTTTGTCATGACAAGTTAGCACTTATATTGACAGTGCCTTAAAAACTATATAACAGGTAACCAGATAGTAATATTTTGTGTAATATGTTGAAGTGGTCTGGGACAACTTGACATATTGGGGTTGAACGTATATAATTTTTAAAAGTATCATTTTTGAATTGTACAATATTTGACCATTAAATTTATTCTGAAATTCTTAAAAAGGGAAGAATCTTTGTGATTGTTAAGGACATGACCTGCAAAATGAAATCAAAAAATGACACTTAAACCTATTTGTTTGACTGTTAGTATTTCATGTAAGAAAGAGAATAATGTTTATTTTCAAGAAGAACATCACATCAACAATTGGAGGTGTCACAAACATGTACCTCCATTTGCTATTACATATGTAATACCGTAAATGAAAATGAAGCAAATAGAGCAAATGTGCATGAAATTACTTATTATACCCCCCGCAAACAAAGTTTGGGGGGTATATAGGAATCACCTTGTCAGTCCGTCCGTCTGTCTTTCTGTCTGTCCGTCTGTCTGTGCAATCGTGTCCGGTCCATATCTTTCTTATGGAGAAACATTGGAAGTTCTTACTTCACACAAAGATTGCTTATGACCTAAGGGTGTGTCATGACTTTGACCCAAGTTCATTTGGGCAAGGTCAAGGTCACTGGCAGAAAAAGTGCAAAATTCATGTCTGGTCCATATCTTTCTTATGGAGAAACATTGGAACACAAAGATTGCTTATGACCTAAGGGTGTGTCATTATTTTGACCCAAGGTCATTCGGGCAAGGTCAAGGTCACTGGCAGAAAAAGTGCAAAATTCGTGTCTGGTCCATATCTTTCTTATGGAGAAACATTGGAAGTTCTTACTTCACACAAAGATTGCTTATGACCTAAGGGTGTGTCATGACCTTGACCCAAGGTCATTCGGGCAAGGTCAAGGTCACTGGCAGAAAAAGTGCAAAATTCGTGTCCAGTCCATATCTTTCTTATGGAGAATCATTGGAAGTTCTTACTTCACACAAAGATTGCTTATGACCTAAGGGTATGTCATGACCTTGACCCAGGTCATTTGGGCAAGGTCAAGGTCACTGGCAGAAAAAATGCAAAATTCGTTGGAAGTTCTTACTTCACACAAAGATTGCTTATGATTAACTGGTGTGTCATGACCTTGACCCAAGGTTAATTGAGAAAGTTCAAGGTCATTGTTTCAAAAAAGCTAAATTCTGTCTGTGTCATATCTTGTATTAATGGAAATATTAGAAGCTAAAAATCAACAGTTTTCAAAAATAGAACAGTTGTTATTTATTGAAAATGGACAGTGAAATAGATTCATCCAATATTTTCTATAATAGCAAAAATACAGGCGTTATGATTTTTTTCTTAGCGGGGGGTATCAATTGTGAGCTTGCTCACAGTACCTCTAGTTCAGTTTTATAATTCAATTTGAATAACAACTAGCTGACAAGACCTGCCGCTGTTGTTCCAATTATCCCTTTTCATTGCAAAGATGTGCCAAGTGTATAGAACCTGCATCAGTAATTAGTTTTTGTGTAAACTAATTAATTTCATTTTCAAGAGAGACCTGCTTTTTTAATTCATACATAAAAAGCAGTTGTGCTATAATTGTAACAATACATATTAAAAGCCATTTTCTCAGAGGTGTTAGGGAAGCATATGGAATTAAAATACATGTGATAAGTTATTCCACGAACTATCAAAATCTTATTAAATACATATATTTACCTAATCAAATATTAAAACAGAGAAACGTAGACCAAAAGCAAATGAAAAATATGAGACAATCCCCCCTCCAAAAATTTGAGTGTATTATATGTGAATTAAAACTTTGATGACATCATGACTGAAAATGAAATGTATAAAATTTGATCCAAAAGCAAAGTAAGCAGATTCAAAATATAAGAGCAACAATAAGGTATTTTAGTGCGGTTTGTTGAGATTTAACTAGAAAATGCTGGAACAAATGTAGACAATTTATCAAATATTTGCTAAACGGTAGTTTAATTGATATTATTTTTTTATAACTGTATTATTTTTTTATTACATTGTATTTTTGTAGGTGAGATTCCATGGCAGAAATATGGGGCTGAAAAAATTAAAAAGAAGCTTGTACATGAAGCAGAATCTTTGCCTGTTGACACTAGTCGCATTCCAGAGAAGTACCATGGCATTCTGCAGTATGGCCTCCAAAGAGATCCCTTACACAGATTGCTCAACTTCTCAAATGTGCATCAAATTTTGCAGTTATCTGATCAGGTGATCAAAGAAATGAAAGCATTAAACATTGAACTGTTTACCGGTACTATAACTTTGATGAGTATTGCATAGCTTTATCAAATTTGTTTAAATTTGATATAATTTGATCTACATGAGCATTGCATCATCATTTAAAATTGAACATAAAAGAACAGAAGCCAGTTCAGTAATGCATGAATTACAACCATTTTAACAAGACCTTAGATTTTTGATAGGACGTAACAATCTATATCTTGCATCAAAACTAGTTAATTAAATATGATGCTGGTATTGAGTAAAATATGCAAAGATTGCATAGTAGTCATAGCTCAAAAGTCATACAAATCAATCTTGATTTAAAAGAGCCATGGCTGAGTGGTCAGTAATGAAATACACAGGCCTACATCACATTGCTCTTTGACACAATTGCCAAAAGTCTAAGCTCCTGTTTAAATGGTTCTAGTTCTTACATGTTCTTTTAATAAGAGTTGAAGCTTACCGTATATACTCGCCTATAAGTATTGTTCGCCTATAAGTCGGTTGTCTTTTTTCAAGTTTATTTACAAGATTTTGCCATTGACCCTCTTATAAGTCGGGTATCTTTTTCAGGATAATCAGTCTATAAATTCTCAATCAAATTAGCACATTTTATCAAGCAAGACTATATTCTAGATTAAATGTATTGGTGTTTGACCCCTCTGTTATCATTTCTAGATGCATTTTAAAAGTGTTGTGTTCAGTTAAGACATCTATCCTGGAATAATAACTTTCAATTTTGGACGCCATTTTTTTTTTATTAATACTCTTGGTATTAGCTCTAAAACTATTTAAAATACTGTTGAAAATAAAATTATAGTGATTTTGATCCCCTGTTGACTGATTAAGATAGTATAGCCCCTTTTAAAACTGGTGTGTTAGCTTGTGTTGTTTTAGGTGACATGCCACCTACAGCCACCAATATAGCTATTATCACCTCAGGTGAAATTAATTATGAATAATTATAAAACGATCTTTATTTTTTTTAAACAGACCAGCATTTATTTCAGTGTTTAATTTTTAAGTATTCAACAGAAATTACTGTTCTGTAATCCCACTGTCTAGATCGCTTGTAGACGCCATGTTTTTTAATAGTTTTCTGTAAACAGAGTTATCTTTCTTGAAATTTGTAACTTTCGATTTTGGACGCCATTATTTTTTTTAACACTCATTACAACTTGATTATAGCTCAAAAACTAGTTTAAATGCTACTGGAAATAAAATGACAGGTATTTTATCCCATACTGATCGATTAGGGTTGGTAATTAGCCCCTTACACTCAGTGTTGGCTTGTATTGTCCTTAGTACAGTTATACCTACAGCTATTATCACCTCAGGCGTAAATAATTGCCTGCTTAAATAAAAGATCCTATCAAATAAACCCTGTTTATATTTTTAAGAAATACAGTTGAAACTTTCAATGCATTTATTAATGTGTTTATCTTTTTAGTAATTAAAATATAAACATGTCAAGTACAGGGATCACAAGTCAAAAGTTGGAAGCAAATTGGCACCCAAAAACGAAGTTTTAAATACCCAGTGGAAAAATTATCTGATTGTATGTCATGCCTATAAGTCGGACCCCTACTTTTTGTTCAAATTTCTACTCCCAAAATACCGACTTATAAGCGGGAATATACGGTATTTGGTTATGCTATAACTAAACCATACCAATTTGATTAAGCTCTTTGAAACATCTGACAATAGATAAGTGTAGCTTTAGGTTTATCCTGCAAATTATTCTTAGAACAACCAATTTTTATGAGGTACTTAAATGGGAGAATATTATAGTGAAAAATATTTATAACTATGCAATTATAAAGAATTGATGACAATCTTTGACAATTGTTATAAGGTAGCCAGAAGAATTATAGATTATCTGTACTTCAATTGCTAGTACAATAAGTTTGAATTGACTTAATGAAGGAATCTTGGCATGTTTACTCAAATGTATTTACAATTAGGAAATAACTTTTTCTGAAACTGAATATCATACATGTATATAATGTGACCATGCACAGCCAAAGTTTCATTGGTAATTAATGCTTAAAGAACTTGCTTATTCTCAGGATCAGTTTTGTTTTATATGAAAATAATCAATACCCTGTGAACAAGTTCATTGCTTCTCATTACAGTAAAACTCGTTTAGTATGAACATGGATATATAGCAAATTTTCGGATATAGCAAAGTTTTTTTGAGTCCCTGGTAAAATTCTTAACAATTTTTTTTAATCTTTGCAAAATTTTATGGTTATAACAAATTCAGATGTAACGAATTTACGGATACAGCAAACTGATTTTGAGTCCCGTAGAGGTGAATAATAAAGAAATTTAACACTTTTATAATGAATTTCTTTACAGTTTAAAAAGTTTTCACTACCATCTAAGATAATAGTTTGAATGAATTTAATTTCATATAAATTTTTCAATTCACAATCTGATTGTTTAAAGTATCAAAGTAATGCATATTTTTTAAGCCTCAATTAGCAAAAAAATATAGTCTTTTGAAAGAATACATGTATAAAGGGAATTCTTTCTAGTTATAATTGCGAATTCGTTATATAGATATAACGAATTACGGATATAACGAAGCAAATCCACTGGTCCCTAGGACTTTGCTATAACCGAGTTTTACTGTAGTTTCACAAATAAATTTTATAATTTTTGAAGGAAATATTAAAGTACTTAAAGATGGTTCTCCAAAAAGAAAAGTTTCGAAGTGAACACAAGAAAACAGCAAATGGAAAGAGGTACAAACATTTTGGAAAGCCACAGGAGTCTGCCTCATCTGATTCATTGAATGAAACAGTTTTAAGAAAAGAAATGGCAGATTATGATGAGGTTGAAAACAAAACATCTGGAAAAAGGAAACCTAAATGGTCCAAAACCTTAGAAGGAAAACATGATAACCGGTAAAATTTTCTGTTTATAGAAATACTAGTAAGATCAATTTTATTGGCCTTGCATAATCATCAAACCATTTTTTTAATCTGTTTTTATTCACTTGACATGGTAGATGTGATTTTTTTTAAAAATCTATTTTTGCAGCAATCAAAATGGCTACAAATATGGATGCAATCCAAACATGAGATTTGTGGATGAGATGAACTTTACTCATAAAAAGTAAATTTTGACAAGAATTAAATTTATTTGGAAATAAAGCAGCTATGCATTCGAACACAATGTAAAATTTAAATAAATATTTCAGTGTGTCTTGGAAACTTCAAGAAGAACAAGAGGGAGACAAATACTACTACACAGTTGGAGTTAAAGGGTCACCAAACTATCAGCAACAGCACAGTAGTCCACAGCCTTCACGCAAGCATAACGAAAAACCACTGACAGATAGTGAAAGTGATCTCCGTCAAAGTGATAGTCAAACAAGGTCAGTGCATTTGTTTTTGAGATACTTGTGAATGTAAAAGACCTAAACTTATATTAGATTGAACGTTTATCTTTATACAAGATATCAAATAATGATGCCAAGTTAAACAGAAATTATCAGGAAGTGAATTATTAATGTAAATACCAGATGATTTTTCTCCTTAATGGAAATTATAAGCACGATTGTGAGGGTTCTCTGCAGGCTTAGTGATCAGTCTGTCCATCCAATTTATTAGACATCACTTGTCTTTAGCTTACTGGTATTTTCTCTGCCCTTGTCCAAATTTGATGCATACCATACCGAAAATGCCAAAGTGTAAAGTGACCTTGAACTTAGATTCTAGGTTAAAGGTTGAGGCTGTACCAGACTTGTGTGAAAAAGTCTTGTTCAGGTCATATATTCTCTTCCCTTTGCCTAATCTGGTTCATCTCAACAACAGAGTGCCTTTGGGTAAACCATATGTGAACCATATATTCTCTCCCTTTAGTCCTATCTGATCTATACCTCACAAAAAAGTGCTTGTGGGGAAAGGGTGTGCAGTGATCTTAAACCATGTTTTTAAGTCAAACATGAAGCCCATTAAATCTCTCCCCCCCCAATCTGACTCATACCTTTCCATAAGATTCTCTATAGGTAGTGACTATTCAAACTCATAGCAATCCTCTGCGTAAAATCCTTGTCCAGCCCCTATTTTACCCCCTTTGCTTTTTTTTGCTCTAATTTTCACCCATATTCTGTAAATTCCTTATTTTACGCGACTAATTTCATTATTCCATCATTTTGTTTCAAATCCTGAGAATATAAAATCGCGATCACCAATTTTTTTGTTATCATTTCTTATAGTTCAAAAGCTTCTGAAAAATAAAAGTGAGGTTTAAAAATCCGCAATGATTGTTTCTCTTGATTTTATGCGGAAATAAATTCTTCACATTTAATTAGAAATCTACAGTATTACTTTTTGGAAATACGATGTGGAATGATTTTATTATTCAGAGGTAAATGTCAAATGATATTCATTCTTATGCCCTCTATTAAAGTATGGCCCATTGAGAAGTGTCCATCTTTTATGATGTTTAATTGATTATCTAAATAGGACTTAATTTAAATATATGTATTTTAACTGGGTTTTCCAACGGAAAAATCCGGTTATTAAAATGGTGAAAATGGCGGGCGGGTGGGCGGGCAGGCGGGCGGCTGCCAAAAGGGTACCCTCATTGTACGGATAAATCCTCCTACAGTTTTCAAGAAAGGAAGTTGTTCTTTTGCAGATCAATTGTACATATATCAGAGGTGTGCATATTGCTAGGATTTTGATTTCTGATTATTTATGAAAAAAATACCAGCTTTTGAACTTAGTCTTATTTTGGCAAAATATTGCATATAGGGTACCCTCATTGTACGGATAACTCCTCCTACAGTTTTCAAGATAGGAAGTTGTTCTTTTGCAGATCAATTGTACATATATCAGAGGTGTGCATATTGCTAGGATTTTGATTTTTGATTATTTATGAAAAAAATACTAGCTTTTGAACTTAGTCTTATTTTGGCAAAATATTGCATATAGGGTACCCTCATTGTACGGATAACTCCTCCTACAGTTTTCAAGATAGGAAAATGTTCTTTTGCAGATCAATTGTACATATATCCAGGGTTGTCTCTAAGACCCGGGAGGCGGGGAATTCCCCCACCTATAATGCCTTATTTACCCGGCTATTTTTGCATTTCAAACACAATGTAGCTATACGCAAGACCCCCAGATCCCCTTCTTCTTTTTCATTTCCTCCTTCTACTTCAATTTTTAGAGACAACCCTATATATCAGAGGTGTGCATATTGCTAAGATTTAGATTTCCGATAATTTATGAACAAAATACCAGCTTTTGAACTTAGTCATTTTTTGGCAAAATATTGCATATAGGTTACCCTCATTGTACGGATAACTCCTCCTACAGTTTTCAAGATAGGAAGTTGTTCTTTTGCAGATTAATT
Source organism: Magallana angulata (assembly GCF_025612915.1). Lineage (NCBI taxonomy): Eukaryota > Metazoa > Mollusca > Bivalvia > Ostreida > Ostreidae > Magallana > Magallana angulata. The sequence goes on along the minus strand of NC_069120.1, from coordinate 18,629,941 downwards.
GTACATATATCAGAGGTGTGCATTTTGCTAGGATTTTGATTTCTGATTATTTATGAAAAAAATACCAGCTTTTGAACTTAGTCATTTTTTGGCAAAATATTGCATATAGGGTACCCTCATTGTACGGATAACTCCTCCTACAGTTTTCAAGATAAGAAAATGTTCTTTTGCAGATCAATTGTACATATATCAGAGGTGTGCATATTGCTAGGATTTAGGTTTCCGATAATTTTTTGGCAAAATATTGCATATAGGGTACCCTTTCACCTTATCCATTTCACTCGATACGGGTTGACATGGATTGTGGATACAGTTCACATAAAAGAAAACCCGGTTTGCTGTCACATTGACAGCTTTTCACTTGTATGATTGTTTCATAGTGATATTTGAACATGGGATTATATTTTTGTAGCGAAGAAGTTCAGCATCATGAGATGCAGAAGCCTTTGGTTAGAAAATACAGTTATTTGGAAGCTGAACAAAGATCTAGTCCCCCAAAAGGTCACTGTTCAGTAAAACCTGCTAGCCACTGTACAGCTGGAAACGTAGAAAAACCAGTGGAAAAACAGCTCACTACTGCCGGTAGTATATATGCTTTATACAACTCATTTTATGGTGATGATGGTTGCAATACACCAGGAAAGATTGATGAAAACAAAAGGAACCCATATTCAACAATGCCAAGGAAAAGAAAGAGAATGGGGGCTACGCCCGACATGAGACCAAGGTGTGACATTTTAGATCACACTTTTTATTGTTTAATTTAAAAAGCTTTTTGTTTTTATAGTAATTGTTAAAGTTATAAAGTAAATCTAATTAACATTAGAATTGTGTTGCCCATTTTGCTTTGAAAAAGATATCACATCTTTAAATCTTGCCTAGATCAATTAAGTATTCAATGTAATTTTAAAGTTCTTATTTCACCTTATAACATTTTGTAGAGAAGAATATTGTCCTGGGAAAGGAAGTGTTAGAAATTTGGTGGACCTTTTTCAGACCCAGGAGAGTTCAGTAAGTTGCACATTTTATTACATAAATCAGTATTGATCAACTCCAGTAAGATATAACTGCCGAAGTTTCTGTAAAAGAAGATGGATGAATAAGGCGTGTAAACTGCCTATATGAGGATAGATAAGATACTATAAAATTAAAATATGAACAAATCTCATAATTTCTTTCTCAATTATTTAAAACAATGTATATTTACCATAACATCAATTTATAACCTTTAATTATGTTAAATATTTCGAACAGGTTGATTTAAACTGGCATATACGTATGCGTGTCAAAACCTCCAAATAATGTCATTTTAGAACTTCAATGCCTTTTCTTTTACAGAGTGGGTCTAGGCTCCATATTTTTTTCATAGTCTAAGGTTTAACGGAAATCAAACCGATTTCAATCAACAAAAACGTGGAGAGATGACCCACTATACTTTAAAAATGTCATTTTGTATCCCAACAATTGAATGTTTTAGAGAAATACTACAAGTCTGTATATTCGTGGTTGAAGTTGCATTTAGCATTTAACAATGAAGTTTGTTGTGACTGAAATGGCTCAGTGGTAAGAGCACCAGACATTTGGTAACAATATAGAGCTAGGGTTTTTAGGTTGTGGGTTCGATACCACCAAAACTTTATTGAATTTATTTTTTTTTCTTATCTTTTGTTAAAATATTCAAAACTGAATATTGTTAGAAATTGTGCCTTTGTAAACTTGTAATATAACATCATCTGGTATATATAGTTAGAAAAAAATTAATTTGGAATTGTTTTTTATGACAAAACCAAATGGGCATTTGCGCTATCTTGTTCCCCTGTGCCATCCTCTTTCTTTCTGTCTATAAGTCTGTCCTATTCAGTTTTCTTCCCTTATGAACTGATTAATGGTCTCATATCCATTGTTAACAAACCAACACTAAACTCTTCTATCTGTAGTTGGCAGGATCGAGTGTTAAAGAAGAAATGTTTTTTCAAAGTAACATTTTTGCATCAATTAAACAGTACCACATGATATGCTAAGAAATAAATGAAATAAGGTTTTCCGTTTTTCTTGTAAATTTGGTACCTTTACTGTCTACCATCTTAAATACTTTGATGAGAAAGTTATACAGTTCTGCAATAAGTTAGCAAGTATAGATAATGTAATTGTTATTTTTTTTATGATTACAGCACAAGTTTCAACAAGCTGTTTTATGTGGGCGTGCCAAAGAATACACAGAGGTATTAATGTAATTTATATAAAAAGTTACTGCAAATTCCTTATTTTACGCAAGTGCTTAATTCCGTGATCTGCTGTTTTGCGTCAAATCGTGAGAATATAAAATTGCGAGTACCAATTTTTGTTATAATTTCATATACCGGGGTAGCTCAAAACTATCTGAAAATAAAAGCAAGATTTTAAAATCTGCAAGAACTGCTTCTCGCGATTTTACTAGGATATTAATTCTTCACTTTTAATAAGGAATTTACAGTAGATTTCTTAAAACTTGACAACATTTAGAAAAGAAAGTTTTGGATTTGACCTTTTCATCCTTCTTTTAATAGACCTCCTTACCAAAGTCTCCAGTACAGCCCAGGAAAATAGATTTTTATGGAACAGAGGAAAAGGGTACATTATGATCTAAAACAGAAATTGTTGCATTACTTGTTTGATACTTGGTGCATTAATAAAATCGAAACTTTTTTTTGTTTTTGAAGAAAAAGATACTTGTTGTAAACCGCCAAGTCCATATAAGAAGGCTCCATCAGCCCCTCCATTGTATCCAACCATTGAAAGCAATGTCATCGCTTGTGATAGCTTAACAACTGTCTCCTCAACCACCAGTGCAGGCAAAAAGCAAAGCATTCATTTTATGAAAAATAAATTAAATTCTTTTTAAATATGATGAAATTTATTTGTGAAAAGGCAGCCAGGTACTTTTGCATTCATCCCAAGTGATTGTTTTAATGAAACGCTTTTCGTAAATTAAATTTTAGTATAGAGCTGATAATTTATGTAGGTAATGATGTTTTATAGGCCCTGACAACAATCTGAAGGAAAGCAGCAGTGTGGAATCTGCAGTGTTGGATAGGTGGGTGTCGCATAGTTTACAGAATTGTCAGAAGTCACTCACAGATGAAATCTTTAATGAATTGGCACACAAAGCAGGTACACTAGGAAAAGTCATTTTTAGCTAAAAGTACTTTCTTTTGCATGTATTTGGTAAACATTTTGGGAAATATAATTATTCACAAGCTTAAGAATTTTCGAACATTGATTCTTCATCATATAAAGTGCATTTTATTTTATTGTAAGCTGACATTGATGGAACTATACAAGTTTCAAACTGCTTTTAAAGTCCATACAAACGTATATATGCATGCACTCAAGGTCAATTGGACAATATATTTGGTAAAGTATGGCTTATAATAGCAAAAATGTTAAGATTTTAGGGGCTTGGTTATTTCCACATTATTTTGTATTAAGCTTAAAACTATTGACCTTTTAATGTTTGTAAATTCTCTGTTTTACTTTTAAATCGTGAAAAAAATCGTACTGATAATGTTGAACTTAACTTTTGTAACTGTTCTTCTCTGTTATATAAAGTCCTCTGAATTTCACTCTGTTTTTTGGAGAACAATTAATCCATCAAGTGCATTTTATCTTTACAGAAGATGAGCTGAACGAGGAGTCAGCAAGATCAAAGAAAAATCACAAGAAAAAGAAGAAGAACAAAGCAAACAAAAATGTGGGTAAATATCCATCATCATATTATTTGATTGAAATATAATTAACATAACATTAGAATACAGGAACAACTTGTACTAATTTTTTGAACAAGTTGAAAGTTTACATCCAAAAATTTGAAGAACTGTGGTTTCATCAATATTTATCACAACATAATTTGTGAAATTTTTTTTGGTAAATAAAATTATTTATGAAATCCTTGAAAATATGTGTTGAAACCTTAGTATTTTTTTTATTTTTTTTGCATTACAGCAAAACTTATTTATAGCAAATTTCAAGGGACCATTAAAAAAACTTCGTTGTAGCTGTAATTTGTTTTATGCTTATAGCAAATACATAGGAAATCATATAAATATATTAGTTACAAAATAGTCAGCTGAAATTTCTTCAAATAATCGTAAGTTATAAAATCAATATACCATCATTTACAAAAAAAATGTCAGAACTTTTTCCTTCAATCAAAAAACAAATTGGATAAGATTTGAAATTGAGTACTTTAGCCCTGTTCGTTATATATGGCAATTTTCTATAGGTTATTTTAAGAAATTTGCTGGGACTTGAATAAGAATTTGTTATAGCCGTAAATTCGCTATATCTGGGTTCGTTATATTTGAGTTTTGCTGTACTGAAATTAAATGTTAAGGTTCATCATTACATCTAGACCTATTTTTTAAGACGCCACATCACAAGACGGTGATTTCTGTATCAATCGATTTGGTTGTATCTCATTATGGCTTGGTGGTTAAAGTACAGGGCTTGTGAGCCGCTGATCATGAGTTCGAATCTGCCTGGGTTTTTTCTTTCATGTTAATTGAACTAAATTTTTGAAAAAATAATTTTTCATCCCAGTTGCAGTTTGTTTTGCTTTCTTGACTTGTATACATCTTATCTATCTTACTTTTTAGCTCACCTGAGCCAAAGGCTCAAGATTTTCTGATCAAGATTTGTCTGTCGTTGTTGTTGTAAACTTTTCACATTTTCATCTTCGCCTCCAGAACTCGCAGGGCCATTTTCAACCAAACTTGGCACAAAGCATCACTTGGTGAAGAGGGTTTAAGTTTATTTGAATGAAAAACCACACTTCTTTGAAAGGGAGATAATTTAGGATTATATAACAAATCCTTGTTTTAACATATCTTCCCTTCCTTTGCTCCAATTTGGCTCATACTTCATCCACATGGTGTCTTTGATCAAAGCGTATGCAGTGACCTTGAATGATATTTGTAGGTCAAGTGTCAAGGTCAGGTCGGATCACACAAAAGTCCTATTTTAAGAGCATTTATATAGTCTCCACTTGGCCCTATTTTTCCAATACTTTACTTTAACAGAGCTTTTTGGTTAATGGTGTGCAGTGATCTTGAACCAAGTCAATGTGAAGGTCATAGAATATCTCTATTTAATAATTGTAAGACCTAGATTATTTCTCATTTGCTTAATCTTGCTCAGATTGACCAAAAATGCCTGTATGTAAGGGGTAATGAGATTGAATTAGAAGTTCTATGCCAGCTGGAAAATTTCTAAGTTAAAGGTCAAGGTCAAAGCAAAATTCTTGTTCATCCCATTGTTCATTATTTAAGCGGAACCCTTTGAGATGGTCATCATCTCAATGTTGTCTTGTTAAGCTAATAGGTTTAAAAAAAAAAAGATTGCCATACTGCAATTTAAATTCATTTTTTAAACAAATTCAAGAATTCGTTATATCAAATTCAAAAATATTTTTTGATAGGTCCTAACTCCTAAATTGGCTTCCGTATACTGCATGTTTATCATAAATCAATATGTATATTGGGTTGCTATCGATCAATACAATATTTTATTATAATACATGTATGTAATAATAATTATAGTCAAAATTATTATTTCTGTTGACTTTCAAGAAAAGCAATGATAATGCTAGCTAGTTAAATTATCTGATTGCTAATTTTAAAGAAATGTATACCCGGTACATAATTACTACATCTATAGCTATTTCAATTTTTTCAGAACAGGAACAATGAAAAGTCAGAGATAGAAGAGTTCTACTTTGATGATGATTTGAGGAACAAAAATATAACTGAGGAAAGTCACATGACACTACAAAAACCATTTCTACCGGGAAAATTGATGCAGTATAACAACAAATTGAGGAGTTCCTTCCAAGACATTCCCTCTAATATTCATGATTATGGTATGTATATAATGTAGTAATGAATTGTTTTTTATGTCTCTGCTGCCATTATATAGCTTGGGGCATATAGTATCATCCTTGTTCCATCCTTCCATCATCATTAGGGTCTTCCGTCTTCAGCGGAAGACCCTTCTATTATTGTAATGTTTCTTTTTCACTTTTCTTATTATTATTATTATTATTATTCTTTTTTTGTCTTACAAATTTTGTGCAGGCGATTTCTCGATGATGACTTGTTCGATTTCCTTCAAATTTTCAGGGCTGATGCCTAGTCATATGAATTTTATACCGCAGGAACAATTTTTAAAAATTCACTTCTGGTCGGAAGTTAACGTCGTTTTACGATTTTTAAAAGTCAATTTTGTTGGCGATGTTTCTCAAAAACGAGTAAAGATAGAGAACTGAAATTTTCAGAGATGATAGATCTAGCAATATCCTCGTGCACCTCGGTCAAGAGAATGTTGGCCGTCACTTCCGGTCGTCACCGGAAGCAAATTTAAAAAATGAAAATTTTCAACTTTTTGTTTTGATATATTTTTTCAAATTAGATGATAGTGACCCTTTTACTGTTTCAGAATATGTAATTTGTTTTAAAATCGATCAAGGCATTCTCGAGAAATTAAGCGTCAAAGTTCTGAAGCGAGAGTCCGAGTAGCTCAGTCGATAGAGTCGTGGACATGGCCAAGGCGACCCGGGTTCAAGTCCCGAGTGCCGCAAATTTTTTTTCTCTTTTTTTCGCTTAGATCTACGATTTTATCTTTAAATTGATAAGTTTAATCTAATCTATTCAAAAATCGGACGGAAGACCCACTCGTTGCTCGCAACGAGATCGAATCTAGTTATCTTTCTGTTTATTATCTCAACAACAGTGGCACACATTCAACTGAAATTTAATATATGGATACATCATATAATTATGGTATGCAGGTAATGCTTGAATTTGGTCCAGGTGAAATCATTTATGACAGGGTTATGCCCCTTGAACTTTAGAACTGAAGTTTCAGCGCTCACTCTTGAAGGTTTGTATATGTAAAGTTGAAATAGCATTTACAGGTATTTTAACAGAAAGTACAGTTCTACTTTGAATGTGGTTAGCCTCATGTCTGAATCCTTTTGGTCAAAGCGATCAGTGTGACAAAACATTTACACATTATACAAGAATTGTCATAAAGGGACAGCAAAATTAAATACTTTGATCACTCAAAAATAAAACTCATCCAGCCAGAGTAGAGAGAGAGCTACATACATGTATGAACTTTGTGGATTTGTCTTATGTCTTCATTAAGACATGTTAGGCCAGTATCGCAAAGGGTGCTGTTTCACACCCCCACTGTGGTTAATGGATGTTTTGTTGTGTCATTAGATGAGGCAGTTTATCTACATGGTCTCAGTCCATCCAGGTACTGGCTTTTGTTTTATGTTAGCTTGCAATGAGCTGGTGTCCCAATAACTCTTTATCTGTCTTAAAATAGGAGATAAACACATGGCATAGAGAAGGATACTCTGAACTAATTACCTAAGATATCATTGCATCATTTACTTTTTGACTGAAATTGAATATTGCCTTTGTATTTTCACAGATCATGTTGAGGAAAATGGTAGAAATACAAAACACTTTGGTTCTCCACCACGGCCATATCCAAGATATATACCAGCTACATCTGTATTAGAGTATCAGAAGATCAAGGTGAATTTATTGAGGCCTATTATGTTTGTTTTAAATAGTATTTCACTGTCTGTCTGTCTGTCTGGGCTTTTTTTCCAGAATCATATTTCCTTTTCTTTGCCCATAGTGTACATGGATGTACCGGTACTTGTGTGTAAATGATGTGCATTAATTTTTTAAAACCAATTTCCAAATTCAAGATTAAAACAGTCGTTTCTGTTTGAATTTACTGTATTGAGCATATTTTACCATATTCTTTGAGCTTCTCCCTTGGCACTATCAGGCTCTAGTTCACTTTTACAGAGTTTTTGGATAAATAGTCTGCAGAAGAGGCTGTTTTTAAGTTATGAGGTCAGAGTTCAAGACCAGCATAATATATTAATCTGAAAAATCCTTAGTATTGGTAAATGTGTGTTTATTTGGTGCCCAGTGATATAATTTATTGTTTTCAGTCACTTGTTACACTTATCATGTATACATTATAAACTACAATGTTGCTGTTAAAATGGTGGCATATTACAAGTACATGTATTTATTGGTCTGACTCTTGTTCATAAAAAATCCAAAATATTGATAGCTAATAATTATTATTTTCAGAAAGAATGTGAAAAAAGAGGAGCTTTTCAAAGTACAGTAGTGATTCAGAGTAATTCAAGAGATCCTGATTCACATGTTGTGACACATACCCTCACAGATCTTGTTGATGGCACTACCAGTACTCTGTATGGAAAAAAGGTCCACGCTTCAGATGTTATATCGGCCCATTATTCTCAGTACTGAGTCTGCCAAATCAATGTGTCTAGGAGACTCGAAAATGAGTTTTCTTTTCGTCATGTGTCAAATAAATTGATGTAATTTAGTGTGAAATTTATTAATTATATAAATCAAACATGTTACTGTGATACCTATATAATATGATTCTACTTGATATTTATTTGTGATGTTTAGCTCTTTTGAGATGAAGGCTCAGCGAGGTTTCCTGATCAAAATTTATTAGATGTCTTTATTGAAAATTTTCTGTACATTTTCAACTTCTTCAAGTTTGGCCCTCTTAAATAGTGGGGATTTCTTGGAAATAGAATTTTGAATCTTTTTCAAGAATCATATAAACAGTATGGTAATGCTCAAGCCATGTCCCTCAGAGGATGATGTTTCAAAGTTCATCTTAAGATAAAAACAGCTTTTCAAACCTTGAAATGTCCAAAGACTGTCCATTTAAAGCAGTATGAGCTGCACTTTTTATGTTGCAAATTTTTATTGTGAAACTGTTATTCTCTTCTATTTTAAATGACAAAAGAAATTATATGGATTATACATGTAAACTTCTGTTAGTCAATGTTTGGTTTTTTTTTGTTGTTTTGTTTTTGTTTTTTTTTTTTTTGGGGGGGGGGGGGAATTCTTTTTTGGGGGAGAGGCTTTTTGAGAGTCCCTGTTGAGGTAAAATTTTAATATTGTTGACCTGTAGAAATTGTTTTGCTGTACATATACATTGTACTTTACTTTGTATATAGAGAAATCTGTCTTCAGACAAAATTTGATGATTTCTTGTAATTGTTTTGATAATAAAGGTAAAAGTTACATGCATACGTAGTTATCATGATGGCAGGTTTTTGTAGAAAACAAAATTCTTACTAGTACCGGTCATATTGCTTCAGTCTTAGTATAATACTAGTGTGCTTTTGATTACCGGTATCTAATATTTCTCGGGTGTGAGATGTGGGTATGGGTCGATCTCTTGTTATTGCATTGTTATACATATTAAAATGTTGTTTTTTTCATCATGTTGACTCGTCAAAGAAACTGTGATACTGTATGATCAATTTTCTGTGAACATGTTCACAGAATCAAATGCTCATTCTCCTATCTTTAATATGTTTTTGTTAATTGTTAAGGTACTAATATTTAATAAATATTTTTTTAAACATTAATATTTGTTTTATTTTAGGAGAAAAATCAAATTTTACTAACAAAGGGTCACATCTCTTGTGAAGGGGATCTATTGGATTAATTTATCTAAAGGGTAAATTTTTAATTGTTCAAATTATGACTACCAGACCAGTAATGGGACAGATGTAGGAATATATAATTATGTTTACAGTCAATCATCCTAAAAAATCTGAATTCTTCTCGAATTAATACATTGTTACAATTGATGATGTGTGTATTACTTTTGACTTTACACATGTAGTGAATATAAAATAAGTTGAAGATTATTCAGTTGTGATCCTCACATCAGTGCAAGGTGCAATTTTTGGCATACATTTTATCTTGGGAATATTGGGCTTAAGCTCACACCGGTATATACATAAAAATACTCTCTAATATGATAGAAATTCAATTCATTTACAGTACTAGTGCAATGCTTGAAATTGGGATGGGGCAGTGCATGTTGTGCAAATAGGGTGTATGTAAACTTATTATGTAAAAACTTTAGAAAGGAAGTACAAAATTAATTTGAGGATTGTGGTGCACACCTGCCTCTTTTGGATTTCTTATTCTAAGAGCTAGTCTTGAGTACAAGAACAATTTCTGGAAGTATGTTCTTCAATATTATATAAACATTATTTGTCGAGTATTATCGATTAAATAGTTCCAGCTGTTGCTATAGAATTGTTCAACAAACAGGAAGCACAAATTGCTAACAAATTAATAGAACCATATTAACAAGAGCTTGGACTTTGGGTAGTTGGGTCAAACAGCAATGTGACGTAGGCCTGTCTATTTCACTGCTAGCCACTCGGCCATGGCTCTTTGAAATCAACAAGATTTGTCTTGCTTTTGAGCTAAGACAACATAATTGGTGCATATTTCACTTAAAACCGCGTCATTTTTAACTTGTTTTGACGCAAGAAATAGATAGCTACTGAAAGTCCAAGGTCTTGTTAAAATGGTTCTATTCATATAGCCTAGGATAAATAATTCATTTAATGAACATGTTATTGGTCACTATAACAAAGGTCACTATAACAAAAATTTTGGAAGTTCCCTGAACTTCAAGACTGTTGATTAAGTGCAAATGAGCATCAGCATAGTCACACAAAGCACTGAGACCTCGGACTGAATTGGGAAATTCATAAACCATACACGAGCAACTCTCTCGAGTCTTCTTGATTTTTAATTATCTTGCTCAGTCGGGCAAGTTGATTGGAATCAATTGAGGTGCACACACAGTACATGGTCAAATTTTGTTTCTAGTAAATTGGGTAAAAAATCAGTTTGAAAATCGCAATGTGCAACCTCACCTTAACATTTTACCTAGTAATTAAACGGTAGATTGATAATCATATTTTCCAACTTTAAGACCGTTGTTTAGAGTACACAACTAGATGTATGCCGTTTTTTTCATAGTCTGTTGATTTAAGATAGTACATGCGAATGACATTCATCTTTAGTTAGAATACTGTATGATAACTACTGTTTAACTAAATAAATATGATACAAATATACATGTATTAGTTGTTTCCTACACTTTTTTCAGTGTTGGAAACCTGCAAAAAAGAAATGAAAACAAGAAAAGATATTGATATTCAATTAAAAGAATTTTAATTAATAAATTCTTTTACTAATAGTGTACAGTATAGGTAAGTTTATTGGATATCCTTTACAAACAGTCAATACGTGAAAGCATAATAGGAAAGTTGAATCCATGTAGAATCGAAAAACGAAATATCTACTTCTGTTATGTCACTGTAAGGTCCAAAGAAATTCCTTTCATGTACCTGCCAAATGAAAAAGAATTATACGTTAAAAAGCCTTTTACAAAAAAAAAATTACTTTAGGAACATTGCACTAGCTTAATTTTCTTGACGAAAGATAGAAACCGTTTGCTATGTCCATATATGGTTCATATCGCCTGAAATAATGATTGCATAAAGCCTCATCATCAAGATGATTTGAATGTAAAGAATGCTTAACTTTTTTCATCATTTCAATGAATCCATTTTTTTAATATTATAGCAAGATTATTTGATGTTCAATGATCAAGCCAAGACAAACTTCAGATGGGATTAGGATAGAACAAATATGTTTGTACTGATGTATGTACAACTACATTGTATTTACCTCTTCCCATAGTTTACTGCATACACTAACCTTGCTGCGAAATATAGAGGTATAGAATAGGGTACTTTTTATATCCTATAACCAGGCACTATAACCAGGATGTGCGCATGCGTGAACCAACTTTCCATCGGGATCGGTAAACGATTGGGAGGAAATTCGAAAGCTATTTGGAGGAACTTCGAACTGATATATGTGCAATTTAAAAATGCGATTTTTATATGAAAAATATGATCAGAAGTGATAAAAATGTTATGTAGATTTTACACCAAAAAATTAAATAATTGAGAGAACAATCAAAATCAATGTTACAGGAAAACAACAGGCACTTAGCATCGGAGGGGGGGGGGGGGGGGGTTGGAATGGGGGCAGGGACAGGGGGGCGGGACTGCCCCCCTCCAGCACACGTTTTCTCGCAGCAAATATTTTTCTTGAATTTACTTATAAAAAAGTAAATTAACATACAGTTGCACCCCCCCCCCCTCCCAATGTTTTTGGGACCATGTAAAATTTGAAATGAAAGAGAGGAAATAAACTGTGAAATTGAAGTTAAAGGTACACTTAACCCCCTACCCCCACGGATTAGGATTTTCAATTATTTAAAAAGTATTTTTGAGTTGTTTTTTTTTTTCAAGGCAAGATTGGATGAGTCTGCCCTCAACCCACTTTGCTACGATGCTAGGTGCCTGAACAAAATATCATGGTTTCATTACATACATGTATGCTAGTATAAAGACTTTATGTAAACCAATATTATCTCGTGCATTGTTCCATTCACCAGGTTCTACAAACACCTTAGTCCAAAATAAATAAAAAATGCAAGACTAGGAGGGGAAGAAAGAAGAAATCTATTTTCCTTTTTTTTTTTTACTCAGGAGCATTTTTGTTGGGAGGGGGGGGGGGGGTATTAGGGGTGAACAGGTCACTGACCCCTTGTAGATCTACCCATGACCTATCACCAGGGTCTGTATACACATAACCAGGGTCAGTTTACCCATCATCATGGTCTCCAGGGTCAGAGTACGTATCACCAGAGTCTGTGTGCCATTCACCAGAGTCTGTACACCCATAACCAGGGTCAGTATACCCATCACCAGGGTCTCCATACCTATCACCAGGGTCAGAGAACGTATCACCAGAGTCTGTGTGCCCATCACGAGGGTCTGTACACCCATAACCAGGGCCAGTATACCCATCACAGGGTCTCCATACCTATCACCAGGGTCGGAGTACGTATCACCAGAGTCTGTGTGCCATTCACCAGAGTATGTACACCCATAACCAGGGCCAGTATACCCATCACCAGGGTCTTCATACCTATCACCAGGGTCAGAGTACGTATCACCAGAGTCTGTGTGCCCATCACCAGGGTCTGTATACCCATAACAGGGCCAGTATACCCATCACCAGGGTCTCCATTCCTATCACCAGGGTCAGAGTACGTATCACTAGAGTCTGTGTGCCCATCACCAGAGTCTGTACACCCATAACCAGGGCCAGTATACCCATCACCAGGGTCTCCATACCTATCACCAGGGTCAGAGTACGTGTCACCAGAGTTTGTGTGCCCATCACCAGGGTCTGTATACCCATAACAGGGCCAGTATACCCATCACCAGGGTCTCCATACGTATCACCAGGGTCAGAGTACGTATCACCAGATTCTGTGTGCCCATCACCAGAGTCTGTACACCCATAACCAGGGCCAGTATACCCATCACCAGGGTCTTCATACCTATCACCAGGGTCAGAGTACGTCTCACCAGAGTCTGTGTGCCATTCACCAGAGTCTGTACACCCATAACCAGGGCCAGTATACCCATCACCAGGGTCTTCATACCTATCACCAGGGTCAGAGAACGTATTACCAGAGTCTGTGTGCCAATCACCAGGGTCTGTATACCCATAACAGGGCCAGTATACCCATCACCAGGGTCACCATACCAATCACCAGGGTCAGAGTACGTATCGCCAGAGTCTGTGTGCCCATCACCAGAGTCTTGCACCCATAACCAGGGCCAGTATACCCATCACCAGGGTCTCCATACCTATCACCAGGGTCAGAGTACGTGTCACCAGAGTTTGTGTGCCCATCACCAGGGTCTGGATACCCATAACCAGGGCCAGTATACCCATCACCCGGGTCTCCATACCTATCACCAGGGTCAGAGTACGTATCACCAGAGTCTGTGTGCCCATCACCAGAGTCTGTAGACCAATAACCAGGGCCAGTATACCCATCACCAGGGTCTCCATACCTATCACCAGTGTCAGAGTACGTGTCACCAGAGTTTGTGTGCCCATCACCAGGGTCTGGATACCCATTACCAAGGCCAGTATACCAATCACCAGGGTCTTCATACCTATCACCAGGGTCAGAGTACGTATCACCAGAGTCTGTGTGCCCCTCACCAGAGTCTGTACTCCCATAACCAGGGCTAGTATACCCATCACCAGGGTCTTCATACCAATCACCAGGGTCAGAGTAGGTATTACCAAAGTCTGTGTGCCCATCACCAGGGTCTGTATACCCATAACAGGGCCAGTATACCCATCACCAGGGTCTCCATACCTATCACCAGGGTCAGAGTACGTATCACCAGAGTCTGTGTGCCCATCACCAGAGTCTGTACACCCATAACCAGGGCCAGTATACCCATCACCAGGGTCTCCATACCTATCACCAGGGTCAGAGTAAGTGTCACCAGAGTTTGTGTGCCCATCACCAGGGTCTAAAAATACCCATAACCAGGGTCAGTATACCCATCACAAGGGTCTTCATACCTATCACCAGGCTCAGAGTACGTATCACCAGAGTCTGTGTGCCCTTCATCAGAGTCTGTACACCCATAACCAGGGCCAGTATACCCATCACCAGGGTCTTCATACCTATCACCAGGGTCAGAGTACGTATCACCAGATTCTGTGTGCCAATCACCAGAGTCTGTATACCCACAACAGGGCCAGTATACCCATCACCAGGGTCTCCATACCTATCACCAGGGTCAGAGTACGTCTCACCAGAGTCTGTGTGCCCATCACCAGAGTCTGTAGACCAATAACCAGGGCCAGTATACCCATCACCAGGGTCTCCATACCTATCACCATGGTCAGAGTACGTGTCACCAGAGTTTGTGTGCCCATCACCAGGGTCTGGATACCCATAACCAGGGCCAGTATACCAATCACCAGGGTCTCCATACCTATCACCAGGGTCAGAGTACGTATCACCAGAGTCTGTGTGCCTATCACCAGGGTCTGTACACCCATGACCAGGGTCAGTATACCCATCACCAGGGTCTCCAGGGTCAGAGTACGTATCACCAGAGTCTGTGTGTCAGTCACCAGAGTCTGTACACTCATGACCAGGGTTAGAATACCCATCATCAGGGTCTCAATAGCTATCACCAGGGTCAGTGTATGTATCACCAGAGTCTGTGTGCCCATCACAAGTGTCAGTATACACATAACCAACAATAAAAAATCCAAGACAAGGAGAGGGAGAGGGTGAAATCTATATTTTTTTTCTTTTACTCAGGAGCTATTTTGTTTGGGGGGGGGGGGGGGGGTGTAAGGGGTGAACATGTCACTGACCACTAATAGATCTATCCATGACCTATCACCAGGGTCTGTATACACATTACCAGGGTCAGTTACACATCACCAGGGTCTCCAGGGTCAGAGTACGTATCACCAGAATCTGTGTACCCATCACCAGAGTCTGTACACCCATAACCAGGGTCAGTATACCCATCACCAGGGTCTCCATACCTATCACCAGGGTCAGAGTACGTATCACCAGAGTCTGTGTGCCCATCACCAGAGTCTGTACACCCATAACCAGTGTCAGTATACCCATCACCAGGGTCATCATACCAATCACCAGGGTCAGAGTACGTATCACCAGAGTCTGTGTGCCCATCACCAGAGTCTGTACACCCATAACCAGGGCCAGTATGCCCATCACCAGGGTCTAAATACTTATCACCAGGAATAGTTTACGAATCAATAGGGTCTGTGTGCCCATCATTAGGGTCAGTATATCTATCACAACAGTCAGTGCACTTATCATCAGGGTTTGTACATCCATTACCTTGATCAGTAGACTTTCACCAGGATAACTGTACCTATTACCTATCACCAGAGTTAGTTTACCTAACGGCCGTGTCAGTGTACGCATCCGTGGGTCTGAGGCCCCATCTCCAAGGTCAGTATACCTATCACAAGAGTCAGTACATTTATCACCAGTATATCTATCACATTCTCTATCACCAGGGTCAGTATACCTATCGACAGAGTCAGTGTACGTATCACAAGGGTCTGTAGCCAATCACAGGGGTCAGTATGTATCCATCACCAGAGTCGGTATACACAAAAATGTAGATATTATAAGGTCAGCATACGTAACACCAGAATCTCAAAATCTATAACCAGGGTAAGTATAACCATCACCTGAGTCAGTATACCTATCACAAGGGTCATGAGTGTACGTATCACCAAGGTATGTGTAATCTTCACCAGGATCAGTATACCTATCACCAGGGTCACTCTACTTATCAACAGGGTCAGTATTACCTGACTCAGGTAATGGATATACAAACCCTAATGATAAGTGCACGGACTGTTGTGTTAGGTATACTGACCCTGGTGATGGGCACACAGACCCTATTGATGCGTACACTATCCTGTTGAAAAGTATTAAGACCCTGGTGAAGGGTAAACTGACCTTTGTTATGAATATACAGACCATGATGATGGGCACACAGACCCTAGTACTACGAACACTGACCCTACTAAAAGGTATAATGACCCAGGTGATATGTTTACAGTTCTGGTGATACGTACTCTGACTCTGGTGATAGGCATTATGACCCTGGTGATAGGTATTGAGACCCTGGTGATGGGTATACTGACTTTGGCTACGGATGTACAGACCCTGGTCATGAGCACACAGACTCTGGTGATACGTACTCTGACCCTGGTGATAGGTATTGAGACCCTGGTGATGGGTATGCTGACCCTGGTTATGGGTGTACATACCCTGGTGATGGGTATACTGACCCTGGTTATGGGTATACTGACCCTGGTTATGGGTGTACAGACTCTGGTGATACGCACTCTGATCCTGGTGATAGATATGAAGACCCTGGTGATGGGTATACTGACCCTGGTTATGGGTGTACAGACCCGGGTGATTGGTATGCTGACCCTGGTGATGGGTGTATAGACCCCGTTGTTGGGCACACAAACTCTAGTGATGGATATAATGACCATGGTGATAGGTATGGAGACCCTGGTGATGGGTATACTGGCCCTGGTTATGGGTGTACAGACTCTGGTGATGGGCACACAAACTCTGGTGATACGTTCTCTGACCCTGGTGATAGGTATGGAGACCCTGGTGATGGGCATACTGGCCCTGATTATGAGTAAACAGACCATAGTTATGGGCACACAAACTCTGGTGATACGTACTCTGACCCTGGTGATAGGTATGGAGACCCTGGTGATGGGTATACTGGCCCTGATTATGAGTATACAGACCCTGGTTATGGGCACACAAACTCTGGTGATACGTACTCTGACCCTGGTGATAGGTATGGAGACCCTGGTGATGGGTATACTGGCCCTGATTACGGGTGTACAGACTCTGGTGATGGGCACACAGACTCTGGTGATACGTACTCTGACCCTGGTGATAGGTATGGAGACCCTGGTGATGGGTATACTGACTCTGGTTATGGGTGTACAGACTCTGGTGATGGGCACACAGATTCTGGTGATACGTACTCTGACCCTGGTGATAGGTATGGAGACCCGGGTGATGGGTATACTGACCCTGGTTATGGGTGTACAGACTCTGGTGATGGGTACACAGATTCTGGTGAGACGTACTCTGACCCTGGTGATATGTATGGAGACCCTGGTGATGGGTATACTGGCCCTGTTATGGGTGTACAGACTCTGGTGATGGGCACACAGATTCTGGTGATACGTACTTTAACCCTGGTGATAGGTATGGAGACCCGGGTGATGGGTATACTGGCCCTGATTATGAGTATACAGACCCTGGTTATGGGCACACAAACTCTGGTGATACGTACTCTGACCCTGGTGATAGGTATGGAGACCTTGGTGATGGGTATACTGGCCCTGATTACGGGTGTACAGACTCTGGTGATGGGCACACAAACTCTGGTGATACGTACTCTGACCCTGGTGATTGGTATGGAGACCCTGGTGATGGGTATACTGGCCCTGTTGTGGGTATACAGACTCTGGTGATGGGCACACAGATTCTGGTGATACGTACTTTAACCCTGGTGATAGGTATGGAGACCCTGGTGATGGGTATACTGGCCCTGTTATGGGTGTACAGACCCTGGTGATGGACACAGACTCTGGTAATACGTACTCTGACCCTGGTGATAGGTATGGAGACCCTGGTGATGGGTATACTGGCCCTGATTACGGGTGTACAGACTCTGGTGATGGGCACACAGACTCTGGTGATACGTACTCTGACCCTGGTGATAGGTATGGAGACCCTGGTGATGGGTATACTGACCCTGGTTATGGGTGTACAGACCCTGGTGATGGGCACACAAACTCTGGTGATACGTACTCTGACCCTGGTGATAGGTATGGAGACCCTGGTGAAGGGTATACTGACCCTGGTTATGGGTGTACAGACTCTGGTGATACGTACTCTGACCCTGGTGATAGGTATGGAGACCCTGGTGATGGGTATACTGGCCCTGTTATGGGTGTACAATCTCTGGTGATGGGCACACAAACTCTGGTGAGACGTACTCTGACCCTGGTGATAGGTATGGAGACCCTGGTGATGGGTATACTGGCCCTGTTATGGGTGTACAGACTCTGGTGATGGGCACACAGATTCTGGTGATACGTACTTTAACCCTGGTGATAGGTATGGAGACCCTGGTGATGGGTATACTGGCCCTGATTATGAGTATACAGACCCTGGTTATGGGCACACAAACTCTGGTGATACGTACTCTGACCCTGGTGATAGGTATGGAGACCCTGGTGATGGGTATACTGGCCCTGATTATGGGTGTGCAGACTCTGGTGATGGGCACACATACTCTGGTGATACGTACTTTAACCCTGGTGATAGGTATGGAGACCCTGGTGATGGGTATACTGGCCCTGATTATGAGTATACAGACCCTGGTTATGGGCACACAAACTCTGGTGATACGTACTCTGACCCTGGTGATAGGTATGGAGACCCTGGTGATGGGTATACTGGCCCTGATTACGGGTGTACAGACTCTGGTGATGGGCACACATACTCTGGTGATACGTACTCTGACCCTGGTGATAGGTATGGAGACCCTGGTGATGGGTATACTGGCCCTGATTATGAGTATCCAGACCCTGGTGATGGGCACACAGACTCTGGTGATACGTACTCTGACCCTGGTGATAGGTATGGAGACCCTGGTGATGGGTATACTGGCCCTGTTATGGGTGTACAGACTCTGGTGATGGGCACACAGACTCTGGTGATACGCACTCTGACCCTGGTGATAGGTATGGAGACCCTGGTGATGGGTATACTGACCCTGGTTATGGGTGTACAGACTCTGGTGATGGGTACACAGATTCTGGTGAGACGTACTCTGACCCTGGTGATAGGTATGGAGACCGTGGTGATGGGTATACTGACCGTGGTTATGGGTGTACAGACTCTGGTGATGGGTACACAGATTCTGGTGATACGTACTCTGACCCTGGTGATAGGTATGGAGACCCTGGTGATGGGTATACTGGCCCTGATTATGGGTGTACAGACTCTGGTGATGGGCACACAGATTCTGGTGATACGTACTCTGACCCTGGTGATAGGTATGGAGACCCTGGTGATTGGTATACTGGCCCTGATTATGAGTATACAGACCCTGGTTATGGGCACACAAACTCTGGTGATACGTACTCTGACCCTGGAGATAGGTATGGAGACCCTGGTGATGGGTATACTGGCCCTGATTACGGGTGTACAGACTCTGGTGATGGGCACACAGACTCTGGTGATACGTACTCTGACCCTGGTGATAGGTATGGAGACCCTGGTGATGGGTATACTGACCCTGGTTATGGGTGTACAGACCCTGGTGATGGGCACACAAACTCTGGTGATACGTACTCTGACCCTGGTGATAGGTATGGAGACCCTGGTGAAGGGTATACTGACCCTGGTTATGGGTGTACAGACTCTGGTGATACGTACTCTGACCCTGGTGATAGGTATGGAGACCCTGGTGATGGGTATACTGACCCTGTTATGGGTGTACAGACTCTGGTGATGGGTACACAGATTCTGGTGAGACGTACTCTGACCCTGGTGATAGGTATGGAGACCCTGGTGATGGGTATACTGGCCCTGGTTATGGGTGTACACACTCTGGTGATGGGCACACAGACTCTGGTGATACGTACTCTGACCCTGGTGATAGGTATGGAGACCCTGGTGATGGGTATACTGGCCCTGGTTATGGGTAAACAGACAATGGTGATGGGCACACAAACTCTGGTGATACGTACTCTGACCCTGGTGATAGGCATGAAGACCCTGGTGATGGTTATACTGACCCTGGTTATGGGTGTACAGACTCTGGTGATGGGCACACAGACTGGTGATACGTACTCTGACCCTGGAGACCCTGGTGATGGGTATACTGACCCTGGTTATGTGTATACAGACCCTGGTGATAGGTCATGGGTAGATCTACAAGGGGTCAGTGACCTGTTCACCCCTAATACCCCCCCCCCCCCCCAACAAAATAGCTCCTGAGTTAAAAAAAAAGGAAAAGAGATTTCTCCTTTCTTCCCCTCCTAGTCTTGGATTTTTTTTATTTATTTTGGACTAAGGTGTTTGTAGAACCTGGTGAATGGAACAATGCACGAGATAATATTGGTTTACATAAAGTCTTTATACTAGCATACATGTATGTAATGAAACCATGATATTTTGTTCAGGCACCTAGCATCGTAGCAAAGTGGGTTGAGGGCAAACTCATCCAATCTTGCCTTGAAAAAAACCCCAACTCAAAAATACTTTTTAAATAATTGAAAATCCTAATCCGTGGGGGTAGGGGGCTAAGTGTACCTTTAACTTCAATTTCACAGTTTATTTCCTCTCTTTCATTTCAAATTTTACATGGTCCCAAAAACATTGGGGGGGGGGGGGTGAAACTGTATGTTAATTTACTTTTTTATAACCATTCCAACCCCCCCCCCCCCCTCCGATGCTAAGTGCCTGTTGTTTTCCTGTAACATTGATTTTGATTGTTCTCTCAATTATTTATTTAATTTTTTGGTGTAAAATCTACATAACATTTTTATCACTTCTGATCATATTTTTCATATAAAAATCGCATTTTTAAATTGCACATATATCAGTTCGAAGTTCCTCCAAATAGCTTTCGAATTTCCTCCCAATCGTTTACCGATCCCGATGGAAAGTTGGTTCACGCATGCGCACATCCTGGTTATAGTGCCTGGTTATGGGATATAAAAAATACCCTATTCTATACCTCAAATATATTTTTAAAATAGAAAATTAAATTAACATTACCTTCACAAAGTCAACATTTCTTGCAGTAGTTGAATTAATCGTCGTCATCATCAGGAACAAAGATTTCGCTTTCCTCCAGAAACGACGCCCCTTCTCTTCCAAGTATTGTACCAAGGGTTAGAAATGGAGTAACGACAATTGCTACCTTTGTAAGACCTAGAGGGGTCTTTTCGGGCTTAGGTAATAATGCTCCCGTTTCCTGACATACCATTGTTCGTTTTTGTATGAGATTTAACACACGGGAGTTGTTATTTTGAGAGATGCTGAGAGTTTTAAGTCGAGATGACAGAACTGCAGCTAGCCTGGTCGCCATGATTGTCAACAAAAACATAAAAGAGAAAACCAAATAATGCAAAATTTCCGTGTTGCAACTGTCAGCCGCTCCCCCCCCCCCCCCCCCCCCCCCCCACACATAAAAAAAATTATAAGATAAAATAAACAAAAAATAATAATATGATCGTATATAAAATTTCAAGATATTGGTAATTAGACCGTGTATTCCCATTGAGTCTTTCTTATCATGGTTAAAGTCACTTATACATGTATTATCATGGTCCGTTTTGAAGAACATAAATCTTTGAAAATGAACACAATATAGGCCGCACTGTACAGTAATTAATCCACTGAATGATGTTTGTAGAGAAAACGAGCAAAAATACATTTCCATTAAAAGTGACCCTACGCGAAAAGATAAATGCATATCAAGTAAATGATTTAATAAAAATCCTGAAAATGAACAATCAATGGATAAATAAATAAAGGACTATAATTATATACCAGGATCATTAGAGTATGATACATGCATGTATATGGGCCTATATTATTATAATATGGCTTTTTAAATGGACATTTCTTTTGCACAGATCTATAAATATGAAGTTTTTTCATAATTTTTATTTTGATCTAATTGCACCCAATTTTTAAATATGACTTTAAAAAGTGAACCTATAAAGTACCTGTCATTCTTGCATTCTTCGTAAAACGACTCGTTTTCAAGCAGTTTTTCTTTCAGAAAGCATTGAGCGATTGCTTGAACAAACTAAATATTTAAAAAAAGAAAAAAAAGATGTTTCTATATGGTCCGATGTATCATCTAGCTGCAGGACTGTAGCTCCCGGTCTGAAAAAATTCGGATGGACGACCTGGGACCTCCATCGGAATTTCTTCAGACCGGGAGCTACAGTCCTTCAGCTAATGTATCATCATGATGTATTATCATCTACATCAAAGATGTATCTATCCAAGACTTATAAGTGGCAAAAGTTTGTTCTTGTCCAAAGCCTATGTCTATATTTCCCATTCAAAATAAAAAAGTAAGAAAAATGTCAATTTTTGACGGATTTCTATTAGCTTCTGACGTTATATAATGCCAGTGGTAACTAAAAACTTTTAAAAATTGCAAATTATGGGGGCCAAGTTTGACTTGCATCATATATATAGTCATCGTCGGATACCCACGGGTGATCGCGTCTTTTACGTGATAAGTAAACGATGCGATCACCCGTGGGTATCCGACGATAATAAAAGATAGCTCGAACATCAACAGAGACGATTTGTTCATATTACATCGGACATTTCATGATTTAAGATATATCAAATAAAGCTGTGTAAAAAGAAAATGCACAAAAATATTCTTAGACAGACCAACGAACATGAAAATACACTAGTTAGTTATATTAATGATTTATTTTCTTCTGCGAACGTGTCATAGATTAAGTTTGAAATGAACTTCCTTAATTTATGTTTTAATATACAAATCCAAAATATATGCAGGGGGCAGGTGGGTGGGTTCTTCAATGAGGATATTAACTTCTTCATACAGTCACCATCCCCTCATCGAGGAACTTCGCGCCAAGTATATTAGATAATGGTTTTTGGGGTTTTTTGTTTTTTGTTTTTTTTGTTTTTGGGGGGGGGTGGTGGGGGCATTAAATATTTATATATGTCTATATCTATCATGTTATATAATTACTAGTATATATGACAACAGATGCGATGTGAAACGCAATAAGTCTGATATATCGCACAGTTGTTATTACTCATTTCACAGTTATAGACAATTTAATTACTTACATAACGTTATCCGCATATCAGGATAATTTTATGACGGAATTAAACGTGGGATATCACGAACACCAGCTGTAGGATATTTTGTTTTAAACACGTAAACGGAACTAGACATTATAAAGTTCTCTGTTTTCGTGTAGGTAAATACGTATACAGTGATAAAATGTTCAACTTTTGTTAATTCGAATTTAAACTCCTCAGATGAATACAAAATAATTTTGGTTAATAAATGCTTTATTAAAAAGGTATAATACAAATGTCTGTAAAAAACAAAACAACAAGTAAACAAACAAATAACCACATATGCTCAGGCGGACTTGAACCCAAATACAAGTTAAACCTACATGAAACAATATTTCAGTCAACAATATTTGAATTGATGATGATAATAGTGTTTAGATCAATTTTACTTGATTATTTGAAATATCAATTCGGCGTATCCACTTAATTTATAAATTCCTTCTGAATTCGAGTTTTATCAAATAGTGATAGCTTGCCTTAAAAAATCAGAATACTTGAGCTCTAAAATTATTTGTACTCTATGTAAAACGTAAACTATTTGGGGTAAAATTATTTTTCTTATAAACAAATCAATTAATGAAAAACCTTTACCATACATTATGGCTAATTATCAACTACAGAAAGAACTGTATAATTACTATATAATTTGGTATTCCATAATCATTTATATTTTACAACTGTAAAACAAAGGTTACATGACCAATATATCCAAAAATGGTTCAGTGAAATTAATGACTAGTCAAAAGGGCGAATTTACAAGATTTTTAAGAAAAATTTTAGTTATGAAAATTACATTAATATATTGCCACATAAGCTCAGAAAGGTTTTTATGAAATTCAGAACCTCAAGTCACCATCTCCCAGTGGAGACTGGGAGATGATACAATACTTCTTTAAACCAAAGAGTGTGTAAACTGTGAACTGTAAATATCTTGATGATAAATACTGGTCAGCGCCAAATACTATTTAGTTTTGTGAACTTATATCTCGTTCTAATGTTGCAAACCTGAAAAAATTATGTTATTTTATTATCAAAATACACAGTATGATATAATAGTCTGTCCTTCATTATTATACTTTTTCCTATCTTCATTGTATATATTGTATATTTATGCTTATTTACTATTCATTTACTACTTATCTATTCATTTATAAAACGTACCTCTGACTTTTGAACTGTATACTAGTATAATGATTGACCTCATGTACCATTTCATGGTTTGAGCGAATAAACTGAATTGAATTGAATTGACAACTTAGGGATGTTATTATTTTTGTATACGTGTCATTAACATAATTATTGAGACTTTCTACATAAGTAACTTAATTAAACTTAATATCCTGATCCGTGTCAAGCATCAACTGTTTTAAAAAATGAGGTCCTCCTGCCCATTTGCAATTACAAAAAAAAAAAAAAATGAAATGAAACCGGTTCATTCATAAAGTGTAGAAATAGTTCAATTATGGGCGAATTTATTGATCAAAAATTAGTTCGAGTTTAGGTTTATAGTTTGATAATAGTTTCATATCTGTTTGAAACCAGTTGGGTGGTTTGGAGGTTTAGCATTAAATGGAAAGTTAGTTTAGAAAAATGGCTGTCATTGCACTCGCATGCCTACTGGATTTGTTCTTGGAATTTAAAGGAGATAATTCTTTAACTCATCTGGATTTGCATGAAAGTCTTTATTAAACAGTGCAGACAATTTTTTTCCTGGCAATACCCACATATTAGGTTATTCTGCGAACTTATTGCAAAATTGGCTTTTAACACCATATCAATATTTTGGAAAAGTGAACGCTGCTATGAAAAACTATACTAATATTCATTTGATTCACTCAAGGCGTTTGAAACAAGTTAAAAATGACACTGGTTTCAAGTGAAATATCCACTAATTACGTGGTCTTAGCTCAAAAGTCAGACAAATCTTGTTGATTTCAAAGAGCCGTAGTTAAATGGCCAGCAATGAAATAGACAGGCATTACAATGTGTACTAAAAGAAAATGTTATGAGCAGATCTTTCAATGAATTCTTTTTTTTTCATCAACCACTTCGAAAGTTGTCGTTTGCCCGTTGTAAATTGCAAAGAGTAATTCTCAGTGTTAGTATTAATGGAATCGCTCTCTTCCACATTATTATTTTGGTCATCATAGATCCTTTGAGACACATAGGTTTAACGTTAGAGCGATGCTTCGCTGAGTTCATTCTTTGACAAATGTGCCACACTTGAGTATCAACAACTCTCTTTCGAACACCTCTCCGCCATTTTGAAAGGATTTAAAACCCCCGAAACCGCACTCGAAGGTGGTTTTAGGTTTCCTGGAAACTTGTTTCAGTTTAAAGCCAATAAATACAAAAACAAGTTTTAGTTTAAAACTAGTTCAAAACCAGTTTTGCAAATAAATAAAAAGTTTGCAAAACCGAATTAAAACCTAAACTAGTTTTTGATCAATAAATTCGCCCTATATTAAAGTACAGTAGATCGTAGACGTTCTATCCTACGAAAGCCCATTGAGCTCATTTCCATAGGTAAAAAAAAAATTTTTTTCGCGAATAAACGCGAAACTTTCGCGATATAACGCGAAACTTTCGCGAATTAACGCGAAACCATTATATAAATATTGTCATTTCATACAAGAGCCCTTATGAAGATAAACGATTGAAAACAAACACATTTTAAGTTTTAAGTCATAAAACACTTTTTTCATTATTATCATAATATCCGTGTTACGTTGATTTATGATGACAAATTATTTTTATTACAAATAGTTACAATAAATAATAAATCTGATAAAACTTTATAGCATTTTTATATCTAATGTATCCCAAGTAGATAATAAGTTTGAGCATCATTTTTTTTATTTTCATTTGTTCGCCGACCCTGTGTTCGAACAGACATTCATTGATTATCTTTTTCTTATAAAATTAATATAAATTCAACCGTCGGAAACTTTTAAAATCTTAATATTGATTTTCATATGACATATATGAGATAAATTTAAAGGACGAAATTACGTCATATAGATTTGAACAATAGCTTAAAAATTTCAATTCACAGCTTGACTTATCTTTCTGATATTAAACTAGACGTTAATTTATGTCGCGGCGATATAACATATATTATAACGTTTTGAACAATGATATCCTTTAAATTCTAAAACGATACTTAATAAAAATTTTTATTCGAATTAAAATTGTTATGATTAAAATATGTTGCTGCCTCATTTTCAATAATGCAGCACCCATTGGATGTGAGAAGCACGATGCATTATGTCCTTTGAAAATCAGTTCTAAGATTTTAAAGATTTCCTACGTTTAAATTTATATCAATTTGAATAAGGTTAAATCTGATTCATTTACATCTTTATATAATATTATTTTCTTTTATTTTGAATTAATTTCTTTGTTTTCAGTAATTGTTCTTCATATGGGTTCTTGTTTGAAAAAACAATATTTATATTTAAGTTTTGCAATTATTCGCGAAAGTTTCGCGTTTATTCGCGAAAGTAACGCGTTATATCGCGAAAGTTTCGCGTTTCGAAAAAAATATTTTTTTTTACCTACGAAAATGAGCTCAATGGGCTTTCGTACTATCCCATATATAGCCCCGTTTTTAAATTTCCCAATATAAATACATTATTGAACCATAAATTAATTAGTGACGTAGATAATAAATTGTGTATCTGGTATTATTTTAATAAACTGTGGGGTCACCCGGTGAACAAGTGCCTGTCGCAAGAAACAAGAACAAAATTTCAGACATATAGATCTGTATATATATGAATAAGATATAATTATGTTTCTTAAATTTTTCATTATATGAGGATGCGAAAAAAATCTTCATTTCGAGGTCGAACTTCATTGGATGCTTGCAAAAATATATTGATTAATTCGGAACTAATTTGCGAAGCAGGTGCCCGTTCCGTCCGTTTCCGGTTTCAAGTTTAGTCACCAGAAAATGGCTGATGGTAGTTGGAGCTTCTTCGAAGAAGATGAAGTTTGTAGGAAAACGGCAGATGGCTCTTTTATGTATGGGTTCGTGGTTAAAAATTCCACATACCAGAGCAGTGATGAGGAAGAGGACGACGAGGATCGTCTAGAAAAGGGAAAAGTCCGTGTATCATGGCATCCAACAGGCAAAGAATCTGTCGTGTCAGAAAACCAGGTATGGAATGTGGATACTCTCTGAAATTCATTGCGTACATTAATTGGCGAGGAAACTATGAACCTTGGGTACCTTTGGCTTTGTAGATGAAGGCAATGACCATGTAACACGTTTTGATTGATTAGCTGTTTGATGATATCACCCACTATCAAATTCTATTTACCTACCTATTCATTCTATTGCCCTGCAGTTTGTTAATGTTCGAAACACTGAAAAATCTCTTAAAGTCTTATATAATGCTACTTTGCTAATAGATTAAGGGGATCTATTTAGCTCATCTCGTCACATTTGATTTTGCAATAACAGCATGAATGAGAATGAATAAGAGTTGAGCTATAATCTATTCTAGGTTATTGTTTATGTAACTATTAAAGATTTTTTAAGATATAAAAGAAATAGATGTGTGGCACAGAAATACAATCAAGCACATAGCATCGTTTTTGAAAGGGGGTGGTCAGACTCATCCAAAAAACTTGACAAGCAAAAAAAAAAGGAAGAAAAGGCAACTTCCCAAAATCCTAAATCCTATTCCATTGAGAAAGGTGAGGATACCGATAACTTCAATTTCACATTTCCTAATTTTCAGTTCAATTTTTTACGACTATCCTTCATCACAAGTCAAAGGTTTTGTGTCCATTCTTTTTTTACATACATTAAAATAGAATGGACACAAACCGGTGGCTTGTGCCATGGATAGTTTTATGCATTTGCAGTGCAAAATCTTCATAGACTTTATTTTTTGCGGAGTTCCTTATTCTCACAAGGTTATGTGGGTCTTTTAAATGGAATTTTGGAATTTTTAAAAATTCTAGTAAATGAATAACTATTTTGAATTTTCGTAAAAAAATGTGTAAAATATGCTGCATAAACTCTTTTAGAGATATATACTTCAAATAATACCAACCTAATTGTATATTAGATATAAAAACTTCACTTTTTTGTTTATTACAGCTGATACTGGCAGACAGATCACTGATGCCTGGGGATGTGATCAGAAGATTTGGTGAGGATAGCAATAGTCAAAGGGGATTTGTTCAGGATCTGATTGGAAAATGCCACATCCACATAAGGGGGACTAATAAATTCCTGTATAATGTTAATGCCAAAGATTTAAGCAGCATGAAAGTAGAAGAATTAGCAAGAAAGGTACTGTAATTTTTTTTTGAAGTTTTGTATTTTCAGATTATTTTACATGTAGTTTGCACATCAAAAGTACAAATTGTTTATGAGTAATGCAATGAAATCAATGACCAATAATCAATCAACGACATGCAAATACATGTACCAATATGTATTGAATGATTTAGGCTAAGCAATATTAAAATCATTGCATTCCACAGTGACAAATATTTGTGTAAGTAGATCCATTTAAGATTACCGGTATTTTATTGACATAAACCTCTAGCAAAATTCATGGAATATAATACATGTTTAAGTTATTAAAAAGTTCAGTATGTGACCACAGAAATTGATTTGGTATTGTACTGATTAAGAAATAATGGCTAAATGAATGTTGAATATAAAATGAGATCATGTGTTACTAGTAGATTTTTTGAAGAATTTCATTAATATCATTTATGGTAGTTCAAAAATGAAGTAAAAAAATTCTAGATATACTGCCAACAAATTGTTGCTCAGCAATTTTGGATATTGTAATCATAATGATCGAATTGAATTAAAAACAATGAAAGTAAGTCATAATAAATGACAAATAGAATTGATAGGACAGACTGTGTTAAAGTGAAATAGTACAATCAATCTCGATGTCTTTGTTCAGCCCCTCAGTAACTCATTCTGTGATGTGGTGATGGACTCTTGGGTCGGGAAGATAGAGAGGGTGAACGAGGAGCTGGTCATCAAGTTCTCAGATGGAGCTTCGTGTAGAGTACCAGACACAGACCTGCTGGAAGACTTTGAACCAGTCAAAGAGCATGTAAGTTCAAAAACTGAATGAGAAGGGCCAAAAAATGTAATCTCTAGTTCCAACAATTACAGTGCTGTGGAATCATTTAAATTTGTGGGAGCCAATTTTCATGGATTTTGTTTTTTTTTATGATTGGTGGGCTTGTTACATCGTGGATGCCTCACTTTTCAGTTTCAGTAAAAAAAATGACTTTCAAAATTGTTTTTGTCAAAAATGTAAATTTGTGGGAGAGGGCTACTACAAATACCACAAAAATTGAGCCACCACAAATTCTAATGATTCCACAGGTATCAGATATTGGGGTGTACAATTTGCAAATGGGGAATAACTCCTGTGAGTTATTTCCTTTTCCAATTACCAATGAAATTGATCAATGAGGCATGTTTGACCTGATGCAGCAGTTCCTAAAAACTAAACCCTAGCTGTATTAATTTTGGAAGGGAGGGGGGCAAAATTGAAATTGATTATGGTATAGTATATTTGAGAAAAGAAAATAATTATTGATCAGGTTGTTTTGATCACAATGCTTTTTACTTACAGTATAAGTCCTTATGCACAGATGATTCAGTGGTACTGTACAAAGGATTGGTTATGAAAGGAAATATAGGAGACCTTAATGATGTTGTGTGGATAACTAGTACCTATAAACATGGACCAAAAATGGTTAAAAAGTCTCCCAGTCAGACAGTGACAGTTCGGATTGAAGAGGTAAAAAAAAGGGTTGTTTTTCATCAAAGAGTATTGGTAATATATAGACAGTTAATATATTGATAAATCCTAACATTTAACTAATTTGTAAAGTTGAAAGTTAAAATGAATGTTTTTTTATTATCTTTAAACATGTTAAATGGACTATGAAATATTACTGGGTAGTTACAAATCTTTGTAAATTTTAAACAGTTATGAAAAACTTGGCTATATAGAATTTACTGATACAGCAAGTTATTCCAATGGTCTTTAGGAATTTGTTATAACTAAGTTTTACTGTAGTTAATAAGGACATTTGGTGCACAATCACGAAACTAATTCCCCCCTGTGATTTTATTACTGCATACATTGCCATTCATTATACAGTGAAGCATTGTCAATCAATATTAGAGCATGGGGTATGTTTTTCTTTCTTTTGACAAATCAAAAACAGAAAAAATCCAAGTGCAGCTTGTTCAACTTTACCCCCAAGCATGCCACAAGAAGGCAGTAGAATGTTTTGTTAAATTGTTCTCTGATTGTTTTTTCAAGACCATGCTGAAATCAGTGGAGGTGTATTGGATGTGTCGGGGATTCACTAAGTCAGACAACCCACTCCTAAGAATGACCCCACCCCCGTCCAGAGTAGAGGGACCAGATCTCCAAAGGTAGACCTGGGTGCTTTCTTGTATTTGTACTTGCATATTTTCCTGTTTGATGAACAGATTAAACATTTAATGTTATGTATTATGAACAGATTAAAAGTAATAGCCATTTTTCTTTTCAGGTTGCAAATTTTGGACTGGTTTTCACATTGCAGTCTACAAATTGGTGATTTTGCTCAATACATTATAAAACCCAGTGATGAACTTGTGGAAGTTCCGTCTAAATTTAGCTTCATTCCTGATGTTCTGTTGAGTGAACTCGCGGATCATGACACTGTAACAGAGCATAAGCCAGAAGAATCAACACAAAGTGAAGATCCCAAATCAGTTGATACCGAGGAGGCTACAGCAGTGGTCAATGGGGACGTTGGTAATGAGGCTGAGGCAGGGGCTGATGAGGATGAGGAATATGAGGACATTGACACATCAGAGAATGAGTCTGAGGAGGAAAAATGCTCTAAAAAAATGGTTTCCAGGCACAAGGGTAAAAAGGGACTCAAGTTTGGAACTGGAGGAAAAAAGGGAGGAAAGCGACCCAAGCAGTCAGTGAAGTTTGAGCCTGAGTACCCACAGTGTGTAGTGGGAGAGAAGGTGCCTGTGGGGATCTGTTATACTTTCTCTACAGCCACTGTAATGTGGCAGGTAAGCATTGATTTCTCAATTTACTATATTGCAAGTCTCATTGCAAATAGTCCATTGTTTAATCTCTTCATTTATTGGATTTATTGTTTGTAAAATTAATATCTTTAATTTGAAAATTAACATCTTCTTTAATTTGGAATAAATTGTGTTAGGAGAAATGAAAAGCTTTGTTTTTGCCATTACATAGGATGGCACCGTGGAATCTGACATTCCTTCTCCAGAACTCTTTCCAATACACTACCTTGATGAATTAGAATTCTTTCCAGGAGATTATGTTGTAGATGCCAAAGGTAAGTTAAAAAGTTTAATTCTATTTTGTTCGTTATACTTGTTAGTCATAAATATACATAAGGATATCTTTCCCATGTTAACCTTTGTATCTCATGAGCAACCGTTTAAAAGAATAAGATTCAAGCACTTCAAAAACTGGGATCACATCTCGGACGTTTACCTAAAAATCAGTTCATATAGGTGGGCAACAAAACTTTCCCAAATTTTCTAATTTCAGAACAGTTATTATATTTGCATCTATTTACTAATTCTCCTTTATTTCTTAAAAAAAAAACCCCAGAGATACAGCACTGGTAAATAAAATATAAAGGGCATATCTTGTTGAATAGATCTGCTTAAAACAGGGCAAACTTAATGATGTTACTGCCAGAAATAGCCATAAGAGATGAAGTGCAACAGGTCAGTGTGTGAGGGCTCTTCTATCTATGATGCATTGATCTACACACATTCACACACTTTTTTGCCTTAGAAAAATATAAAAAATTTCTCTGGTATTTCATGAGGAAATGATGGTTGTGATCGTCACAGAAAAAAATTATATCAGTTGCTGTTGGTTATGTACCTGTATTTTTTTTCTACAATTCATGGAACTGCTTTACCTGTATGAATCAATAAAGACAAATTTTATTGTTTAAGTAAATGTAAATGAATAGGAATATAGAAATACCTTTGATATGATCATGTACTGACATTTGCTTTCAGAAATAGCCAGTAAAAACTGTGACTATGGTGTGGTAGTAAGCTGTAATCATAAAGAGAGAACTTGTTTGGTCAAGTGGATGAAAACAGTGGATGTATCCAAAGGAGAGAGGTGAAACTTTACACAGATATACATGTACATGTATTTGACACTTTTCACTTGATTATTAGATTTAACAAATATAACAACTACTACAAGTAAGTTAGGTTAACCATTTTTGAAACTAATAAATATCTTGATAAAAATGGATAGTCTTTCAATGCCAGTCCCAACACTTTAGATGAAAAACACATTGGACATTACTAGTGTTAGTTTGTTAGGAAGAGAACTCCATTAGCCTGTACAGTTGATGGTCTCAAATCAAACACATTCATGATTGTTCATATAAGCTGTTGATTTATTTAGACCTGAGGAGAATGTGGAGGCGGTGGAGGTGAGTGCCTATGATCTGAAGGACCACCCAGATTTCAAGTTCCGTCCAGCCCAGACTGTGATCAGAGTTATAGACACACAGGTAGGGACTTTGATATACACACAGGTAAAGACGAGAGAAAGAATCCATGTCCAGAAGGACTGTAACACATTAACTGATAATGAATTACTTTCTTCTTAAGTCATATTACATTGACATTCTGACTTAAGCCAGCTTCTATTAATTCACTATCATAACAAAGTGAATAAGTAGAGGCTGGCTTTAGTCAGATTGAATACAATACATTGAAACAGTAATTTTCTATTTTCATAATAATAGGAGGAAGGTAAAGAGGCTGTGGGACAGATCCAAAGTTTGGATCCTAATGGGGCAATCAACGTCCGGTGGCCATCAGGGGAGATCACTCGATGTTATCCTCAAGAACTCTATATTGTCGGGGATGAGGTAAAGCCTAGCAGTAAACATATAAATTACTGGTAAATGTTAAAAATGACTCTCAAGAAAGTACATAAGTTCCATGCAAATTCCATGAATAGTAACTTTAAAGATATATCACCCTCTGAGGATAATGGTGTACATGTAATTCTTAGTCTAAAGAGTAATATGTAGTCATTTCTTATGCCCTGTTCAAAACAATTTAATTTTATTTATAAAACTTTTAATTTGGTACTGTAAAATTAAAATTACTGGTATTCACTATATCCCTTTCAAAATAATTGAAGGCAGTGAGCAAAATATATTCATAAAATTAATGGATTGTAGTGGAAATAATATATTTTATATGTGGTCAGTATTTTGCATGTAGAATGGGAGCATATAACTAGTAATGAAATGGTCTTTGTCTGACTTGACTAGGTTCTATACTGAAAAGGCCAACTTTATGTATTTATATATTTTAAAATATTGATCAGTTCTTAACTTTGCAATTGCAACAGTGTTATTGTGTACATGTATTTGTAGATGAGCGAGTTTGATAGCTCCAGTTGGTCCACAGAGGAGGAAGAGACCGAAGGAGAGGATGATAACTCTAGCATGAGCTGGGAGACTGACGAAGAAATCATTGAGTCCAATTGTGATAATTAGTAAGTTCTTGTCCATAATTGACTCAAGCTATAGCTAGCTTCCCCTTATTTTTTTCTATGCTACACTTGTATAAAGAAAGAAAAACAAACATTGTTTTCTCAATATATCCTTTATTCATTATTAGCATAAAGTTGATGATGTTACATGTTGAATTTTTCCTTGCATTTTGTAGTGAAGATGGAATCAGTTTAATGTTCATAACCAAAGAAAAAAAGGAGGAGTTGGATGCATTACTGTCCAGAGCTCAGACTGCGCTAGAAAACTTGCAGAGAATATTTTTCACATACACTGGAAAAATATCCATTACATATAGGTATTTGAGAGACATAATATCTGTGTATAAGCGCTGCCAGGACTTGGAAAAGATTCTCAAATCACATTTCTTTGAAGAAGAAGAGCTTACAAAATTACTTGAAGAAATACGTGACTTGATGTATGATGAGAAAAGAAATGAACTCAATGATCGCCTTATTAAAATCTATGAGAGACGGAAAGGCGGAGGAAGCAATGAATCTCCTTATAAAGAGAATCCTCAATCAAGTCCTCTGCATGAATCAGAAGATACCACAGGTTATGTGTTCCCCGAGATTGAGAAACCTAACAGTCCAAAGACAGAACTTACTCAGCTGGCCAGTGCAATTGTTAACTCTGTGATGAAGACATTTTCAGTGGCACAGTTACAAAATCAGGAATCTAATGTGCAGGAAAGCACAAATTTACAAAACGGATATTCAGAAAACCTGGAATTGGGGGCAACTGCCGCAGTTAATATACCCAAACTGAATGACACTGATGTGAAATCTGACACCCCTGGAAAGAACAGTGGTGAACCAGATATCTGGCAGGCCCCAGAGGAGAATGTTAGTGTACCCAGTGAAGCTAAAGAGCTGAATGTGAGTCAGGAATCTGGTCTAGAGGTCAGTGATTGTGATTCAGGTTTAGGGGAGTCCAAAGGAAGTGGGGCATCTTTGGAAAGATCTACTTTGGCCTCAATGCAGAGAAAAAAGGAGGAGTTGTGTAGGAGATTCTGTCACCTGATGCTTGCCCAAATGGTGAAGATTCGATCTGAGATTGATAGACGCTGGGAGCAAACCAAGGCATTTATGAATGATGGGAGTGATAATTGTGAACAGGACACACAGACAGACAGCCAGGGTCAGGAAGAGAGAGCGGGGGCCTCTCCAGGGGCTAGGCTTGTTGAAGGTAAGAGTCCATAATAGAATAATGACATGTATTTATTGAGGAAACTTATTTACAGAATTGCTTTTATTCACATCAGTAAGGTTTGTTGAGATTTATTGCTAACTTAAAGTAGTGCTCACTGGCAGTCACTGCAGCAATAGTTTATAAGTGTGAATAATATTGTAGAACTTATGGGGTCATTTAACTCTGAGTGTAATGGTGGGGGATCAAGTGAGACCAATGGTGTGGAGTCAATTGAAGACATTCCTGAAATGTCTGATCTCAAGCAGGATGTTGAAACATATAAACAGGCCTCTTGTGCCACTCAAGGTGCGTGTACATATACCGGTATCTATTTAATGAAAGTCTATATGAAACAGAGTATTTACCCAGGTATTTTTCGTTATGTGAATTGTATATACTGATGTGTGTATATCTTGTAGGTTTTGTTATGTGTGAGGCAGCACCTTCTACACACAATTTTGCCAGTAAGGTGTATTCCCCACATGACCCAAAATCTTTCCTAAAGGCTGTAAGAAAAGAGGTACAATGTAGATTTGAATCCTATTCTAAATTATATATAGTGCCAATGTTTCTGAATCATTTGTGAATTAAAAAGGAATATTCTGTATCTTTTTCAGTATAAACTGCTTCAAAATAACCTGCCTAGTGGGATTTTAGTAAAAGGATTTGAGGACAGAATGGTTTGTAGATCATACATAGTATTAAGGAATACAAAATTTTAGTGGAAATTTGAAAGAAAGAGAACGACTACTGTAAGCCAGTTGAAGTGTGAAAAAACAGAATTTGTCTTAATTCTCATTGTAGAACTGTAATATCTTAAAATGTAAATATAACTGTTGTTTTTTGTAGGATTTGTTTTCTGTGATGATCCTTGGGCCACAAGGAACCCCGTATGAAGATGGCCTATTTTTCTTTGATGTCTTCCTGCCCCCTGACTACCCAACCTCACCCCCTGTGTTCCACTACATTTCCTACTGCACGGACAGGTTAAACCCCAACCTGTACGAGGACGGTAAAGTGTGTGTCAGTCTTCTGGGCACCTGGGACGGCAAGGTACGATTGATAATAGCACAGATTTTCTCTCAGAACTAAACATAATCTTAAAAAGAATTAAATGTATACTGGTATATGTTTGTCAACCTAGAAATATAATAGTATATGTATGATTGTATATACTGTAAATCAACTTTTATTCATGTGCAAGAATTTTTTGCGAGAGCCTTTTTATTGTGAATATTACTCGCCGTGAAACCGGTCTTCGCCCTATAGATGTAATAACAACACAGTTGATCACGAAAAAATTAGTTGCCGTGACCAAGTTCATCTCAGGTTGTTTGCGAAATAAAATAGTCACAGATAAAAGTTGGTTTACAGTAATATTTAAATATGGAAGCCATTTATGGTATAAACTACTGTGTAATATGAGTTTTTTTTCCTGTTTTTAGGGAAGTGAAATGTGGACTTCCAATTCCAACATGTTGCAAGTTCTTGTTTCCATTCAAGGTATTCAGTCATTATTCACAACTTGTACATGTATGTATTCTTTAAATTCTCAACTGTATTTAATATACAGATGCAGTGTATTTGTGTTGATCCTATAATAGGCTTAATAGCATATACATGTACATAAAATGGCAGGAAAAATGTAGGTAGTATGTGTCATCCTTGGGGGATGTTTTGAAGTTAGCATTGTTTTAATCTTTAGGCTTGATCCTGGTGTCAGAGCCTTATTACAACGAGGCTGGGTTTGAGAAACAGAGGGGCTCTGTGATAGGTGTAGAAAATAGTAAGATGTACAATGAAATGGCGATCATCAAACTTGTGCAGGTAAGGTAAAATGTTTAAAATCAAAACATTTATCCACCAGTCTATGCATTTTGAAAAGGATGTAGAAATTTAATGTTTGTACTTGTAATATACATGTACATGTTTCAGAAGAATTGATTGTGTTTCAGAGTATGACAAGAATGATTGAGAACCCTCCCAATAGTTTCAAGGAGGAGATGACTTCACATCTTAAACAGAATGCAGCAAGGTTAGTCTTGGTCTTAGTCATTACAAATTTATTTACGTCAGTTCTTAATGCATTAAAGGGGACTAGCTGCTTTTCCCATGTTATTCAATTTTTTCTTATTTTCAACATACACACTCCTGATACACATGTTTTACATGTATACATTAAGACAACAGACAAATTCACTGGTTTCTGCAGAGGGGCCAAAATTAACCTTGATGGAGAAAGAATTAAATACAAATTCATGATCATAATTATTAACTGTTAAAAAAAAAATAAGGAAAAAACATTGAGTTTGAGTATCTCTGATAATTTATTGAATACTGATGTCTTTCAATGAGCTGTAAGCATCAACATTTCAGGATGATCCAACGATTCCAGTTTTGGATGGAGGCAGGCAGTGGGCACAGCAAACAAGACAGTGGAGTGGGGCTAAACTGTGATTCTTCAGGGACAGCCGGCCTGTCCAGAGACCAAGCAATGGACATATCATCAGATGGGGACAAGGTTCAGGGACTTCAGCAAGACAGTCTGCCAAAGAATAGCATCTCAAACACAATTCACTTCAAACCTCCAGAATTTCCTCTGTTTCCACCCTCCAAGGGATTTTGCCTCCCCATGAAAAAATATTTGGAAACATTCAAGCAGACAGTTGAAAGAAACATTTTTACTCCAGATGAAAATGTGAACAACTCAACAGTTAATTAAGTGAATGGAATTTAGAATTTCTAGTCCAAGTTTTAAAGTATTGTTTATTTGCTATTTGATCCTTGCTTGTGATATATATAAAATGTTTGTAAATGTACTGTGCTGTGCAGGTTCATAAACAATTTAGGTGATAGCATTTAAAATTTTGACTTTAATTGGACATTTATCAGTATTTCACACCAATTTTGTTAAAATACCTCATTATGGTTAGAAGTTTAATTTAAATCAAGTGCTAGCTATTACATGTTTTGTGGGTGATGTTAACATGTGCTATTGGTGTTATCTTTTTCAGGTATGTCAGCTTTTATTGTTTACCCATTTACAATGAACTGGAAAAAAATGTATTAAAAATGCATGTATATGTGATAGTTCAACTATTACACCCCTACACATTCTCTTCTGTTTGGTGCCAAATGCTACATGATGCTTGCAGAAAATTATGTATTGTAAGAGTCATGAGTTGTATATATTTCAATTGATTTTTTTTCTTCACATTATGCAAATCTTTTACCTCAGCTGTTTTATACACTGTTCTCTGGTATATGAACGTTTATATTTATTTACATATCTGACAGAAAAAGGTGATATTTAATATCTTTTTATTATATAACAGATTTAAATTTACTTATGTAAATGTAATACTTTAAAGTACATACACACAACATCCTTGTAATTTGGAAAAGTCACTGTTATTGCATAGAATTTATAAGTAAAAGATTACATGGAAAATCAGAATACATTTACACATTAAAGTCTGAGTTTATGTTTCTAATCAATAAATCATTATCTACAAATATACAAGTAATTTTAGGATGCACCAGTCCTGTTTTTGTATTTCATTGACTGCTTTTTTTCTTAAATTTAGGTTTCGTATTTTTTCTCCCTATGGCTTTAAAGTTATTTAGCATTTATTTGGGGTTTTTTTCAACAACTTATTTAGTCTTTCAAACATTGACTGTATGTTGAAAAGTGAAACAAATTGCTTGTCAAGTATTTCTTTGTTACAAAGACAAAAAAATATATAATCACCTGTTGGTCTGTGGATTGTTTGCTAATTCAAATGTCAATAAATATGTATTGCATACAGCTTTTCTCATTAAATTATCTACACACTTAAGTAAAGATTTTTTTTTTAAATTCAAAATTTGATTCAATTACGATAGAAATTTTTCCATCCATGCACATAAGAGTTGACCTGAGTTCATGTACATAGTAATATATCTTGTCAACATCATTATTTGAATACAAAATTTACCAAGGATATGTTAAGTGGAATAACCAGTCTCCGTTTCTTTAACTTTCAGCTCACTTTGGTGAAAGTTGCACAAAACTATACTCCAGTTGTATGTGAAAGGTATGATGAACTGACATTCATGTTATACGTGATAATAATAAAGTATGACTTTCAGAAATCTTGCCACTGGATTTCATCCTCGCTAGCCAAGGGTTGCGATCCAGTCCGTCGGAGGAGTAGAGTGGATCGTAAACCCTGGCTTGCGAAGATGCTAGATTTTGGAAACATTTTTTTTCTTCAGGTCCAAAAAAAAATGTTGCTCTTGCACCAAATCAATAATCTAAATGTATGGTATATATTGGGCTGTGTATTATTTAGCATTTTTGGTGGAAAGCAGGTAGTAGAACCCTTATTGTCATGCATATACATATATGTATATAAATAGGTACATGTGCTGTACATTCAGAAATGTGTTATATTTCATCTGCACTCTCATATTGATATCCCATTCAATTTTCACTAAATATCTTGCACACTATAAATATAGCACGATTACAGTACTGTATTAATTGCACATGGATTCTTGATGTCTAAATCATAATTAATTGAAAACACTAATAATAGCCTTTTGTCATTCATTTAATTATGTTTTCAAAATAGTCAATGCATATTGACTTTTATACAAAACATATTAATAAACATGTAGCACCAATCAATATTCACAATATTTTATGATAAAATCACATGAAAAAACCATGATTATGATACATATACAAATTAGTAATATCCATGGATATAATATAAAATCTGCAAATCAAAACAATTTATGATACTTGACTGCAATGTAAAACCAACCAAAAGCTATGATAATATTCTACATTTGCAAAAAATGTACAGTATATTCATTTTTTATTTACAAGGTGTGAAATTAGTAAAATGGAATCACAAAATCATTTAATTCAAAGCTTTGTGTACATGTACAGTTAACTGTTTACTTACAAAACTGTAATATCTGGTCAAAAATTATTTCATTGCAAGATATCTATTACAGTGCTTGAAATAAACCTTCACAACGCAGATGATCAAATGATGGATTACATCTTAGATATCTGTTTGTACAAGGGACTGTTTTTGATTCTCCAGAAGTTGTTTTCTGAGGTGAGCCAGGCCCCGCCGTCTGCAATAACTGTGGTTCCAGTGAGGAGCTCCCCTGCGGAGCTGGCTATGTACAGCACCGCATTGCCAATGTCCTCCCGTCGTCCCAGACGCTGGACTGGGATTGATTTTAAAAAATCATCTGTAATCCTGTTCCCTCCTACAAAATTTATTCAATATTGCTATAATATAATACATGTACCATACAAAAGTACACAGCATAACATGTATTGATTATACATTAACATCTGTATCCTGTTTTCTGACAAAAAGCATTCAATACTACAGTATGAAGATACCAAGAAAGCATGCATAGCATAAATTTAAACATGAAATAATTTTATGTCGTCATATCATGATATGTAATTATGTTACCTCCAACAAAAAGTAATAAATACATGCAGTTATACATGAAGTAATATAGACAGCATTTCTAGTAACTATAGAATTTAATTATACCCCCCGCAAACGAAGTCTGGGGGGGTATATAGGAATCACCTTGTCCGTTCGTCTGCCTGTCTGTTCAATTCGTGTCCAGTCCATATCTTTCTTATGGAGAAACATTGGAAGTTCTTACTTCACACAAAGATTGCTTATGACCTAAGGGTGTGTCATGACCTTGACCCAAGTTCATTTGGACAAGGTCAAGGTCACTCACAGAAAAAATGCAAAATTCGTTTCCTGTCCATATCTTTCTTATGGAGAAACATTGGAAGTTCTCCTTTCACACAAAGATATCTTATGACCTAAGGTTGTGTCATGATCTTGACCCAAGGTCATTTTGGCAAGGTCACTGGCAGAAAAAGTGCAAAATTCGTGTCCGGTCCATATCTTTTTAATGGAGAAACATTGGAAGTTCTTACTTCACACAAAGTTTGCTTATGACCTGAGGGTGTGTCATGACCTTGACCCAAGGTCAATTGAGGAAGTTCAAGGTCATTGCTTTAAAAAAAAATTGGGCTCATTATACCAATAATTCAAGATATTTATATTAAATGGCTAACTGACATGTGGAATTTTGCTTGATTCGAGTCATGTTTGTTAACATAAGGATGCAAATGTCCTCATGCATTAACAGTTAACTTGAACTAAAATGGAATTTAAAGAATAGAAATTGGTTTGTGTACTCATATTAGCATTAACAGTTTTAAAAAATAGAGCAATTGTTATTTATAAAAAATGGACGGTGAAATAGATTCATCAAATATTTTCTATAATAGAAAAAATACACGAGTTATGATTTCTTCTTAGCGGGGGGTATCAATTGTGAGCTTGCTCACAGTACCTCTAGTTTCATATGTACTCAACTTAATAGAATTATTTTTTTGTTTAATACATACGCAGATCTAGAGAGAGGGGGTATAAAATTACCAAAAATACGCCTCAGACCCACCCCCCCTACAAACTCAAATAACCGTCGGCCCCCCCCCCCCCCCCCTTGTAAAAATTTTCTGGATCCACACATGGAATATCTGCTTATCCAGAGGCGGATCCAGCTATTTGGAAAAGGGGGGGGGGGGGGCGGGGGTTCCAACTGATGAATATCAATACGTGCAAAATTCCTTATTTGTCAATAAACAAGCGGGTCTTGTAATTAGGGTCTTCCGTTTCCAACGGAAGACCCTAT
Organism: Magallana angulata; assembly: GCF_025612915.1. Classification (NCBI taxonomy): domain Eukaryota; kingdom Metazoa; phylum Mollusca; class Bivalvia; order Ostreida; family Ostreidae; genus Magallana; species Magallana angulata. The sequence goes on along the minus strand of NC_069120.1, from coordinate 18,588,094 downwards.
TGTTTTTCTTCGGATTCTTTTTCATTAGGGTCTTCCGTTTCCAACGGAAGACCCTCTTGTTATTCTACGGTTTCTTTTTCTTTATTATTCTTTTTTTTCTTTTTCTGACTTTTTTGGAGCGCAATTTCTCAAAAACTATCTAACCGATTCGCACAAAATTTTCAGGACTGATAAATCATGATCGGTGCTACATATTATAAAATTTTCAAATGATGACGTCACTTCCGGTTTCAGATATTGATGATTTTGTAAATTTTTAAATGTCATTTTGTCCACGCATCTCCTCCGAAACTAATCAAGATAGAAGCTTGAAATTTTCAGGGATTGTAGATGAATGTATGTAGATGTACCCCCATGGTTCCACTGATGAAAATTGCTAAAGGCCTCAAAGCTCGCCTGAACCTGAAAATTGGCACCAAATTTTTTCACGAAATTTTTGCACATTTTCTGTGATATCTTTTGATGTATAAATATTTTGTTAAAAAATGTAATGCAAAAGTTGTTTCAAAATACACGGGCTTTCATTTGATATCAAGAAAAAGGGGCTGGCTCCTCAAATTAGGGGCCAAGAGTGCTGTAAAGTCTTCTTAAAATAACTCTTTACTGAATAATAATTTCTTATTAATTATAGAAGCAAAAATGTTCATTGTACAGCTGTTTATCTATACAGTACCATACCTAAGTCATATGTTACGTAATTAGGGGTTTCAAGGGGCCAGAAATTCAAAATTTCGATCATTGATATATGAAAAAGGAGAAATGTTTTGAAAAGCATTATAGAACAAAAGTTGCTTAAAAAAATGTTCTGTACAATATGCCACCTTAAATTTTTTTGTTCATGACCCAATTTAGGAGATAAAGGGCCGGCCCCTAAAACATTTGTAAAGATATCTTAAGAACGGTAAACATTTCGTGAACACTTGTTGAACAAAATATGTTTATATTTGCAAGACCTTTCATTTGATATCAAGAAAAAGGGGCTGACCCCTCCAATTAGGGGTCAAGAGGGGTCTTAAATCTTCTTACAAAAACTCTTTACTGAACAATAATTTGTTATTAAGTAAAGAAGTAAAAATGTTCATTGTACAGCTGTTTATCTATACAGTATCATACTTAAGTCATATATTACGTAATAAGGGGTTTCAAGGGGCCAGAATTCAAAACATTGATCATTAATATCTGAAAAATGGAGAAATATTTTCAAAAGCAATGTAGAACAAAAGTTGTTCAAAATAATATTCTGAACAATATGATACCATAAATTTTGTTGTTTGTGGCCCCGGTAAAGAGTTAAAGGGTCGGCCCCTAAAATACAGTTGTTTAGATATCTCGATAACGGTTAATCATTCGTGAACATTTGTAGAACAAAATTTGCTTATATTAGCGAGACCTTTTATTTGATATCAAGAAAAAGGGGCTGACCCCACAAATTAGGGGCCAGAAGGGCTATAAGGTCTTGTTATAATAACTCTTTTCTGACCAATAATTTGAGTTAAATCATAAAGCAACAATGGAGCTTTTATTAAGCTTAATTTAAATTGAAATCCGTTTTAAAATCGGACGATGCATTACAAAAATATTGGGATTTAAAAACTGAGTTTTCCGGAAATTTTGATTCCACATTCTTGGTTAAGAAAATAGAGTTATGTTCAAAGTTAAATGAACTCATACCTAAAATAATTCGGAAATTGTTAATTCGTACTTGAAGACATTCGGGATTTTTTTTTTATTAAGTCGATCTAGAAATTGTAAAGGTTTTTGTTAATTCGTTCTTGAAATCATTCAGACATTGTTAAGTCATACTAGGAATTATTCGATTTTTTTTAATTTTTTTTTTTTAATTTTCTTTGTAGTTGGATTTAGAACTCTGCTTCTTACAGGAACTTCTATCTTTACTCTCGACACCACCGGAAGACCCACTCGTTGCTTTGCAACGAGCTTTGCTCTAGTTATTATTATTCTTCCTCTGACTTTTTATGTGGCTTATATCTCAAAAACTATTCAACCGATTTACACGAAATTTTTAGAACTTATTTGGTAACGTAAATACTCGAGGTAATTAAAATTTAAACTTATGACGTCACATCCGGTTTCAGATATTGACGATTTTGAAAATTTTTAAGGGTCATTTTGTCCAAGCATCTCCGACGAAACTAATCAAGGTAGAAGCTTGAAATTTTCAGGTATTGTAGATAAATGTATGTAGATGTACCCCATTGCCTTCACTTTTTGAATTGCTGAAGGCTTCGAAGCTCGCCTGAACCTGAAAATAAGCACCAAATTTGTCCACGAAATTTTTGAACATTTTCTGAAATATCTTTTGATGTATACATATTTTGTGAAATAAGGTAATGCAAAAGATGTTTATTTTTGCAAGACCTTTAAATTGATGTAAAGGAAAAGGGGCTGGCCCCTCAAATTAGGGGCCTAGAGGGCTCTAAAGTCTTCTTACAATAACCTTTTACTGAACAATAATTTGTTATCAATCATAGAAGCAAAAATGTTCATTGTACAACTGTTTATCTATACAGTACCATAGCTTAGTCATATATTATGTAATTAGGGGTTTCAAGGGGCCAGAAGTTCAAAACTTTGATCATTTATATCGGAAAAAGGAGAAACATTTTGAAAAGCAATGTAGAACAAAAGTTGCTCAAAATAATGTTCTGTACAATATGCCACCTTAAATTTTTTGATGATGGCCCCACTAAGGATTTTAAAGGTCGGCCCCTGAAACACATTTATACAGATATCTCGAGAACGGTTAACACTTTGTGAACACCTTGTGAACAAAATATGTTTATATTTACAATACCTTTAATTTGTTGTCAAGAAAAAAAAGGCTGGCCCCTCAAATTAGGGGCCAAGAGGGCTCTACTGTCTTTTTACAATAACTCTTTACTGAACAATATTTTGTTAATAATTATAGAAGCAAAATGTTCATTGTACAGCTGTTCATCTATACAATACCACACCTAAGTCATATATTACGTAATAAGGGGTTTGAAGGGGCCAAAACTCAAAACTATGATCATTAATATCTGAAAAAGGAGAAATATTTTGAAAAGCAATGTAGAACAAAAGTTGCTCAAAATAATGTTCTGTACAATGTGATACCAAAAATTTTGTTGTTAGTGGGCCTGGTAAGGGGTTAAAGATTCGGCCCCTAAAACACATTTGTACAGATATCTCGAGAACGGTTTACAATTCATGAACACTTGTATAACAAAATATGTTTATATTAGTGAGACCTTTTATTTGATATCAAGAAAAAGGGGCTGATCCTTCAAATTAGGGACCACAAGGGCTACCAAGTCTTTTTATGATAACTCTTCTCTGACCAGTAATTTGAAATTTATTATAAAGCAACAAAGGAGCTTTTATTAAGCTTAATCAAAAACTGAAATCCATTTTAAAATCAGACGATGCATTACAGAGATATTGGGATTTAAAAATTAAGTTTTCCGGAAATTTTAATTCCACGTTTTTTGGTTCAGAAAATAGCGTTATGTTATAAGTGAAATTAAATCGTTCCTAAAAAAAAAATCGGAAATTGAATCGTACTTTAACACATTCGGGATTTTTTTTATTAAGTCGTTCTGGAAATTGTAAAGGTTTCTGTTAATTCGTTCTTGAAATCATTCAGATATTGTTTAGTCGTACCAAGAATTATTCGAATTTTAATTTTTTTTTTTAATTTTCTCTTGAAGTTGGTTTCAGATCTCTGCTTCTTACAGGAACTTCTAGCTTTACTGTCGACACTAACGAAAGACCCACTCGTTGCTTTGCAACGAGCTTTGCTCTAGTTTTCTTTGTATTTTTCGTAGGAAACGAAGTAAAACTTGTCTATTATAATACTTAAGTTAATAAACTAAACAATACATTTGAAAGCAGCTTTAAAAAGTAAAACGAATGCGTGTACTCGTACTTGAACGTCGTTTTACTCGATGGCTTGTCGGTTCAAAACTGTATGAACTATAATCGATTTTTTAAAGAAATATAGTAGAAAATACATTGGAGATGTTATTGTAAATCTGTGTTTTTAGCAATAGTCTGCTTAAGTTGTTGTTTTGTATTTCTTTAATTTTCCACATGTTTACTCAGTGTAGTAAACACCGGATGCTGAAGGGGAGTACAATGTACTTTATTTCGATAAAAAATCGATAGGGTTTTTTCATATGAGAACAAAATACAATACGTTGTACTAAATTCTTTAAATAAGCAATTTTAAAAGCATTTATTTGAGATAACTACAGTATTTATATTATAAATGGAGAAAATTGCCTTTAAATAGGCATTAAAGTTTTCAAAAAAATTCACGTCCAAGTAGCTGCAGGTCTGTAGCTCCCGGTCTGAAAAAATTTGGATTTTTCAGACCGGGAGCTACAGACCTGCAGCTAATGTCCAAGAGAAAGGGGGGGGGGGGTTCCGACCCCCAGAACCCCCCCTCTGGATCCAACAATGTTATCTAAGATTTTTTTTTTTCTATTTTATGATGTGGTATATGGTATGATCATTCAATAACAGATAGTATCCCCTGGTACTTTAAGAAAGAGTTCTAAATGCTGACAACTCACCGAGTCTTCTCATCCCCTCTGTATCTGCTATAGGTCCAGGAGCCACACACATCATTCTGACTCCATTGGGGCCCCACTCCACAGCCAAGTGCTTGGTCATGGCCTCTAAATGAACAATGAAGTTAATTGAGACCGATTGATAAATGTACATGTATCTCATTAGTAAAATCTAGAAAAATGTAAATCTCAATACATTCAGTCCATAATATAAATGTTACTGTATCGATAGAGCCTCTGCTTCATGTACATGTAAATTAAACATCAAACCCTGAAAATCATTCCATTATTGCCAATTTCTTTGTTATGGTATATACAGTACATGTACATAATAGGATAAATTTATCCTCAGTCAGGGATTTGGTAGATCTAGATTGTGAGTTACAGGGAAATAGTTACAATAAGCATAAGAATAATTCAGTTCCCTTATTTGGAATGTTTCAGATACCTAATTTGGAATGTTTCACATTTCTATCCATTCCACATCTTACAAAATGCTTACGTCTGTTTAAAAATGTGTATGTTATTTAATATATGTACAGAATGTTACCTATGGCAGCTTTTGCTGTTCCAGCATGTGTTTGTAAAGCTGCTCCACGTACACTCAGTGTAGCTGTAATATTGATGATGACTCCTCCACTATTCTGAAATTCAAGCACCACACATTCAAATATAAAGAGACTTTCGCTTGCATAAAAAAATCAAACATTGTACCTTTACAATATTCATTCATGTTTTGTGCTAAATTGCACTGATAGGGTTCACATTGCTTTTTGGTCTCAGTACATTAATAGATTACCTTCATGTACTTGTCAAATACTGCCTTGGAGACATTAAATGTTCCATGAGCATCAATCTCCATCACTGTCTTGAAGGCATTAAAAGAAAGATTCTCTGCGGGACACAGAAAGTTTCCTGCAGCATCTGTATAACAATATAAAAATGCTCATAAGTATACGACATTAAGTGATTAAGAATGAGCACTTTTTTATTACTCTGAATTATGAAAAAATTACAAGCTTGCTTATAGTGATTACCAATGTTTTTTTCAATTTTACATAGCATCATAAACTGTATACTGTAAAATGAGAAAATTTGGCGAATACATATTTTAGTGCAACCACAAGTGGCAATACATTGGTGCAATTTAAATTGCATATACGGTGTATGTGAGAACTTAAACTGTTAGTAGCAATCTACTCACTATTAATGAGAATGTCAATTCGCCTGAAATGCCCAAGAGCTTCTTCTACAGCTTTAGTAATGGCCTCTGGCTGAAAATGAATTAGTTAATGGTTACGAGAAACAGTTTTATAAAACATGGAGACAGAAAAAAAAGAAAGAGAGATTCTACCAATGCAAAGATATTTTCATCAGATATTTGTCAATTTATCTATAGTTTGTGTAAGTATCCACCTGAATCAACTCATTCCTATACGAATGTTGACTGGGGTTGAGAAAAACATTAATCATGTTAGCCCCAGAGAGATGAAATATTACCGACGCAAATCAGAAAGCAATATACTGTATAAGGGGAAATATTTGCCCCCGATTTATTTCACCCCTTTTGTTCTCCCTGTCAGCAGAATTTAAGACTTGCCAATTTCAAAGCAATTTTTTTTCAAAAACCACTAATTAGAAAGAGTATCTATATGTGCTTGTGTCTGGGCAAATTCTAGACAAGGCAAAATCATTTTCAAATGTAGATGGGCAAAAATAACATGGGATAAAAATAACCATGTATTCAGTATTTGTTCCAGCTAGGGTCTAACATAATCAAAGTTGCCTGAAAACAATTTTAAGTCATTATCTATTAAAGATTGTCTATAAAGAGTTAAATAGTAAGAATATATTATATACAACTGAATATAACAGTGTCAATTAGAAAAAACCTTTAAAATACTTAATACAAATATGGCTGGTGTATAGAAGCACCTTTCTGACATCCATCTGTATTGGTAGACATCTCTGTCCAGTGGCCCTTGAGAGCTTTTCAGCTGCATTCTTTAAAACATCAAGTCTGCGGCTAGCAATGATTGTGTCACAACCATGCCTAAATGCAAAACAGGCATAAATAAACAGATAATAACTGGAAATTCTTTTTTGGGAAGTGTAATCTTTAATTAAAACGCCGAATAGAATCTCATATAGAATAAATTATAGTATAAATAATAAATGAATCAAATGGTGCATAAAGCCACAGTGAAGTTAACTATATATAACTTTCTTTATGTTAAACTATTGCCGAAAAATTAACAGTATCCTATATATATAAAGCATATAGTAAAATAATGAACTGAATGTGGATAGCAAGAGGTAAGTATATATAACGTTCTAGATGTTAAACCCTTCAACAGTTCAATGCCTATACCTGTTTACAATGACCTATATATCGTGACTTACTAACATACCTCATTAATATTTCTGCTATCGTGAATCCTATCCCAGTTCCACCTCCAGTGACAAATGCAACTTTTCCTCTATAATACAAAAATGTATTTTTTGATGATTGAAATGTAAAATCTTATAATTTACTCACTCAGTCACTGCACTGTAAGAACGGACAATTTTAGGAGACTCAAATATGGATGGTAAATGGAGAAAAAAGAACCACATTACTTGAAAATATCCTTCTGAAAAACATATTTGTAATCAGTCAAAACGGCTTCGTCAGACATCTTGGTTAAGCTTGATTTATCCCTGTCACTGCGGTGGAGAACGATGAAGAATGAAGAATGCAGACGCCCACAAATCGAAACTAGAGATGTAGTCCGAACCCGATGTTAAATGTTAAAGAGAATTCTTTCTTTATATCAATATTATATATTTGAATCGCTTTTGTAATCCTGAATTGGAAAGTTACATATTCGTATTCCACAGCTTTTGTGTATTTTGAAGCATTATTCTGAAATACATTATACATCGGGATTGACATTCTGCAGATCTTGTGACTATGGCAGGCAGGGGCAGAATGAAACTATGCATTTTGCAAGTTTTATGTATGTATTTCTCTGTTACCGTAATTTTCATATTTAGATCATGATCTAAAACACAAAAAGTAGCATTTTATATTTACATTAGTTGGAATATCTCATACAGTAGCTTTTTAAAGTGCAATGTTGAAGGACAAATTGTTGCTGCTGTGCCCTGTCAACCATCTGAACGTCTGTACTTATCAAGTTATTTGTATTTTGCAGAGCCCCCTCCCCTCCAATCTATGTTTGTTTTCTTTTTTTGCAAATAATTGCAAGCTTTGTCATTGGAGTAAATTGCATGTTTTGCAATTCTAAAATTCTAAAAATCACAAACGGGAAGAACAAAGTGTTTTATTTTATTGTGTATACATGGCTGTATATTGATTCACTGCTGACTTGCAAATAAAAAGATTTGTTTGGAGTGAAACTTCATGAACTGAAAGCCTACTGTAAAAATAAAGTAGAAAATAGAAGAACTCTTTTTATATCACAAAGATTTGTGAGCTATGTACCTTAGTTTACTTTCGAATCAAGATAACAAGTAGGCATACCACTAGCATTATAAACAGTTTACACATTAGACATGTTAGAAAAATAAAAAAAAAACAATTTTTATTTGATACAAATAGTTTTGTAATCTTTGAACATGTTTACCTACTCTTTATCTGATTATTTTATTTTTCAGACATTTTAAATCTGTGGCATTCAAGTCAGGCTCAGGGACATGTACCTGGGCATGGGCTTGTGAAGGAGGAGATTCCCATTCAATGCCCGATTGGGGATGATAAAATGAACAATGCTAGAATTAGTATTCTATATACATCTGGAGTGTTGAATCAAAATCCAGATTACTCAGTTGCCCTTCTGTACCAGACCGAGGAATGCTATAAGGTAATGTTAATTCAAACGTTTAAACATGCATTTTAATTATAAATATTTATCAATTAAAATCACTTTCTCAAATGATTGCAAGTGAAACAGTGTTTGGACCTAAGCACAAACTAACACCGCTGATAACATTTAGTCCTTGAAAACAATCGATAAATTCGATGAAATGTATTCTAAAACATTGTTTTTCAAGGAAACTTATTTATAGATGCCTTGTAAATAGTCAAATTTTAAATGGTACAAACAATTTAGATATTTTTTGTAGTCTTACATTGTATGTATTCCTACACCAGAGTTCAATATATCCGTAAATCTCCGACAAGCCGAGAGATGTCTCTCTTGCTTATCGTAGATTAAAGGAGATAGTCAAGCCTCTGGTTTAACGAGACTAGAGTTCAATATTGCTTGGATCCATACTATTTCTTTGAAATATCGATACTGATACGTAGTTTGATGAAACTAATTCTTTGAATATTACACAACATGATTCATCAGGGGTTTTGCGAAATTCTTGTCAGAGAATAATTCATATTTTAAAAAATGCATGTGCATAATTCAAATACATATAGGAAACTACTTGCCATGCAAAATAATATATGAATCGATGATTCTAAAATAAATAATAATCGATAAAATCAACTCCCGTCAGTTCTTAATTACTTTGATTATTTTGTGGAGTGGATCTGCACTCAGAAACCCTTAAAACTACTAGTAAAACATATACAAGGGTTGTCCCAAAATAGCGTAGACATGACACATAACTTAAAATCTGTTCACTGCAGTTACATTAGACTTCTTAGTTTTCTTCAATGACCCAATGGCAAACAATACTGAAAAATTAAAAACTGTACTTTATTTAATTATTGAGAGAATGAACAATTAGTAGCAAAAGGTTTTTTTTTTTTTTTTTTTTTTTTTTTTTATTCATTTTCAATACAAATACATCTACACCATCATTCACACCACACCACTCCCACACAGATTGGGAAAGTAAATATAAAAATAATAATACAATATTGATAGGGTCTTACTACACATTATGCCACGTCAAAGAGGCATACCCATCTTGACCATTTCTTTTGGTAAAATCTATTTTCCAACATTAGTTTCTCTAAAGAATAGTAATTTTGTAAATATTTCACAATATTCTCAAATGCAATATTAGCAGATTTTCTGGATTGACTAAAGATATGTCTCTTAACTAACATGATAATTAGGTTTATAGCTAAGTATTTCTTTTCTGGAACACCAAAAATAACAGTTTTGGCATCAAATACAATTCTTTCACCAGACTTTCTAAAAATCCAATCAGACATTAATAACCATATCCGAAAATAGATGGACAGTAAAAGAAGAGATGTGTAATTGTTTCTGGTTCTAAAAAACATATTGAACATAGTGGGGAATTTTTAATTTTACACATGTGTAGTATTTTGTTAGTACCTAATATTCTGTGGATAATTCTATAGTTAAACCATATCAGTCCTGAATCTTTTGTGGCAGATCTAGGGTTTGAATAAACCTGTTTCCAGTTAAAATCTAGAGGTAAATTTAAATTGAAGGCCCATTTGTTTTCACAAATAGGTTTATGATTAGATTTTACCATCAAGTGATCATAGATATTCCGTGCTCCTTTTTTACACAAGCAAAGTATTTTGATAGATTCAGGTTGGTATGGTTTGACTATTACTTGATGTGAAAACTGCTTAACATTTGGCCAAGCACAAATAATTGCACGTTTCAAACCTTCATAAGTAGTAAATGGAATCTTAACTGGATATTCATTAGTGATTCTCTCATAACTAATGAATTCACCTTGAGTATCAAATAAATCATGAACAATATGAAACCCTTTCTCATAAAGAGCCTTACAAAATACATATCTATTTTGAATCTTTACTTTATTATTGTACCATAGTGGCTCAAGCATGATATTGATATTATCAGTCTCTATAGTTTCCAAAAAATCACATAAATAAAATAAGGTTTCTTTCCAAAAATTATTACGAGTGGCTTTTGCCCTCTGTCTACAATATTCAGGTCCAAACTGACATAGTTTATAAGTATGACACCCAGTTATTTCAGAAAAAATACTTATCCAGCTTGAGTTAGTTGTTAAAAGTCTCCTAATCCATGTTAGTTTTAGAGACTTAATAAATATTTCAACATTTGTCATTCTGCATCCCCCTTTTTCATAATTTAATTGCAATGTTTTTCGAGATATTTTGTCTATTTTATTTCCCCAAATAAAATTATACAGTGTTTTTTCAAATTGCCGTATCCATTGACTACTTGGTTTTGGAAGAGAGGTAAACAAATGTGTGAATTTTGATAAAAGTAAACTTTTGACAACTGTAATTTTTCCCAATGTTGAAATATTTCTTTTTAACCAGTGGTTAATTTCTTTCTGAACTAGTTTTAGTTTATTATCAAAATTCAGTTGTTCCATGTTTTTTAGGTTAGCAGTATATGTTACTCCGAGAATTGTAAAAGGTTCTGTCGTCCATTGTAAACCAGTATCACTGCAAATTGTATTTGAATTAATTTTTGAGCCAATCCAGACTGCTTTTGTTTTGGAAATGTTGGGTTTTAGTCCAGAGAATTTTGAAAACTGAAAAAGAAGATCAAGTGCGCTTTTTAAACTTTTTTCAGATCCATCCAAAAAAAGAACTGTATCATCTGCATATTGTAATAGACATACTTTTTCTTGTCCTATTTTAATACCTCTAATGTTTTTATTTTGTCTTATCAAAAGTCCTAATATCTCTACACATAAGTTGAATAAATATGGGGATACTGGGTCACCTTGTCGACAGCCCCTGCCTATTTCAAAAAATTTTGAAAAAATACCATTTTGAATAACACATAATTTGGCCCCATTGTATAGTACTGATACCCACTTGATAAGATCAGGACCAAAGTTAAAAAAATGTAATGTATTGTACATAAATTTCCATGATATAGAATCAAAAGCTTTTTCGAAATCTATGAGTAGAATCATACCTGGAATATGTTTATCCTGAGCTACATCAATTACATCATAAATCATTCTTGTATTTTCTCCTATAAATCTACCTTTGAGGAAGCCCTTTTGACTGTCGTGTATTAAGAAATCAAGGACATTTTTAATTCTATTTGCGATGCATGCTGAAACTATTTTGTATGTAACGTTAAGGAGAGATATTGGACGCCAATTAGTTAAATACTCCCTTGGTTTATCCCCTTTTGGCAGTATAGATATAATACCTTGTTTTTGAGTGACTGAAAGTTCGCCAACATCAAATCCCACATTTACTGATCTTAATAAAAAGCATCCAAGATCCTTCCAAAAAAATTTAAAAAATTCTGTACTAAAACCATCACTTCCTGGGCTTTTGTTATTTTTCATATTTTTTAATGCCAATAAGGCTTCCTCGTTAGTTATATAACCCTCTAAATTATTAGACATATTTTCATCAAGTACTCTAATATAGTTCTTATCAATAGCAATTTCAATATCAACATCTTGTAATTCTTTATCATAGCAGGAATATAAATTTTTATAAAACGTCTCAATTTCTGCTAAAATATCTTCCTGTGAGGTAATAACAGTACCATTGCTGCGCATAAGTTTGCCAACAGTTTTATTGACATAATTTCTTTTTTCTAAACTAAGAAAATATTTTGTTGGTTTTTCACCCTGTTCAATCCAGTTAAGTTTTGTTCTGATAAATAAACCTTTAATAAAATCTTTTCTGAATTCTTCCAAACTGTTCTGTGCATTGGTTAATTTTTGAAGAATGTCCTCTGAATCATTACTATTCCTCAATATTTCTAGTTGTTTAATTTCTTCTTCCAGTAGTTTTATTCTTTCGTTTTTTAATATTTTCTTTCTGGAACAGTACTGTATTGTGGCACCTCTTATGCTCAGCAATAGTTGTTCAAAAAACATTTGATCATCAATAACTAAATGTAATTCGTCATTCTTAACTGTATGGATACTTGCAGGATTGTATGGAAACACAGCATATTGTTCTTTAACTTTTTGTATATTACTTTTCACTAGATTAACATAAGTTTGATCATGGAGGAGTGAATTATTGAACTTCCAAAAGCCTTTACCCTTTTCGAATTTAGTAAAATAAATTTCTATATAAACCATAGAATGGTCGGATCTATAACCAGGTAGAATATCAGATTTATCCAATAAAGCCATTAATTCGTTTGAAATTAAAAAGAAATCAATTCTCGCCTTTTTAGTTGGGTTTGTTCTGAACCATGTGTATCTTTTTCGTTGTTCATATTTCACTCTCCATGGATCAATTAAACTGTGTACTACTTTCATGTTCAAAACCTTCTCCCTTGCTCTTTTGTTATTAATATTGGTATAATTAAAATAATCTAAATCTATATCCTGAACAAGGTTAAAATCTCCAGCCATAATTATAAATTCACCTTGAAAGTTTGAAATGATGTCCGATACTGATTGAAAAAAGTTTGGATCATCATTATTTGGACCATATATATTAACTAATAATATGTCATATTTCTTATACATGTTAATTTCTAGAACAAGTAAATTACCTTCCGTATCCTTGTATTCATTCAGTAAATGATACTCAAAAGTATTGTTAAACAAAATTGCAGTGCCTCGAGAATTAGATTGTCCAGGAGATATATAGATGTCATAGCCCCAAAAGGATCTAACTTGCTCATAATCATTAAGAGTGAAATGTGTATCTTGCAAAAATGAAATAGAGAATTGTTTTTGTTTTATGTAATTTAACACATCTCTCCTCTTGTCGAGACCACCTAGGCCTCTACAATTAAATGTTACTACCTTAAAACTCATAACAAACTAAGTGTATAAAAGAAAAATGTGTGTAAACAAGGTGACATGAAAGATGTGTGCAGAGAACGAAAATATGGTATATAGAAGAAAAAAACACTTTTCACTATAGCAAAGACCCCTACCATTCTCATACAATACAAACTTTTTCCCTTTGAGATATGTATATGTAATTTACCAGCAAAGTACACAAGACTTCCACACAAACATACATACAAAGAAAAAAAAACAAAAATAAATGTCAAAGGAACAAGTTTCTGGAATAAACGGGACATCGATCCCGATTTCGAGCTTTCGCTGCTACAGATTCGATCCCGATGCGTTTATGCGACACTACTACCGGTACAGTGGACATCACGCTCGAAGTTTTTTGTTTATATCATCGAATATATCAAATGTGTAACGACGGTCGTTTTTGTCTATTGCAAACACTTTGCTGTTGAAATACCAGGCAGAATGCACAAGTTCGTGTTCTTTGAGTTTCTGTATGAGCATTGCGTTCTGCTGAGTAATGTGGTCCACCATCAAGAACTCCTCTTTCATTTGTTTGCGGTGTTTCATGATAAGTATTTTACTTTCCGGACTTATCATCCTCACGATAACGGTCGGGGTCCACCGTTCCTATTTCCGGGGACTCGGTGAATCGCGAGAATGTCGTGAGGGTTTACATCAACTTTCACCCTTTGTTTTAGGACTGCACAGAACTCTTGTTTGAGGTCTTCCTTCGATTTTTCTTTCCAACCCAGTATTTTGATGTTGCATTTTTGGGAATATTGTTGGTTAAAATTTGCCATTGAAATGGCTTGTTGTGCATTTTTTGTTGTTATTCTAAGATCATCGCTCATTTTCTGCAGATCTCTTTTTTCTTTTGCGATTTTCTCCCTTATGTCGGTAAGGTACATATTGAGAGCATCAAATTTTTCGTTGGTATCAGCACGGGTTTGCTTCAGTTTTTCGTCGACATTGCTGTTTGTAAATTTTTCTATCTCACCTTTAAGTTCTGTTTTCAGTTCAGTCTTTAATTTTTTTTTTATTTCATCTTTGATTGCGGTCTTAATTTCTTTAACGAAATCACCTTTTAATTCTGATAATATGTTTTTGACCACAACGCTAATATCAGTTTTTGTTACCATTCCTTGTTTTATTTCCTGCAGGCTTTCGAGGATTGAATGTAGGTCATTTTCACCTGTTATCTCACCTGTGGTGTCTGAGGCCCCGACAGGGTTTTGATCAGAACTGCTTAATCGTGGTTTTTTTGTCGCTTTTTTGTCCGACACTACAGTGTTTTTAACTGTCGCTGATGCAGATTTAATGTTCAACTGTACAAGGTTTTTCTTTTTGTTTTCTTTTGTGCCCTTAGTGGATGGTGTGGTCGACAGACCAGGGCTAGGGCTAGCACGATTACTGGCCATGTTTGTATTAACAGTGTTCACCTTTAAAGGTAGAATACAAAGACACTTCGAATTACGTTCTTATTCTGAATAAAATCGCAACTTACTGAGCACTGCGTGACTCCAGAAAGCTCCGCTAGCGAATATTATCCAAATACACATTGATACAATTGCAGAAAGCTATTAATATTCCACTTTGGTAGAGCTCGAAAAGAAATGCGTCCTACGCCATGATCAGTCACGTGGTCCTTTAGTAGCAAAAGGTTTTGTCAGGCGGCGCAATGTGCGACGTCAGAAATTTCCGGTGCTTACATTGTTGCTAAAACCCTCCACACCAATAACGTTTACGATAACCCTTACGTTTAGTTTCCACAAATGTCTTGGAAAAATATTTTCTTTGAACATGATCATAAGTGCACATTCAACATACATTTCGAGTATTTTTTAATATGTTATAATAAGTCTTAACATTCTGACGACTCCAAAATTGCCCTGTATGACTTTGACTAACGTCCGTCTTACCGCAATGTGTCGTTCAACATTTTGACGTCCATTGATATCTGGCGGTATTTCTTTTTTCCACCTATTATCATCATACTCGTCACAATATTTTAAATGTTGTTAAACCACTTATTCAAAAAACGCATTTCGAATCAATTTCGTTAATTTTATTTACTAAAGAAGCCGATTATGATTTGTGTCAAGGTCTTTGCAAAATTTGATTAAATACTGTTGCGCCGCCTGAAACGCTGACGTCGTGATTTGATTACGAGTTAACTCTTCAACTTGCCACAGAACGCGCTATAAAATATTTAAAAGTTTTGTTATAGCCAGAACATTTTTTTGAGTAAATAATATAATTATTATCAAATGTAAATGAATGTTTTATTGTAATTTCTCATTCAAAAATTACTTTTCCTCGCAATTTTCATTTCATAATGTTCAATTTAACTTTTTGTTTTTTGACATTGCGCCGCATATCGAATTTCTGATCTAACATGCTTTTATTTCACTAACTTAATGTCAATAAATATTTGATTTTAAAACATTATTTGGATGCAAATTACTTGAACTCTTTGTGGCACCAATTTCATCTTTCTGTGTCTTCGATTACCTGAATAACGCCACTTGTCTACGCTATTTTGGGACAACCCTCGTACATGCATGTATGTTCTTAATCACCAAGCCAAACAAAAACATCTGTTTATTTGTTAAGGAAACTAGCACTTGCAATGACAACTATAAAGAAAAAATAAATTTATAATAAATTTTTGTGTACAACAAACACAAAATCTTAAACAACAGTCTATATACACATCAAAAACATTTTCTTAACCTAGACATGTATCAGCAGTGTCACAAACTCTGATGCGTGGAAAGTAGCCACACCTCAACTGGCTTGAAACTGTAGAGTGTTCTTGAATCATAATTAACTACTTGTTCCACATGATTTTATTCTACATGTTAATCAATTGGCTTTTAATGCAAAACTTCTTAAAGAATAAATCAAAATCATGCTGTGATAATCTGGTGTTCATAGGTTGTAATTTGAGAATACCAAATAATTAAGAATGTGAGAGCAGCTGGAAAGAGAGGAAATCTTGTGCTAGTGCCTAGTGCTTAATGTATTCATTAAAAATGATGAAAATGATGATGTTAGTTGATAGATAATTACTGGTATAATTAATTTTGATTATGTACACATAGATATATTAAACCTGCATCTGTTTGCAGGTTTCTTTTTCTTTTTTTCAAATGAAACTTACACTTGTATGTACTCTTTTTCTTGTGCCTCAAAGTATGAGTTTACAGAGATTTTCTTAGATATGTATAGAGTAGTTACATAGGGACTTACACATTTTCTTTCCTGTGCCCTGAAATATGAGTTTATATGAGCAATTACAGGTTTTTCCCATTTCAATGTATTTAAGATAATTAAGGTTTACTATCTTATTTATAGTTGAATATTAACATACTTTAAACTCTGTACATTATGTATATTTTTTTATGACATGATCTAGCTGTTACATTACCTTACAGGAAGTATTTGTTCTGCAGAAGGTTACATAATCCCATGAAAAGAACTAGATAAAAACTCAGATAATCCTAATTTTTATTCTGAGTTGAGTGATAAAAGAAATTACTTTTTTATACTGACTTTATATTATGTGTGGGGACTGGAATATTGTGTAAGATTACCAGTTTAATTGTTTAAACAATCCAAAAAATAATTTAAAAATTGAGATAAAAAAACTGAAATCAAAATTTAATTTAGTAGATCCCTGGAGAATCAAAAACCCAAACACTAGAAAATATACATGGAGTAGAGAAAATCCTGTGAAACAAGCTAGACTTGATTTTTTCCTAGTTTTAGAGGAACTCCTAACAATTATTAATAATGTACACATACTATTACCACCTGGTTATATAATGAATATCGTATTGAAGAATCAACATTGGAAATTCCAGACAACTTATTTTTAGATGTTTTATTGATGAAAATAAGTGATATTAAAAAAATTATGTAAATACAGATGTCAGCAAAATTAACTCAAGAAAGGAGAGATCATAAAGTAAAAATTAGTAATGATTTAAAATTTTACATGATATGTGTGCTGATAACTATGGTGGCATATCTCTGCCACTTGTGTGCAAGTTATTTTTCTATTAATTATGTGGACATGCAAGATAAATATGTTGACATGCAAAATAGTTATGTCAACATGCAACATAACTATGTTGACATGCAAGAAAACTGCAATCAGATAAGAGTTATAAAAAATCTCAAATATCGCCAACATGTGACATTCAAGATGCTAGATACGCTACCTATTGATGTCAACATGCAACTTATTTATGTTAACATGCAACTTCTTTATGTCGACATGCAACTTATTTATGTCAACATGCAACTTTTTTATGTCAACATGCAACTTCTTTATGTCGACATGCAACTTATTTATGTCGACATGCAACTTAGTGATGTTAACATGCGACTAAGTTATGTTGACATACAACTTATAAGTTGCATGTCAACATATTTATCTCGCATGTTAACATAACTAAGTTGCATGTCAACATAGTCATCTCGCATGTCAACATAAGTAAGTTGCATGTTGACATAAATAAGTTGCATGTTGACATAAATAAGTTGTATGTTGACATAAATAAGTTGCATGTCAGCATATTTATCTTGCATGTTAACATAAATAAGTTGCATGTCGACATAAAAAGGTAGCATCTAGCATCTTGGATGTCACAAGTGGGCGATATTTGAAAATTTTTGAGATTTTGTAAAATTCTTATCTGATTGCAATTTTCTTGCATGTCAACATAGTTATGTTGCATGTTGACATAATTATCTTGCATGTCAACATATTTATCATGCATGTCGACATATTTGATGGAAAAATAACTTGCACACAAGGGGCAGAGATATGCCACCATAGATAACCATTTGTTATTTAGGTGAATAATGTAGAATGTAAAAAAGTAATCCAGTACTTTGTGAACCGAGGGCCCCAACCTTGGCACCAAATACATTGCTTATTTAGCTCACCTGAGCTGAAAGCTCAAGTGAGCTTTTCTGATCCCTTTCTGTCCGGCGTCTGTCTGTCTATCCATCTGTCCGTAAACTTTATACATTTTTCGGCTTCTTCTCCAGAACCACTGAGTCGATTTCAACCAACCTTGACACAAAGCATCCTTAGGTAAAGATTTTTGTTAAAATGAAGGGTCACGCCCTCTTTCAGGGGGAGATAATTAAAAATCATTGAAAATTTGTTGGTATTTTTCAAAAATCTTCTTCTCAAAAAATTTTGTTAAAATCATGATCCCCAGGGGTAGGATGGGGCCAAAATGAGAGGTCAAATTTTTACATAGGAATATATAGAGTAAATCTTTAAAAATCTTCTCTGAAACTGATCAGCCAGAATAGCTGTAACTTGTGTGGAAGCATCCTCAGGTAGTGTAGATTGAAGTTTGTGAAAACCATGATCCCCGAGGGTAGGGTGGGTCCAAAATGAGGGGTCAAATTTTTACATATTAGGAATATATAGAGTAAATCTTTAAAAATCTTCTCTGAAACTGATGAGACAGAATAGCTGTAACTTGTGTATAAGCATCTTCAGGTAGTGTAGATTGAAGTTTGTGAAAATCATGATCCTCGGGGGTAGGGTGGGGCCACAATGGGGGGTCAAATTTTTACATATTAGGAATATATAGAGTAAATCTTAAGAAATCTTCTCTGAAACTGATGAGCCAGAATAGCTGTAACTTGTGTGGAAGCATCTTCAGTTAGTGTAGATTTAAGTTTGTTAAAATCATGATCCCTAGGGGTAGGGTGGGGCCGCAATTTGGAGGACAAATTTTTACATAGGAATATATAGAGTAAATCTTTAGAAATCTTCTCTGAAACTGATGAGACAGGATAGATGTTACTTGTGTGGAAGCATCCTCAGGTAGTGTAGATTTAAGTTTAATAAAATCGTGATCCCTGGGGGTAGGGTGGGGCCACAATGGGGGGTCAAATTTTATATAGGAATATATAGAATCAATGTTCAGAAATCTTCATCTCTGAAACTGATGAGCCAGGATAGATGTTACTTGTGTGAAAGCATCTTCAGGTAGTGTAGATTGAAGTTTGTGAAAATCATGATCCTTGGGCGTGGGGTGGGGCCACAATGGGATGTTAAATTTTTTACATAGGAATATATAGAGAAAAATCTATTAAAATGGTCTTCTCAGATTCTGATCAGCAAGAAAAGCAAAAAAATTGTGTGAAAGCTTTCTCGGTTAGGGAGATTCAAGTTGGATAAAATCGTGATCCCTAGGGGTAGGGCGGGGCCACGGGGGGGTGGGGGGGATGTCAAATTTTTACATAGGAATGTATTGGAAAAATTTTCTAAAACACAAATTGTCTAAAAAAGCTTTAACTTTAGTCAGTTCAGTCTTCCAATAGTCTAGATTAAAATTTGTCAAAATCATATTCTTCAGGAGTAGGGTTGGGCCACATGGGGGGGGGGGGGGGTTCAATTTTACAAAAGAAAACATTTAAATTGTTCACAAAAAACTCAGATGTTTTTATATATGGTTTCACTTATATGCAAGCATTTTGACATATTGTTGATTCTTTAAAATTGTTTAGACTCTAGCCCCTGGACAATTCTTCTTTCTCACAAGGCGTTCAAAGTTTGATTTAGGTTTATAATATAAACAGTTGTTTAAGTCTGATCATCTTTTCGAGAACTGCAATGCTCAATATGTGATATGACTGTAAATTCATCCTCTCACAAAGCAGCTCAATGATAAACAGAAGAATATGCAGGGGATTTTTTTAAGCAGGATCTTTTATACAACATTGTTCAGATATTTTGCATATGACTCCATAAAGCTGATTTTATTATGTCTGTTGTTACTTAGGTGAGCGATGTGGCCCATGGGCCTCTTGTTTTAAGTGATGGGACAATAAAAAGTCTTAAAAACAAAAAACCAAAAAATAAAAAACCAAAAAAAACCCCCAAAGATACTACACTGGACTTAGATGAATTATCTTTCTTTTTTTTCCTTAATTTTTTTAGCCTGTGGTTTAATTATTTTCACTAGTCGTTACCATTAGAGTGAAAAATTATGAATAAATTTGCACACAATTGATTGAAGTATTTTATCGTTTTCATTTAGTGTCCATTAGTAGAGCGCTTGGTCATTTTGAATAATTCTACATCCTGTAATATTCTGATTGACTCAAGATGGAATTCAAGGCTTGAGATAAGACCTCTTCATGAAGAGACTGTTAAACAAGATCCATCTTGCAAGTAGGTATTTCATACCGTTATGCAATATAGTATATGATATTTCAAGTATTAGTGATTGAAAAATATGTACGTAAACTATTTTACATTGCTAAAGAAATGAGCCATTCTTTATTTTTCACAAGGGAGGATAATCTGAGTGAAAAGCTTCATGAAAATGGAACATATGATTTATATGTGACCTTTACCCCCAATGATACTGGGGATAAAGCTGTACCAGGCACTGTCAAATGCAGGCAGTTGATTCTAAAAAATATGCCTCCAGATTCCTATATACGTGAGTAAACTCTTACACATCCTTTAATTTCTTCTTATTTTACTTCACATATATATATATAACATTTAATTGAGAAATGTAGTGACTGTAGTCATTCTTTTATGTTAGTATTGCTGTTAAAGTTTATTGCTATAAAGAAATTAAATGGTTTTGTCTTGATACAAACCATGGTGTAATGTATCATCTTTTCATCATGGACACATATTTTATAGACCGAGAGGGTGAGAAGTGGGGTAATAATGCAAGGAGCGAGGTAGAGACAAAGTTAATAAAAAAAAAAGGGTAGGGATGGGGCCATGACAGATGTCATATTTGTGTAACTAGCTAATATTTGTAGTGCAAAATAGTACTGGTAGATGTAGACTTCTGATGAAGAGCATACCATGTTATATGATGCACTTATATTTTTTATACTGTTATATTCATTATGACTTTCTCTATGAATATAATTAATATTTTATTTGTTTGCAGCCATATATGTTGCCATAGGATGTATAGCTGGGGTCTCCATTCTCATAACTTTGGGAAAATTGCTGTACAAGAAAAGGTATGGTGAATGTTTACACGATAACCAGACAAAATACGCTTCAAATAAAACCCCGCTCCAATATTTTGATACCTATCAGTATTTTACAATTGCAGAATATTTAGAATGAATTGTTTTTATATCTTTTAATTTGCTATTTTTAGGTGGTATTGTTTGAACAGACTTTTTATGACGACGGGGAATGAGAGCCTTATTAACCCAGTAAGTCCCAATAATCAGCTGCATGCAGATAAGTACATAACTCATGGTTTTCTAGCCCCTATTTACAATGAACTCCATTTACAGAGTAAATATATATAATATATATAATATAGTATATAATATAATTGCTCAGGTAAATATAGGTGTGTGTTTTTGTTTTTTTTATTTATTTTTACCAGGGGAAGGGGGTGTTTTTATTGGAAACAAAACCTTGTCACTACTTATTTCATGCGCGGATCCAGAAAATTTTTCCAGGGGGGGTCCGAAGGATAATTGTGTTTGCCAGGGGGGGTCCGAGGCATATTTTCGCGATAATTTTACTATGAAAATTTAATAAATTTTCATTTTCCAGGGGGGGTCGGGACCCCCCGACCCCCCCTCTAGATCCGCGCATGTATTTCATTCTATAGGATCCTTTAGATTCCTAACAAAGCCCCCAGTTTGGCATACCACGTTTTTTTGCAAATTGATATTTACTTCCCATAAAATACAGTAGTTGCTAAATATTTTTTTCTTTAATAAAATCAAGAGATGTTAATGTTATACTGATGTTCCAGCTGCATGTGGATCATACTAATCACTAAAGTCCACTATTCACATATACACTCCCAAATACAATGTATTTCTACTACATGCGCATGTTTTATTAACTTTTAGTTTGTTTTCATGAACAAAGCTTGCTTTCACAGATGATAACCAGCATTATTTAATTAACTCAGTAATTATGTTTTTCTACTAAAAACCCATTCTTTAAGTTGACATTTTCATCAGTTTCCAAGGAAATTAAGCATTAAAGTTTGCTATATATATTTGTAATGTTGTACACGGTATTGCAATATTGGGAAAATGGAATTGAGATATTTCATTTTTCATTCATGTTGCTGAATGCAAATAAAAGGAAAAAAAATAAAAGAAATAAATGCCTTCTGGATTTTATATATTGAAATAGTAATTACTATTGCGGTAGTGTAATACCAGTTAAATATGTCCCACAATTGAAAACCAAGTTGGCAGTTTACATGTAAGTGAGACAAAATTGTATAAGTTCCCATATATGCTTGTACTGGTTACTTAGGCATGACTGAAACAAGAGGAAATGAAACAATTTGTCTCCCCCTTCTTTTGACAGAAAAAGTCTGATTCAATAGATGATCGCCTTAGTGCCCCACTCAAACCCACCCCACGCGCGACCCTTAGGCAGCGTAAACCACCAAAAAAGCAGAAGCAATCTGTTTTAAATTCTGGTGGGGACTTGGTAAGTTTGAGTGAAAATCAACCATTTCTAAAGAAAAAATGTTTCCTTAATTTTTAAATTTAAAAATGTCAGAATTGTTTCATTTCCAAGTTTTAACCACGCAGAGGCTTAAAAGAATGTATGTTGCACAATATCTTATTCTCTGAATTGTTTTGCTTCTCGTTCTTTATTTTTTCATGATTATTTTCAGTCTCCGGGTGTATAAAAGGTGTAGTTTTGATTAATGATGAAATAAGACTTTTAGCTGTTTGGTGCTGGTGTCTACAAGATGAAATACCAGAGTGCCTTTTTAGAATTAAATTAAAAAAGTTTTCCATGAAATTTTAGTTTTAATTTACTACAGTTCAACAGTGAAGAGGTACCAAACAACAAACTGACATAATTTGGAGGTTCTCCCATCTTGTTTGTTGTAACATGATTTTGTAGGGCGCTTACACGTCAGAAGACCTTGGGGTGATGCAGACTACAATTAACCCTGCCGATGAACAAGACAGCCGTCCAAAGAAAGAAAGGCTCAAGTCTCTTGATACATTCAGAGGGTGAGATATTAATCAACTCTTTATTAGCATTCAACAAAGTCCTCGTGTTTTTGGTACACTTGGTCTTAAAGGGGCATGGTTATGTTTATTTTCAAAAATTACTTTTCAAATTATAGTTCTTTAAATGGTGAAAAAAGGTATTTTCAATGGTCATCTAAACTTTTAACCATAGCTGACAGTTTTAAGTGAAATACTGAGCTCACAATTGTTTGTTATGTAAGCTTGCTTTTTTTATTATATAAATTGCTGAACAGAAAATAATATTATTTGATACAGAAAACAAAATTAGAAGTACCAACACTGGAAACTGTTAAAAAAAATTGTCAAATAAAACTTGCAGATGAAAATCTAAAGAAAAACAAAACTTGTGTCAGGATATTCAACATGTGTAAACAAAAACAAGGCACAAGCTTTTTTTTTCACATATAACAAAGAATGTGAGCAATGTATCTCACTTTTCACTTTAAAACTTATTGTAAAATTTTGGCAGGACATTAGAAATGGTTACATTTAGCATTATAGATTCATGTATTAAAAATTGAAAAGTAAAACTTCCTGTTTAATGACAACTTTGTTTATTTTTAGCCAAAATTTTCAAACAAATTTTCGTTTGCTTGAAATTTTAACACACCATTTCTTAAGGTATGCCATATTGTGGGATATATTTTTATACTAATCGGACATCAACTTCCTATTAAATGACAACTGTCTTTATTTTTAGCCAAAATTTTCAAACAAAATTTCGTCAAAGATTTCTCAGGAACTATTATATAATCGCAGATGCTTGAAATTTTAACACACTATTTGTTTAGGCATACCATATTGTGGGATATGTTTTTGTAGTTATGTGTATCGGATGCCAACTTCCTGTTAAATGACGACTTTGCTTATTTTGCATATATTCATATATCAGAGCGGGGTATCACTAGTGAGCACTGGCTCACAGATATCTAGTCAATAATTATTTTACCAGCAATGTGCAATAGTATTCTTAGGGATTAAACAGGGAGTACAAGTGGAAATCCACATTTGCAGGATATTGATATCCAAAATATGACATAAAAGCTTGTTTAAAGATACTTGTGTTACATTTGGGCATTGTTGTTTAGGTGAGTGGTGTGGCCCATGGGCCTCCTCTTTTACTTTGTTATATCACAAAGTGCAACAAGTGTTAAAAAAGAAACAATTGATCTGCATTTGTCAGAAATAGTTGTCTTAAATGTAAAATATTTGAAGACGTATTTAACATGACCACTCTCTGACTTTCAGGATTAGTATAATCGTAATGATATTTGTTAATTATGGCGGAGGTGGATACTGGTTTTTCCGCCATAGTAGATGGAATGGTTTGACCTTTGCTGATCTTGTGTTTCCATGGTGAGAAATGCATGAATGTAGTTGCAATGGTGTGCTGTTCTATAGACTGTACTCTCTTGCTACTAACAAATCAATTAACACTAGAAATGACACATTTGAAGCAAGTGAATATACATGTAATTGAGGTTATATATTCACTACTTATAAACCAACCTGTTACTTCAAGGACTTTTTGTATGTACTAATATTGCTGTTCTGCACCCTAACAAAGCTTTATTAGCCTAGCATGTAGAGTTCTATCTTTTGTATGTGTTGCATGTAGAATAAGTCTTACTATCCTGAAATTACAGGGCTTCTTATGAGTACTGATTTAGCTTTTCTGTTTTAGCAAGCATAATGAGCCTAGCCGACTTTAATATCTTGCATGTGTTGCTTGTAGAATAAGTCTGACTATCATGAACTTTGTGAACTATGGGGGAGGCGGCTATTGGTTTTTTGACCATTCCGATTGGAATGGTGTAACTGTTGCTGACCTTGTGTTTCCATGGTAATGACACATTAAAAACTAACCCTGCATGCACATCACATTTATAACTTCAGATATACATATAATTATTTAGTTTTATGAATTGCCTAAAAAGTATCATTTATTCAGCATGCTTTTCTGATTATTCATATGAATGTTAATTAATCCTTAGCTTTTGATGCACTAGCTTTAGTAGCTAATTCTCTGAAAAATGTTTGCAATTAATGAATTAAAAAGAAGTGTTCAAATTGTCATTATTTTTTAATGTATTTTAATAATAATTGTTCTGATTTTTAATCATACAAATGGGATAAAATCTACAATAATTATTTAAAATAAATACATATTATTGATCCCAAAAGAATGTTCAATTCAAACTGGGGTGAAATTAAAGCATTTAATTTTTGTTAAAATTCCTAAACAGGTTCATATGGATAATGGGAACTGCTATGGCATATTCATTCACTGGCATGCTTAGAAGAGTCACTCCTAAACATAAGATATTCTGGAAAATCTTCAAGAGGAGCTGTATCCTGTTTGTGCTGGGATTACTGGTCAACACAGGCGGCTGTGATCGTGAGTTGATTAATGCTACTTTCACTTTACATGTACTTCTAACAGTCACTCTATTTGCATGTTTTTGTGACAGCCGCTGTCTTTACTGACTGAGACTTTCTGTTCTGTTGCTGACAGCTACTCGTCTGACACATCTGAGGATTCCTGGGGTACTTCAGAGGTTCGCAGGAACGTACCTCGTGGTGGCTTCTATTCACATGTTTTTTGCTAAAACAGTTGATGTCAGCATGGTAAGACAGTACAAGTTCATTGACATTGTTCGTTATATATTGGATATCTGCAATTGACATTTATGATTATAAAGAAGCATTTTGTAGTACACATACTGGGGCTTTATTCGAGACATTGTGGATTTCTGGCTGGAGTGGATTCTTCACATTGTTTTTGTGACTGTGCATATCATTATCACTTTTACATTGGATGTGCCAGGATGTGGCAAGTGAGTATTTGATTGAGAGAGAGAGAGAGAGAGAGAGAGAGCTATGACAAAACATTTTTATAAAATTAATAATTTTTAAATGAGTATTTTTGCATATTTACAAACTTTACAAAAGATCTAGAAAAACTAAAAGTTTTTCATGACTTTTGAAATGGGTTTACAGGACTGAGAAATTTACTGTTATCATAAATATTTCTTTCATAGTTTCATTATGCATGTATTCTGTTCATTTAGAGGATACATAGGTCCTGGTGGTCTTCATGAAGCTGTAAATAGTACAGAAGCTAGTGTGTACCAGAACTGCACAGGGGGAGCCGCTGGCTATATAGACAGGCAGGTGTTTGGGGACGATCACATTTACCAAAGTCCCACTTGCAAGGTATGGCAAAAGGAATATTAACTCATCACTTAATATTAATGTTTTAAGCACTGCAGTGTTAACAGAGAAAAAAAGAGAAATCATTACAAAATTCTTTTTTTTCTCATTATTGTAGCCTATTTACAAGACAACGGTGCCTTATGACCCAGAGGGACTTTTAGGAACTTTGAATTCTGTATTTATGTGTTACCTAGGATTACAAGTAAGTCTATGATTAATGTCTGTTTATTTTTAGGGATAGGTGTTGATGATAGTACATGTACATGTAAATAAATAATTTATCAAGATGAGCTATTGTCTATCTTTTCAATAAATATAGTTCATCTTTAACATAACTACATATACAGGTATTACCTTTTGTGTATTAGGCAGGTAAAATTTTAATGACATTCAAGGAGCCCTCGGCCAGGGTCAAACGGTTCCTGATATGGGGGTTATTTTTGGTAAGTGATGACTTGCAAAGAGAGAATAAGTTCAAATGTATATGTAGACAAATAAAGTTTTTGTAAAAAATACAATGGAGAAAGATTTGTTATTTATTTGCTTTCAGTGTTTAATTGCCGGTGCATTGTGTGGATTCAAGAAAGATGGAGGAACAATTCCTTTGAATAAGAATTTATGGTAAGGCATGCAGATTTCTCAAATTAAAAATTGAAAAAAATATGATGATTGAAGAACTTGTGAATAATTTTGAAAAAAAAATTTGATGTATTTTTGATTAATAGGTCCCTGTCCTTTGTGCTATGTATGGCAGGGTTTGCATTTGTCTTGTTGGCATTCTGTTATGTGACCATTGATGTGTATAAAGTGTGGAGTGGTGCTCCTTTCTATTTCCCAGGTAAGTGTTTGTCACCGAAAAAATGATCTAAATTGTATATTGTTTTATGAAAACTAACTTGATTTACAAACTTTATGAATAACAAAAAGCTTTCATTGTATATGCTGTACATGTAGATTACTAAACTTCTGATTTTCTAATCACAGTCCCTGAAACGTTATACCGTAATTTCCCATTTTTTCTGTGCATTCACAGTGCGTTCAAATAGGTGCACATATCGTTCATCATTCACTTTGTGCTCGCGTTTGTGCTCCGTTTGTCCTCTGTGTTCACTCACCATTCACTATTCATAAGCGCTTACAAAATTCCGTTTAATGGGCGCTCACTATACGCTTACCGTTCAGACTGTGCTCACCATTCACTGTGCGTGCACTCACCGTTCATTCACAATTCAAGTAGAAAAGTAGAATGTTTCAGGGACTGTACTGCTTTTATGTCAGTTTTCTGTGGATGCATGTTTTTGCAATTGGTATATTTTCTATCAAATTTTCAATCTATAGATTATAAAAAAAACAATGTTTAAATTTTGAATCTTTTGAAAGTTCACATCACCCTGTACAAAAAGTTAATATACAGAAATTACTTGAACGTATATATAACCAGACTGTTATATGGACCTTGGCAGGCATGAACTCCATATTTATGTACATTGCCCACACCACGTACCAGAACTACTTCCCTGTGGGGTGGAAGGTGGAGGAGAACCACACACAACAGCTGGCCTTACACTTGTGGGGCCCTGCCTTCTTCTGTCTGTTCACATACATGATGCATCGCAAAAAGATTTACATCACTATATAGAACCAATGTACATGTAAATATGAAACTCCCAGTATACACATCCTCAGTCCCTCAAATTCACTTACTTGTATACATGAAAGGCTTTTCCTCACCTTGTAATAACACATTAATACATTATACCTTTGCATTAAAAATCTTTTTGGATGATGTGTTCATTACCAAAATTGAGTTTTACAAGCCTTAGATTCAATACCTGTATATATGTGGATTTTTAAGGTAGAATTTGCAGATACAATTTTTGCAACCTATTCATTGCCGGCAGATTCAAGGGAATCAAATGATTAACAATTCTCATTATGGTTGTCAAGTACAAAACGATTTATGTTTATTTTCTCCATCAATTTTCTAGTATTGTTACCATCAAAAAGAAATTCTTTCCAGAAATTTTTTTGATTAAATTTAGAATTATATTTTAAAAAAAAAATGGTGTTCAAGACCTTTCAAAAATCCTTCTTTGAAAGAGATAATATCATGCTGTGAATTTATGTTATCTCTATAAGTTAAATTGAATAATCTGCCAAAACCAGCATCTCAGTGCATTAAAATTCAACACAGTTTGAATATATATGTACATATAATTCATTCATGCTTAAAACTGCCTTTTAAAGCTTGTCAGATGGGACAAGTCCAAATATCCTAGCTAGCAAAGCAAAATCTTGCAGGTGAACAATGTGAAGTGCTCATCTTATGGGGCACTTGTTTAGGCATATCATGATCATTTGTTTAGGCACACCTTGGAATTGGGTTGTATTCAGATTTGTTTTTTAATTGCAACATGATACTGGCTTCTATACATGTTATGGAATCTTTTATCCATTCTGCACTAAGAGGTTTCCAGCTCAGGTTTTTATTTTTGTTTACCTGAACATAGAATTACCAACTGCACTTGTTCCTCTTAACCTCAGCAGATGAATAAGCGAAATGAAGATTGAATTTTGTCTCTATTTGCTTGTGATTCAGTAAAAAAAATTTAAAACCAAAAGAAGTTAAAATGAAGTACATAAATACATATCAATTTTAATTTATTTTTGTCCATTTTATTTCTATCATTACCTATCATATGATTCTTGTCACGTAACTTGACTTGGAAGATTTTTTGAAACCATTTTATCGAAGCTCTGTTTCTCTTCAACAGGTATGAATCCCATTGTGTTGTACATGGGACATGAAGTTTTACATCGTCATTTTCCAATCAGCTGGGAGGTATCACAGTATCATTACTCCCTGCTTTCTATGGACCTATGGGGGACAGTTTTCTGGGTGCTTGTAGGGCTAGTGCTGTACAAGAAAAGAATTTTCATCACTGTGTGACCTACACTGTGTTAACTACATGAAATTTTCATGTATTCTTATTTTTCTCCAATACAAAACATGATATTGTGCCAAACTTACAGGATAATTAGCACATAGTTGTTTAAGTTACATGTAAATCTCTGATTACACAATCAAATGGTTGGATATATGTTTCACTTAATTCATGGTTTCTCATATATCTGTTGGTACATGTTTTACATATTATTAATGTTATTTTATATAATTGTTGGATGATACAATTAAAGGGATTTTTTTGTAATTGTTTGATAACATAATTATAAATGGATTACATGTAACTGTTTAAAATTTATGGGATTACATCTAATCATTTAAAATTAATGGGATTACAGGTAATTGTTCTGATGATACATAATTCTGTTGTACATTATTTATGATATTTCATGTTGAAACAACACAAAGTAAATTGGATTGCATGTAAATGTTTGATAACATAACTAATGGGGTTACTGTAATTGGATGTTTACATTACACATAATTCATGTTATAATAGTGATTATAAATTCTTACAGGTTTAATATAATTCATGAGATTATGTAATTGTCATGATTACTTATATAATTTATGGTGCCTTGTTATTTTTAGGGTAACTTATACTTTATCAGATTACATGTAATCATCGGGTAAACACGTGATTTGTGAGGGAAGATCACATGTTATCATGAAATTATGGGGTTTATTAGCAAATATTTATAATTACTTATTGTCTAACTATTTATGCTGTAAAAAAAATGATCCAAAAAGTAATTTGCAGAAAATGTATTCTAGTCCAACATTGAAAATTAATTTTTATGTGAACACTTTGAACACTTGTTTCAAGTCTGCAGTACAATGAGGACACTTAATTGTTTCTTCTCGGTGGTATTTTTTTTACCGGTTACATTAACTGATTTATATTGTTCTTGAAGTCTTATTATTTTTCATGAGATAAGTATATATATATAATTGTTTCTATGCATGCATATTGACTGTGTATTGCACATTGTATACTTGTACATTTTATATAGAACTGCTCTATGCAAAAAAAAACCTAAATCCTCAATACAACCCCCCCCCCACCCCCAAATAAAATTAGCATGTGATTTGGGGTATATAAGTTAGGTTTTTGATCCAAGTCTCAATCCTCAAATATGGAATATAATATATAGTGAAAAATCAGACTTGAACCAAAGTCAGGTCATCCAAAATTTTTAAGCCTCGGGACCTTGTTTTGTACAATTTTATAGATTGTTCTACTTTTCGAAGCAGCTACATGTATGATGAACCACAACTCCAAACAATGATTTGTGATTTCATTAAAATTTTATTAATGTGTAAGGTGCAATATACAAAATGAAAATAAAATGTAAATTAATATTAAAACAGGATTATACTTATTATTTTGTACTTAAGAAGGACACAAACCTCCTTAATTACATGTATATGTCACTTAGTCAATTGTAACACATGTGTAAAGATTACACCTTTACAATATAACAGTCTAGTAATCATTACTATAGTAGTAGTGTGCATTAAGGCATTTCACTCCACAAGGACAAACACAGATGTTCCCAAGGTCATTTGTGAATAGGATCCTTCTGAATGACAGTGGTTTTCAAGTTTGCTGCATTTGAATTTAAAGTACTCTATTGTGCAATTCTTTACGAAAAGGTCCATTTGATTTTCCTCTGAAGTAGTTGGTAACACTTAAACAGCTGGGTTTATTTTAACCGTGTCATAGGAATAGAATGGTGATTGTTATTGGAGCAGCAAGGTTCTTGGTCTTCTGCAAGGATCTGCTGATGACTATTGGTTTTCATGTATCTGTGTTGCGGGGTTTTGTCTTGGGCCAAATAGACAAGGAAAGTCATTGTAGAATACGAAGTCATCAGGGCAGACAATCCAGCAACAAGCAGACACCATGGCATCAGTACTGTAATCGTTGCGTGGCTGGCCGCCATAGGAAACTCAAAGGTTTTCTTCATCTGGAGAGTGATGGTTGTTATCTTCCCCACAACTAACCACAACATTATAGCTTTAAAAAAATGGCACCATAAGTACATCTTAAGTTCGTCATATAGAAATCGAGGTGATTTTTTGTTTTTGAAACCCATATAATTATACATGTACATGTTGTTTATAATAACAATTTCAAAATTCATTCAGTTATTTGATTTAGCCCATACCTGAAATTGCAAAACAAGAGCATGCCACGATGCCAGATCCCTTTTTAGTGACTCTTGATTTGTAGTACAGAAGATAAGCTACTAGTCCGATCAGAAGGCACGCGATGCTGATGGACGCCTCAATCTGGTACTCCAGAAGGCCACTTAATGCATTGACTAAAAAAAGCAAGCGCTAGTGAAGGAACAATATAAAATGGTTAACTATCAATGAAGTGGAATTGTGTGTCTACTCACAGCAGAAGTCCTTCAGCAATTCAAGATGGTCGACGTGGAACTTCGAAAGGTGCTTGTTGTCGTAGTCAATAAAAGTTTCCGTAAAACAAGCGAGTTCTGTCCCATTTTGATACCGACCATCGAAACAGAAGGAGAAGAACCAAAGTCCGGCAGAAACTTCTGCCGTCAGGTCGGATAGCGTGGATTCGTTACTTGCAGACGACACTTTGACGTCATCGTAAAATTCCAAATGGAACTTCATCCATCCCGGCGTCGCTATAGTGGTGATCTGACACAGCAAAGACAATGCAACGAACACCAAAATCAGCGTCAAGTTTTGAAACAGAAACTCTTTTACTTCACTTTTGCTCATTGTAAGCTTCGTCGGTGATATATGTCGTTGCAGCTAATTGCAATAGACAACTATGTATTTCACATGCACTATTACACGGGAATCTGCAGCAACCCTGACACACCAAATTGTACTATAACGCTGCTGCTGTCAACATTAATGATGGAGCTATATGAAGGTTTCTATTATAGTGACTAAAAAAGTAACAATTTGCATAGGTTCAACGCACTCACAGGTTAGCAGTCAGACACAGTCCCTTTCATTCTACTTGAGAAAGAAACTCGATCTTTCTATTTGTGTAAATATGAGAATCTTTATTGTAAATGGTTTCAAGGTCATGATCATGCCACCTGATTCTGTTTCTATGGTACTACACTCATGGCCTATGACAATGGTGTGTCCATGAACACTACCCGGGAAAGAGTTTGATTGCATTTAAAACGACGAATCTTTTTGTTCAAATTATACCTCCTTCGACATTGTTCTAAATCTCTCTCTCTCTCTCTCTCTCTCTCTCCTACCTATTCACTTTATTTTTATGTGAAGAATCGCATTCATTTTTTATAATTAGTAAAAGCTCTGAAATGTTAAATTGATAACAGAAAAATGAAATCGATTACAATATCCTAGTTAACACGAACGGGCATCTAGTTACTCAAAAAGGTCCTATACTCAAATACTTATTGAATACATTTATAATTACAGTGGTAAAAACGAAATGCATAGCTTACTCGATCTTATTTTATAATATTTTCGCTGCAAATATGCTAGCAAAACATGGACTGTGCATGTATAATATTTAATCATTTAATGTATGACCCGATATATACATTAGTGATATGAAATTTTTGTTCATTTGTAAACCATGTATGTATGAGCAGCGTGGATTAGACTGTTGTAATTTGGCTCAGATTCGTTACCATCAAAGCTTGTCCCCACAGTCCCGTGATGCAAATGTTACATCGAGCTTTGATTACATGCATGTCAACAGTCACACGGTTTAGTCCCTTTTCAAACTATACCTACATAGTCACTTCATGCGCGGATCAAGAAAGGAGGGATCCGGACCCCCCCCCCCTTCCCCGAAAAATTCAAATTTATTACACTCACATGATATATTTTCCGAAACAAGGCTTTGAGACCCCCACCTCCCCCGGCAAACACAATTGTCCCTCGGGACCCCCTTCCGCGCAGAACAATTTTCTGGATCCGCGCTAAATTACGGTAAATCGTCTAGCTCGAAAGAGAAGTTTATTAAGGTCAATAGGCTTTGAAATAAATTACTACTTTGATGAATTTAAGGGTTTGATATTTATTTTCTGAAGAAATAGTGAGATTTTGGATTGGTGACTTCTGAGTAAAAATAAAAAAATCAGTGTTTCTTTCCAGAGCACTAGCCACTGAACTAGAAGCAAGACTATTTGGAATTTAATTTATATATACCATTTATATATATATAGTATAATGTAATCACGAAATACATGATGAAAATATAATATTATATAAACAATAACTTAGATTAAGAATGTTACACGGATTGTAATCGATAATCTTTTAAAATGGAAGCTATTCTGATTAACTCAATAGATCTTGAAAATTGTTGACCCCAATCCTAGCATGGTTAATGCTTTCTGAAGAAAAACAAAAACTATTTTTTTTTTTACAAAGAATGTAAAAGTGCTCATGACTCGTATTGAGTGTGTGCTGAAGACTTTGAATAAAGAGAGAAACTTATTTTAGTTTACAAATGTACACACAGAGTATTTGTTCCAGTTTAAATTGCAAGGTGCATGTTTTGAATGAAAATGAAATTAATGGGAATAAGTTTGGAATCGCTCCCTAATTGCCAATTTTGGGTATTTGTTTTCGGTATTGAACCCATTGAAGTGAATGTCTTCCTTTGAAGAGCGACAATGACCGATATCAGCGAGTGACTAAACTTGTCAAAAGTCCTGTTTACTTTTGGAGTTAGGCGAGGGAAATATTGCGATCGTATTTACTATGTCAACATTGGAGGGTTTTAGCTCCATACTTTTGGATCCGAGACAATTGAATATCGCATCTTATACAGAGATCAGCACAGTTTTTGCACATGTGCCTCTTTCTAGTGTCAGTGGCTTTCAGGAAAAGTAATTGTACCAGAAAAAAATGGGCCTTATGTCCATAATATTTTTAATTTAATATCTGAATAAAATGGCATATCTACGATGTTACCTTTGCATCGATTTTTTTAGATTTCTATTTTCATTACTTATGTAAAAACCAATAAATATAAGATCTGCATTCAAAAGACAGAAATTTGATTTATTTTGATAATAAGTGCCATTTTGACAGCTAGGACAATACTATCGATTTGTACCTTACCCTCAATAAAGTCTTTATTATTTCTGATATTCATTGATGACATCTACAATGTTATCAGTGTGCGGCAAATAGCGTGGCACTAGGTGACTGAGAAACATTCAGAAACGCTCAATTAAAGTTTCTGTTTAGAATATTGCTATACTGCTTTTGTTAAGTATTCGACGACAAGCGGAGGCAATTCTCTCTCTCTCTCTCTCTCTCTCTCTCTCTCTCTCTCTCTCTCTCTCTCTCTCTCTCTGTGTACATGTACAAGTAAGTATACAGGGCTATAAACAATTACATGACATAATTGAGTTGAGTTGCAATAATTGCGCGTTTTAGATTTTATTTGATAATCCTCTCATCTAAGGTTTAATCTGGTTTACTTAAGTTGTCATTTTAATGAAGGTTAAACCAAATGATGACCATTAAAGACCTCATGTTATGCAGTTGTACGCTTAATTTTACGTGAATCCGAGTGAAAGAAAACCATGCCGAATAGAATCAAGACTTCTAGGGCAGTGAGTCTTGGAGCGGAACTAATGATAAATGTGCGTGTATTGGTTATATCAGGTAGCCAATGCTAGGGTTAATGACATTTTTTCCCAGCAGTATGTCATGAGATTTCGGACCAAATGAAAGTCGTCAGGCTATATTCAACGGGATATATATTTTATAATTAACATTTTTGTCGCCAAAATGATTAAGTCGCATATTGTCAATATATACTTTGAAACACTTCATTTATTACAATTATCCAAGTATTTTTTTTTTCGAAAACATCTGTAAGGAAATTTAATTAAAATTGCATTAAAATCAAATATTCCACTAGCCTTGATAATAGATGTCAGAGTATAAGTTTTTTTTTCTAAAAAAAAACAGTACGTGTCAAGCATAAGTTGACCAGTTAACTGTATGTCACCTAACCCCCCCCCCCCCCCCCCACCCCCGTCCATACTGATCTTTTCAAGAAAGGGGACTATTTTATTGATTGAAAGGAAATGTTAAGAGTAGCATCAAGTAGCGTGAATTCTCCTTGGTGCTGTAGTTGTCAAGGTCAAATAATGTTGACCTTGCCAATGAAAACGGGTCACGTGCTATTGACATTGTCAAAAAATGCGTTAAAATGTCAAAAATGCAAATCTTATCTTCAAAGTTTGAAATTTAAACATATTTCATAAACGAAAATATCGACGTATACTTGTAGATTATTCACTATATAACACAGGCACCTGACGTTATTTATTTTTCTCGTAATAAAAATAAATACCCTCTAACTAATATTACACATTTGGTATAGAGTATTTGTTTTTTTAATGAGAAAAATAAATAACGTCGGGAGCCTGTGTTGATTTCAGCGAGGAGACCCAAAGGACAACTCTGTATCGATTAGGAACCCAAAACACGCGAGAACTTAATAGATTGTGTAAACCTTTGGTGACAATTATAAAAAACGACGTGACGGGTTCATTTTCAGAAATTTTGACATAATCTTTTATCGGGAAAATAAATCAAGTCTTATCTGAGTCTAGCAAACCGAATGCAGTAGAGCTTTTTGTTCTTGCAAAAGTGTGTGAAACTGACATTTTCCGCTGGGAGGTCGCATAGGAAAGATTTATCTGGCGATTGAACTATCAAACATTGCAAAATCAAAGTCTTATAGCAATCCAAAGACAAAACATCTTATTGCTAAACAAGACAATTATTTGTTTGATATTTTAGATTTCAATTACATTGTTTAAATACTTTTAATAGCATCTTACTTAAAACAAGTTTGAAATCCGACGGTTAATGTGAAAGAAAATATGTGCGATGTGACTGGACCAGAGTTCAGCTTTCTATTTTGAACCTTGTTATGAAGTTTAATGAAGCAGCAACAACTTACCACAGCGAAAATAAGAGCCTACTTTGATACCCTGACTTATCGATAACCGCATTGAATAGAGTATTGAACTTAGTTATTATAAAGAATCATAATGAACGTTTAGAATCAATATATCAGGAACAGGAGATATTTTGAAGCCCTAATCCATAAATTAGAGCCTTCGATTCGACAAAGCTATTTCTAAAAGATCAAATTTTAAACCTGCATCGCAGATTGAATTGTTCATGCAAGTGTGGATATGGCTTTTAAAGACCATTACTAGGTGTTTTTTTTTACCTAGTCGAGCAGAAAACATGTTTTTCCACTTTCGACGCAAATCGCTTTGTCATGGATCTACAAGAAGCAATTAACTAATTATTTGGGAGATCTGTCCGGAACTTGGAGATTAGGTGAAATTCGGTGATTTTTTTTCAAGGGAAAATATTGACCCCAAGTTATGACGAGGTAGATGTTACATTTGAACAGTTCAAAGTTTTCACTGTCTAATCAGGTGCAGTTAAAGCGCTCTATTATAATGGAAAGCGCTTGATACGTGAACATTTTACATATCAAACTGTCGCAGGACGGCGTTTCGACGGATTTAAAATACCAAGGGGAAATGAACGTAAGAGGATTTGAGCAATGTAGACATTATCGAGATGAGAAGTTTATGAAAGGAAATAACTGTGTAGTTGAACAGGTTCCCTCAGAGCAACTATAGTCTGTGAAGAAGCAGTTCATACAGAGGGGTGTCGACACACGCCGAGTGGCTATTGAACAGTGATATAGATTTTTCATTCACTTTATTAATGTCTGTTACGCCTAGAGGATTTAAAAGAAGATTCATATATTCAATTTCATATGGCACTTTTCTGCCGAATATAATCGGAACGGGTCTGATTGTCGTACAGGAGGAATAGAGACAGGGGCGATATCGCTATCACTAGACACAGCTTCAACCCCCCAAAAACTCAGGAAAATGGTTCTCCGAGAGGAAACGGTGATCCAAGTGAAGTCACTGGTGAATGAGATGGAGAAATCGACGGATTTGAACCACATTAAGGAAGTAGTTGGTACCAAAAACATAGGCAAAAATTCCCAAGACATGGTTCGTCCGAGGAGTCGAACCTCTAATCATTCCTCCAAATCGGACCGTGTAAACGCGTGCATGGCCAACAATCTCTTTCATTCGGCCGTCAAAGGAAGATTTCGGAAAGTCAAGCTGATTCTGGATGGAGGATACAAAATCAACAGCAGAAATAACTATGGTTACAGTGTACTCGTTGGTGCGCTTCACATTGACTGTGACGAGAAACGCGGGAAAATGTTTCGCTATTTGCTGTCGAGAAATGCTGATCCAAAAGACAAGGATTCCAAACACAATCGGTCCGTACTTTCCTGGGCAGCCATTCTAGGTCGAGCTGAACAGGTCGATATGTTGCTGAATATTTTAAACGGTGACCATGATCTTACAGACAAGGACACCGAAGGAATGACGGTCTTACATCACGCCACCCAAGGCGGGCACGTTGGGATAGTTAGGCGACTGGTTGAAGAATTTCGACGTTTTCGATTGTCTGTTGACGTTCATGACAATTTAGGACTCACGCCTTACTTGCACGCTAAAAGACTTGGTTACAAGGAAATAACAGAAATTTTACACAAAGAAGGCAGGGCTTGCCCGGGGCAGTCTGACAGTTACACGTTTAGGAGTGCTGAGGAATGGTCCGAAATTGGACAGTCAATGAAAGAAAAACAACTGAATCAGAAACGGAAATCCAATTTTGAGCGAGCTGCTATATTTGGAAGCAGTAGAATGCTGAGATTACACTACAATATGTATGACACACCCCTTATAAGAGTATCGGCACCCGTGTCAGAAACAAGTGCTGAAAATGATAAAACTACATATTTTGTCGTGAAAAAAGACCCACCATTGCGGTTACAGCCTAAACAAGCGAGAGAAAACTACACCGCGCCACCATTCTCGAAATCTGAGCCAAACAAAGCCGCGGTTGCAAACCATTTTGAAGCTTCTAAATCTGTTCCTAATCAGTCGTTGTCATTGCTTTCTTTAACACCCGGCGCAAGAATGAAAGAGGCAGAGAAGTTTCATAAAAGTCAACCTGATTTATCCAAAATTGACATGAAGCCAGACAAACGTGGCCATATCGCCACCATAGGGTCTTTCATGAAAGTGTTAGCCGAGCAAAATACGACGTCATATCGTCCAACCATTGTAGAAAGTCCACACCATTTAGATGTACCATGCTTGCGCACAAAGAAAGACTCTACATTTGCAAGCATATTTGGAAAGAAAAGAGCAAATGGGAAATGCCAAGGAAAGAAGAAACGAAATTCAGCCAAAACGACGGTATCTACGGGTAGCAAAAAAGCGATACGAGCTTAGTTATCATGTGAAGTACTGTTTAAGTTGACCAAGTTATTGTATATTAACAGAAATATGAGAGAATATTTAGCGTATCTTGGCAAGAACGGTGTACAAATTGACCAAGTTGTATATCAACTGAAATTTCGATGCGTATTAAGCGTTTCTTGGCAAGAACCATGTACATGTTGACCAGGTTGTATATTAACTGAAATATCGGTGCGTATTTAACGTTTCTTGGCAAGAACTATGTTTGCCCCACTGAACATGTGCACTTTGATATATTTAAAGGACAATAAACGATTTAAAGGATTAAACTTCTTGGTCACCGGTAGGTGATTGGGTTAATCTCCTTGTAATAAGTTGTTTCTATTTATGCAAACTACCATAATCTGTTAAATTTACCATTTAAAGAATCGTTGATGGATTATTACGTGAAATAGAAGTGGGCCAATTTATATGAGAATGGTTTTCTTAACACTTGTAATTTAACAATGTAATATGTAAATGGCACTACATTTTTTGATCTGCTATTTATATTACCTCTCGTGGTGAGATTAAAGATTAACTAACATGAGATTATCATTTAGAAATTGCAAGACTCATGACAGAAACGAGATGAGATAGAATATGGTTTATTTACCTAGTTATATGAAATCAAACTTTGAGAGTAGAGTTCGTCTGATACGAGAATGGCCTTGTTTACCTAAGTGATATCATTTCACTTTGAATGGGTTTAAAGAATCGGCATTCCTATCGGAGATCACTTCAGACCAGACATGGCTAGTTAACACCTTCAGTTACATGTATTCGCTTTGTTCCTACACTAAATATTTCTATATTACCTAATGCCACACATATCCAAGAGGCAATCAGTCTACATTTAATTATTTTTAATTGTTGAATGTATATTGATAAAAGTCTTGTAGATGCCACTTTCAGCGATAACATTAATGGAAGGGGCGTTTTCTTCTCATTGTTTAGGAATCTACGATTCATTCTATATACTCTGTTATCGATGACACGATATTTAGCTGTTTTACACAGATTATAACCCTATGATCAGGTTGTGTTTTTGTTATGCTGCAAAGTGAATGAAGTTGTAATACAAAACCGTTGAAATGTTTTATGCAAGCCTAGTATGAGGACTTAAAACAAGTGTTTAATCTCGAAATAACGGTCAATTTCATAAACAGAGATAAGAAAGAAATAGAACATCACATCTTTATTACGAATAAAACTCGCACAATATCTTTGATATACATCATGGTCACAAAAGAATAACAATCATGCAGTGGAACTCGGTACAACAAGAACTGAAAATAAGCGACACTGTTTTTTTATAGGTTGGGAGGGATATGCTCTCTCTCTCTCTCTCTCTCTCTCTCTCTCTCTCTCTCTCTCTCAATTTATTGCTGAAAACACGTTTTCCACCCAATAACAAATTACATAACAACAATGCAATATGTGATGATGGTGATGGTGATGATGATGATTTTAACACTAAAATGCTATGATTCAGAAACCGGAATATCTAAAAAGTACGCTTTAAAGTTGACGTTTATGAATTTAGTACCTTTGTGAAATCAGTAAGCAAACAACATTCACGATGTATGATCTTAATTATCAATTTTGAAAAGTATAACCAAAAATAGCAAATATATTTAATAATAAATGACAAAATAAAATTAAGTTTTGTGAAAAAATGGTCTCGGAACTAAAAGACTTTTTCCTGACTTGCATTGTTAAGCTTGGAATACCGGTACAACCGACCAATCTCCATAGTATACCGTAAATTTCTTATTCTTTACACATGGTGACTCTCCACTTTACTGGCCTCCTTTTCGTCTTGTGACGTGCTAGGCTCATTCCTCATCTCCACGCTATTTGTTTCGGTGTCTTTGACTGCATCAGCAATCTTCTCAGCTGCGATAATTTCTTGCAAGTATGCCTTAATGTCGATTTTTTGCCCGCCGTTGTCGACCACAAACACGTTGTTTTGATCCGCCCCTAGTGCTTGTTGCGCTGACTGGTTTTGTGGTAGGTATACCACCTGTCTGTTTTGCTGGTTGGTGACACCAACTAGAGCTTGGACAAGGCCTTGAATCAGTTGTGAGGAGTTACCTGTTCCCTGGTCGTTGGAGTTCTTTCCTGTTCTGCGCATTTCGAGTGTATTTTCCCGCGTGTCACTGAGGTTACTCACACAGCTGGACAATTCACTAGCAGCGCCACCTACAGTGTCACTAAGGCCACTCATGGTGCGTGATACATTTGTTGCTTTGGATGTTCTCGGTGTAGCTTTAGAAGGTGGCTCACAGCAACAGAAGATCCATGGAGCTCGTTTGTACAATGCTTCTCTGAATTTGGGATGACTCAGGGCATACACGATCGGGTTGTGCATGGCGCTAGCCTTTGCCAACATGACAGGCAACTCTGAAAGGAAAGGTGTTACCCATTCTGCTGGACCAAATTGGCCGATTAAAGCCACTGTAGCATAAGGGCTCCATGATAGCATATAGAAGAATACGATTATAATGGCGACTTTCGCAACTTTTACTTCTGCTTTTGTTTTCTCTTGATTAGCTTTGATATCATCAACTTTCATTTTTGCTGCCATTTGCTGCATTTTGCGTTCGTGTTTTTTCAAAGCCCGGATAATCAAAATATAAGACAAAGCAATGACAAGCAATGGGGCAGCAAAGCCGAAAAGGTAAAGGAAAAATATGTATGTTCTATTATTAGGAGTTGTAGTTAGGTAATCAAAAGTGCAAGATGTCTGGAATCCCTCTGCAACGTAACGACCCCAGCCGAAGAGGGGTGGTAGAGAGGCGCATAGGGACCACACCCAGACAATGCAGATCATCATAAAGGCCTTCTTACGGGTCATATTGCGGGCGGCTCTGAGTGGGTGAGCAATGGCGTAGTAGCGGTCCACACTGATTGCGGACAAGGTGGTTATTGACATCAATCCAAAGATTCCACCAACTAGTCCATACAACTCACATGCTGAAAGGTATACAGGCAGCAAATGTATTCCCTGTTGCTCTCAGTGCAACAATCAAGAACAGGTAAAAACTACAATGGCAAAAACGTTTACCTGTATTTCCCCATATCCACTTCTTGTTGAATGCTGATATTGTCAATAGAGGGAAACCCATCACCAGAGAAAATATCATGTCGCTAAGAGCCAAGTTCACAATGAACATATTAGACGGCGTCTTTAAGTTTTTGGTGCTATATATTAAACCAAAAAAAAAGAGGAGAACATCTTAATAAAAATTATAATTTTGTACATGCTGATATAAATTAAAATGGTTAAAATTTTACAAAGCTTTGATAAACTTCAATCAACAAAAACCATACATACGTGCTAAAGATGTAGATAACGGTTGCATTGCCGAAGATTCCGATGATACCGACGATGGAGATGAACACCCCTATGGCGTAGTGCCAGTTGTCGGAGACCAAGGGGAAGTTGTACCAGTGGGGGTGAACGAAGAAGGTGTAGGTATCAAAGATGTGGGTGGTGGTCTCGTTCATTGAGATGTCCGTCACTGTGGTCGGGGGGAGGTAGGTGGCTGGAATACAAACATAAATACAAACATTAACTCATTGCACTTGGTAACGTAAACGATTTGTAGCTTGGAATACCAATTACCACCAATTTTCGCTGAATTATCTATTAAACCTATTGTTTCGAATCGACGCACGGATGCCAATTTATATATACTTTGATAACACTGTTGGTGTTAAGTGGGGGCTAATATAAGCAATTGTGTTTTATATTGAGCAGAAGAAACAACAAAATATCAAACGTGATATGAAAGAAGTATGAAATACAAAAAAAAATGTCTATATATTCAATGTTTAATTTAATGTTCCGACTGAAAAATGAGTATGAATAACCATAAGCAAAGTCAATGGCTAACACACGTACATGTACGTACGAAATATCTCTTCTCATTTTTGGTAAAAAATGTTAGCTTTATCTATTATAATTAGAATTCTCCCCGAAAAGGACCGTAAAAGGGATATGTTTTTAAATTAAAGACAAAGCAACTTTGTTACAGAGAGCTTTTCACTTTTTTTTACAACTTTTTTTTTAACATCAAATATAAAACGTTACCCTCGTCGTAAACGTAATTCTGTTTTTAGTTCTGTTTTTTAGTTTTCCCCATATGAAATAAATCTCTCGAAAAATCATTTTCGTTGATAGAATCAATGTTTTAGTCTTAATTAGTACAACGAATGACACCTTGCGTGTGAAAGAATATCAAGTTGATTCTTCCATAAAGCTGCTTAGGGCTGTCTCATTGTCATATTCACTAATAAAGGATGAGGGTGCTTAATACTACAAATAAGCCACGTAAGTGGATCAATGTGGAACATTTTCAGACGTCGCTTGAAATTATTGGCCCGAAAATTTCAGGAACCTTTTTGTTTGCACTTGCTACACAACACTTGTCGTGTAAAATGTAAAATACATATGCGTAAATATTGTTAACAATTTAACGCAATACATTGTATATTTTAATACATATTTATAATATCTAAGTATTGTCGAAACACTTATCAAAAAAAACCCAAAAGATAAAATTAGAATAAACCTAATTATAATATCGAATTTTTTGCATTTAATTTAGAATTAAAAAGAAAATAGCTGGAAAATTTTAAATATGTTCATTTGAAATGTAAATTGGTACCTGTGCTATCCATGGTATGCTATTCCCGGCTTCCCGATCCAAGTCCAGAGCCTGCTGTCAAAGAGCACACAAAGACACAATGCCGACCGACCGAGCATTTATATCCTCTTCCTCCTGAGCCCTGCATCCCTTGTAAGTATCTTATGCTTTGGGTGTTGTCACGAATGGGAATTAATTATAAAGGAAATTTGGTCTTGGAATTAATGTTGTGTTCTAGGTATGCCTGTGTAGAACAGTTTGTTGACAAAGGACACGAGATTTTTATTCACATGTAAGGGTTAACGGTCTTTTTTCTATAATGATGTAATAAAATAGAATTAAGATTTTAAAAAAGAATATAATATAATTATTTCGCTTGTTTGCAGGCAATAAACAGGCAAATTATCAAATAGGAG
Organism: Magallana angulata; assembly: GCF_025612915.1. Lineage (NCBI taxonomy): Eukaryota > Metazoa > Mollusca > Bivalvia > Ostreida > Ostreidae > Magallana > Magallana angulata. The sequence continues at coordinate 18,544,177 of NC_069120.1, read as the reverse complement.
TATTCAAGTGTAATTCTTTTTTATATATATAAAAATAAACAATAGTTTGTAAGTGAAAATGACATTCGATTATCAATAAAAAAAAATTGCACAATAGTTCAGACAGTTTTAATAAAATGTTTTCCTCTACCCATGGATCTCTATCACGTGTTATCAATGATCGTTATTAGGGTCAAACACTTGGTTGTCGGACATGCGTGCACAAGAGATAAACTGAACTCCACCCATTAAAACGTGTATTTCTTTTTTAAGGTACATCTTTTAATATACATATCACGGCAGATTGTAAGTTTAGTATTTAACATCATCTTTGAAACAGCCCCCCCCTCCTCTCCGATATTTTCTTACTATTAATAAAGGTTTTAATTTCAAAATATGAATGAAAGCAATGGAGCACCGACCTTGGTTACTTTTACTGCTAGTGGTCTGATCATTTCGCCTTAAAATACTTTTGAAACAGGCGATTTGTTTAGTCAGATGACTCAATTTCATAACTTCTCATTTTTTCCCTCCGATCCCAAAATTTCGGATATGCGTCAAGACCCTGGTCGCTGATTGCGATTGAGGCCAGACAAACACCCGGCTATCTCAACCGCTAAAGACACGAACCGACAACTGCGCCCTCACCAAGGCTAATTACAAAATAGAATAACATATCCCCCGAAGACCATGATAAAATCAATCATTTGTTTTCCAAAGGCCAGTTGAAGAAGGGCAATGAGTTCAACAAGTTTGGCCTACAAACAGACCCAACAAAGATAAAAAGAAGTGGCGGAGACCAAGAAATAGCCATTGTGAATTTTACGTCGTTAAAGGATGCCGGTGGAAATAATGTACTTTTTCATAGTCTTTCAATTCTTTATACATTTTACTCAAAGCGTGCCCCGTCGTCAAGGTAATTCGGACCACAGTTTACTGAGGGTGTAAATGATGTTGTTGCAAAATGCTTATAATGGCTTGTTAAATTAAAAAGCAATAGTAAAATGAATTGATCTGTTAACGGACATATTATTTTGACCCTTTCCTATAGTGTGGGAAGACGCTCGTTTAGTCGGAAGATCTAATTCAGGGATCCTGGAACTGAAGCAGAATGACGGGTCTTGGAACAAAGTGTGCGCGGATGAGTACTGGACTCTACAGGTTGCAGGAGTTGTTTGTCGCCACGTTGGATTTGATCGACAGACCAAAATAAGATCAAGGGTAAAGAATATATAATCTATCAAAGATATTCTAATGTTTAAAAACAGTTATAAAGAATTATTGCATTTTTTTGGTTATTTTACTCTTTTCTTAAATTTTTCAGACAATACAACAGAAAGAACACTTGTATTCTAAATTGAAATGTAAAGGTTCTGAAAATAGTATTCAGCAATGTCTCACAACAACAGGTAAACTGAATTTCTAGAGTAAAGTCCAAATTTATTATAATCATGCATATGTCTTTTAAAAAAGATTTGAGTGAAATATACGTAAATGCTATATTTCAGTAAGAACGTGCAGTACGCACAAAGAGGCCCTTTTGATGTGTGCCAGACCAAGGGATATCAGTGGAGGTATGTATAGCAAACGCAATTCCACCCCTAGCAAGAAAGATTTGGCCAAACTGCCGGACTAACACCGTTATATTTGTAGGCCCTGCTTCTTGTTCGGACCGTCAGTTTCTGTGTCGTAGGGAGAACAAATGTATCCCGGCCCGCTGGCGGTGTGATTACGTGTCTGACTGTGATGACGGGGCGGACGAACAGAACTGTACACGTGAGTACAAACACGTGTTCTCCGGATCCATAATGTACAATTTGTAAATTGATTGTACGATTTACGGATTCCCTAAAATTAATGAAATAATACACCCCTGGATCAGAATAAAAAGTTAAATCTATTATCCTTTTTGATTGATGTAATGTAGATTTTAAATGAAGCTAATTCTTAAATGAAAAGTTACACCCAGGCAGTTCCAAAAACCGATTGCCGAACACCCATCAATTTGTTTAGGATGCGGTTCAGTTATCTACGTTTTTCACTTGTTAACAGTTTGAAAATAAAAGTAAAGTGCATATATGTTATTATATGTTATATAAGGCAGGTTAAATTTAAGTTAAGAGTTTTTAAACTAACGATAAAATAATCACTTCAGTGGAAAAAATCACTTCGACTTATACATCTATTACACGCAAAATTCAGTTTACAGTTTTGCGCATATCTACAAAGAATATTCTACAAAATTAACAGCCAGAATCAACATTCCAATGATCAGCCACTATCTTCGACTCTCCAGCGTCAACGGAAAAAGCAACGAGGGAATCCTGCAGTTTAATTATGCCAACCATTGGGGGACGATTTGTGATGATGGCTTTGACATTGTGGCCGCTAACATCGCTTGCAAACAGCTCGGTTTTCCGTAAGTATACATATTTAACAGTATGTAGTACTTATGTAACCGAACAGAAAGGAGGCAGTTGATGGTTTCAGTCAATTCATTAAAAAGATAAATAAAGGCATTGACCTATAAACAAATAAATAAAAAATTAGACATAAAATACGTTTTACACATACATTTGATATGTTTTGTTTCTGAAATCTTTGACAATAAGCAACCGTTACTCCGTTACTTACATGTATATTATTACAGGTAAAGGTATAAGTATACTATAATGATGACAAAATGTAATTAATTCTCATCAGTCGTGTTTTATTTTGGCTCCACGCGAAAGGATCTTAGCCATAAGAGGATTGATTTTGCGCAACGTTAACATGTACACATAAAACCCCCTCGATATTTCATAGGTATACGTGATTGTGCATGAAAGTCGACTGTGTGTGTTTGTTCAGCTTGACTTTTCTTCTAATTAAGCATACAAAAAATAAAATACTGTAACACATTCAGAACAAAATTTGATGAATAAAAATTGTCAAAGGTGGTAAAAAAGATAAATACAAATACCAAGAATTAAGCAAAATTTATAAAAAATGAACAAAAAGGGCTATATATGATAAGGGCCTAAAATGGCCCCCTAAAATGAACATCATCATTTTACTGTAATTCTTTGTTTTCTTTGTACAGATATATATGTGATGTTTTAACATTATGTTCATTTTGATTCAAGTGCCCACAATTTAGAAATATGGTATCATGAAGACAGACTTTTCCCGCCATTTTTACGTTTTTAGCATAAAACAGCTTGTTTTCAAGAAGTTTTTCTTTCAGAAAACATAGAGCGCATGCTTGAACAAACAAAATATTTTAATCAGAGATGTAACTAGCCAAGACTAATAACTGACAAAAAAAATTTCCTTGTCCAAGCATGCGCTCTATATTTCCCATTCGTTAAAGGGTAGGAAAAAATGTCAATTTCTGACTGATTTTGATTGAATTATAAAAGTAGCGTCACTTCTGACGTCATATACTGCAAGTGAGTGCAAAAAAATCAAATAAATAGGTTAAAAATATATTTTATATCAACTCCTCTAAAAAATAACATAACATTTTAATGTTACCGAAACACTATGAATAATGGCGAATTATGGGGGCCAAATTCAACTATCATATATAGTTCTTTGGTCTGTAAACAGTCCAACCCCTCCACCCCAAACAAAAGAAAAAAAATACAATACAAAACTGTTTTTTAGGTTCGGTGCTGAAAAGGTGAAAAGCTTTGGAAGCGGTACCGGACAAATTTGGATCGATGAAATCAGTTGCCGGGGACATGAGAAATCAATATTAGAATGCAGAAGGAACAAGTTAGTATAACTATTTATGATATATATTCTCATCATGAATAGATTTTACACCACAACGAAGAGGTCAAGTACATGCAATTTATTATAGCTATGACTTATCAATTATTTCAGTATTCAAATAGAAAATGATATCTCAAAAATGCATAATCTCGACTACTTGTTTATCAAGGATATAGGGAGAATTACGCAGGAAAGGAAATTCGTTGTTAAAATTGACGAGCTGCTCATTTTTGTGTTAACATAAAGAAGCTCGCGGGTCTAGGCGTTTTTATTTTTCTCAAATTTTGATAAAACTAATAAAAAAAAAGAAGCACATGGCTGAAATTAAAAAATAAATAAGTAGACTTTAAAAGATAAGTCTACAAGCCCACATTCCATTTCGTTTTCGTCAATTTTTTTAAGTCTTAGTTCTAATTCCTTGTGCATTTGCTTTTGATAGATTTCAAGAGACGTCCTTACAAAAATATATGGCGCATTTTTATGTCAATATGATTGGAATAAAAATGAACATTTTGGATATTTGATTCTTTAATTCCATTTCATAGTTGACATGGTAGATGCAGGTCTTGAGATACCGATCTAAAAAAATTCGGATATACGACCTTGGAGCTACAGTGCCACCCATAGTTTAAAAAAACCCCGCAATTTACGGCGCACAAAAAATTGCGCTAGTTTTGAACACAGGGGCTCGTCACGAAGTTTTTTCAACTTTTTATATATACCACCTCTATACTATAAAATACATTTTATATGTGACTTATGTATATGTATTTGTGTGTATTTTATAGTATAGAGGTGGTATATATATAAGGTTGAAAAAACTTCGTGACGAGCCCCTGTGGTTTTGAACTGATTTAAGGTCAAGATCTAGTAGGCTAAATAATTTCAGAGAATCTTTTTGGTGCTTAAAACATTATGATGTCATAATTGATTTTATGAGAAATTTTCCCGTACTTTACGGCTTTTAAGGGATTATGTAGGAAATGAAACAATTTCTTCACATATTTATCATATTATGAGAAAATAATCTGGATACTGTGTTCAATTTTACATTATTTTAAAAATGAGGAGGCCAAGAGCTTGTTTACTATCGTTTTTAGAAAGACATTAGGCATTCAGATATAATTTATAAGTCAAAAATGAACACAACTCCGATATTTGACTTACTACCTTTATATTTTCATAGAAAATGACTGTAAAAAACATGATTTTAATTGTGTTTACCAAAACTTTTAGCACCGGTACACCCTATTAAACAAAGCTTATGTTAAGTTATGAAGCATCATTAAAAGAATTCATAAATTTGAAGGCATCTTTAATTTATTTATTAGATCTTGACCTTCACCAGGTCTTCCATCCTAATTTTTTTGGACCGGGAGATACAGACCTGCAGCTACTGACATGCATGAATTTGGCAATGAATTATTGTCACGTTTATTTTCCATCATTTTCGTTAGTTTTGAACAAAACTTCGCAGTACTTCATTTTATGTATTATATTATTTAACACGTATGTTTAAAAAATAATTCGAAGTACTTTTAAGTACTTTTTCAAACTCAGTTTTACATTCTATGTATATATCTAAAGAAGCATTACGAATTTTAAAGAATTTCCCATTATTAGTCACGTTATATATTATATAATATACTACAGAAATACAAATTATTATTAAATGGTTCAAACCAAATGGAATTGTTTCAGGACTTCGCATATTTTAACACGGATAGTACAAAACTGTTCAAAACTCCTTTTCATTGGAAAAAAAATAGGATACTGATTCGGAGCTTAGGATTAATATTTGGCCTTTATCACTTTTTGCTGCAAATATTTTGATACTGATTCTATTGATTTTATATTTGTTTAAAATTGTGTTAAAGCATGCAGTTTATATCCATGTAATATGTATTCAATTTTAGTAAAAATTATATGTTCAGATATCAAATTAGAATAAACCCGCAAGGATCATTCACAAAACTATAATGATATATAAATTCACTATTTTTTTTTTAGGAAGAGGGGAAACTTATCCACTGAAATATTAATCTTTGTTCCTTATTCACTTCAGTTTTGCTGCACACGATTGCACACATGCAGAAGATGTTGGCATTGTTTGTAAAACATCGCCAAATCCGAAAGGTTTGATTTCTATTATCACATCCTATAAGACATTAAAATTCTTCAATTTTTAACTAGCAGACATGTTTCCGTCTTTTTGCCCCTCTTTTTTTTTTTTTAAGAGGAATGCCTAGTTCTTTGTACAAATTCTTTACTGTAGGATTTATTTAACCCTTCCACTTTCGTACCGGTTAGATTTTGAGTGGTAGGCCATTTTCACTTCATATATTCAAATACAATTTTACTCTGAAAATAAGTAAAAATTCTCGAAATGTGAAAGGGTTAAACAGTTAGCTATACTTTTACCTCGTTTCTTTATACAGAGTATAGAGTGATATTTTTCTTTGCGACAGATTGTGGTGTTGTTAAGCCTCACGCTAAACCTCCCCGCATTGTGGGTGGGCACGTCTCTTCCCCAGGGAGGTGGCCTTGGATAGCCAGCATCTATCTACACATTCCACCGATGTCCCAAGAGCAGTTCTGCGCGGGAAGTCTTGTCAGTGATGAATGGATTCTAACCGCTGCCCATTGCTTTGACAGGTGGTAAATTTTAAAGAATGATTCAAAATACTAGACTAAGTATTAAACTAAATTTGACAGAAACAAAAAAAGTGAGGTGGTCAGTTAATGATAAATACATGTACATTTTATGCAATTGAAAACGAATGACGAGACAGTTTTAGCGCGGTTTTCCCGAAAGAAATTAATATTCTAAATTCCATAACAACCTATTAGAGATTGGTGAAGGCATTTTTTGCAATGATTGTCTAAAACAGTTCAATTATTTAAATTCCAGAACAACAGATAAGAGAGATGTTCGTATTCGATTAGGGGAGTTTAACCTGCATCATCGTGATCCCTCTGAACAAACGTTTAACGCAACAGAACTCTTTATCCACCCATTGTATACCAAGTCCTCTCACGATTTCGATATTGCTTTGATAAAACTGAACCGGCCTGCTGATACTAGCACAGATTACGTCAAGAGCATTTGTTTGCCTCTAGCTTCCGAACCGCCTTTCCACAACGATTTTTGTTACGTGGCGGGATGGGGTAATACAGGTAAAGCTATCTCATTCAAGGACATTTTTCTCAGTGAAAAAACATATATACTATCGAATGTTTTACAACAATGTTATTTAAACGTAAACTTTTAAGAGGGCTAAATGGTTGTGGTCATATTTGGACAATGTTTATCTCCTTGCGAAGAAGAGCTCGGTCTAAATATTAAGAAAAATATTTAGATTTCATAGCCATTTTATATGAATTTTTCAACGAAATAATTATAATTGTTTATACATATATCTTGATTTTTTTTTGGGGGGGGGGGGTGGTTAACGCGTATGATAAGCTACAACATGTAGTAAGACCCGGCTACCATTACGTACGCTTACTGTATTATTCATGGAATTTTTAAATAATCTATATTTTGAAAAATGCTCTTAATTAACGGGAAGTGTAACGTTGATGGATGGTTAACAGTGTTGTTATTTAAACCACATTAGGGTCCAGTGGGGCTTCCAAAACCGCGATTCTGCAGGAAGCAAAAATGCCGTTACTGGACAGTAACCTGTGTAGGAGGATCTATAGTCAGCTGACCAGTAACATGATGTGTGGGGGATATGTGTATGGTGGAATAGACACCTGTCAGGTTAGAACTTATTTTTCACTAAGTTATAATGAATCAAACTGTAACGCACAGTTTTGTTTGCCTGTGTAACGTTTACTGTGCATCTTTATCTCGATTATGAAATATAGATTATTTGTATGCATAACGCGTTACCGAAATATAAATTTCTGTGTATCATGAAAACGATGGTAAATCCATAAGCACTTGACTAGTATCTTCAAAACAATATACTCGTACTAGTACAGGAATACATAAAATTCGATACAGCATAACAATTCTGGTTTCATTATAGCCACATCTTATATGATAGCATTTTCATACAAAGACGACCCTGATTTAATTTATTTAGGAAAAAACTATGAATTCTTTTGTCAATATTTCTGATGCCAGTATCACTGCATCTATATTCTGTTTTGACTGTAGGGTGATTCCGGTGGGCCATTAAGCTGTAGAAGAAGTAATCGGTGGGAGTTGGGCGGCGTCGTTTCCTGGGGTAATGGATGTGCCCAAATCCTGAAGCCGGGTGTTTACACCAAAACTATGCCCTTCCTCTCATGGATCACAGACACTATGCTAGGGAAAACAAGTCCGTCGCCAAGCATACCACACAGATTCGACAGTTCTCTCAGTAACTTTTTTGGTCGATAGTTGTTTAATGAAATGTACTCAAACTTTAAACCCTGTATTGTATTCATACGCACATCTAACACAAAAACAAAGAACGAATCTCAATATACTGTTTCTTGTATTTAAAATTATTGTTATTTAATATTGTATTGATGTTTTATTAAATATATATATTTTTTTTAAATGAAAAATCTTGCTTTTAACATGTTTGCTAAGCACGCACATTATGATATGTTTCAAACAAGAGCAATAAATCTTATGGGCGCTTTCCTTTGCTCTCTTACACAACTGTAAAACAATAAAAGATAATGACATGGAAAACAAAGGGCAAAATGTCTAGAATGTATACCAAACTGATACGCTGTGTTAATTATGTATCCAAATGTGAACAGAGATACAATATTTTAAAATCAGATATTTTGAATCGGTTTGTAATTTAGTATCCTGAGAAATAAGGCCCGAATTTGAAATTAAAAACCGCTTAGAATTATAAAATTAATATGAAAAAAAGGTTTAAGTTAACAAAATGCACTTGTCTATATAGATGGAATTTTCCCGACCAAATCCCTTAGTTATAAAGGTCTGAAAAAATTCAATTGTCTTTAATTAACATATTTGCAGAGCGAACATTATAACATATGGTAAAATCGGTGAAGAACGTGTGCCATACTACTCAAATAAATCAAATCAAATACCAGCCTTCATAGTTTGACAACTTGCTTGGTGCGATAAGAGGGTCATTCTGTTGGTCCCTACTGCGTTCTGATATATTTCATTAAATAAATGGTAGACACACTACAAAATATTTGTTATTTTAAAAGATTGAATGCACAAAATATATCATATGAAACCAATTGTCTTCTTACTTTATAATATTTGGGGGCGAAGTCTTTGTCAATTGCATTTATGGGTCCTGAACAGCAATAATGATAAATAAAAAAACACGAACGTGCATGTAATACAGGTAAAAATATTTATTCTAAAACCTTTAAAATAAATTTTAGGACGATTTAGTTACAAAAAATCGTTAACAATAAAATTGTTCAGTTGTTCTTGTTTTAATTTTGAACAATCGTTTGTTGTATCCAATTCACGTAATCAAATACTTTCGTATATACTCCTGGTGACATAGGATCTGGAAATATACAAAAAGGTTTTAAAATAAAAAGAATAAAACAAAATTCAAACATTTTACATTTATCTACGTCAAAGAAATTGAGAAAAATATACATGAATACAATGTTTCACAATAATCTATCCTTCAATGAAACGTCAAACCACATATGGTCCAACAAATGCTTGAAAGTATTAAATACATTAACAACACATGGAAATAAATATAACAGCGATATAAATTTGTGTTCCGTTTTTTATCAAATATACCTGCGCATCCCACTCCCCATGACGTCACACCTTCAAGCTGCCATTTTCCGTCAATGTTACAAACCAAGGGACCACCACTGTCTCCCTGTAACATTTATTTCATCAATACCATCATCGCCATTATGAATAAACAAAAAATATAACAGCAACAACAACTCCTCAACAACTTAACTACAACAGCAAAAACAACAAAAACAACAAATATTACAGCAATAATTACTCAACAACAACAAGAAGAACTCAAAAACAACAACTCAACGACAACAACTTAACAACTACAGCAACACGGTATATATAAAAATGATACAAAGGGTTAAACATTTAGAGCTAAACAAATCATAATATTACATTCGAAAAAAAGAGATAAATATACCTGACAAGTATCAATGCCTCCCTTGTCCAAACCAGCGCATATATTTGTGTTGAACACTTGTCCGTCCGTGTATCTGGTAGAATTGCATCTCGTCACATCAATGATAGGAATTTCGGCTTGCTTCAAAACGTCATGACAACACGTGCCTATAGAAGAACAAGCCTATAGTTATCGGAAGAGCAAGAATTCTTCTTTTCAACAGTATCAAAATTATGTTTGAGAAAATTTAAGTTAGATTTTCATTAAAGACGCACATGTTCCGAAAAGTCTTGCGTATAAATTCAAAATGGTTGCAACTGTAGACATCACAATTCTCAATCTTAACCATTGCCAACTTCATTTGCGTACGTTTAAAGGTGGCATGGGACATGTTAATGTGGATAAAAGTACATTATAGTAAAAGGCTTTCATCGGTTTCGATTTTTCAAAATATTCAATATTTCATTAAAAAAATTATTTAAACAATTTTTGGAGAAGTAAAAAATATAAAATCCCCTGCGGGTTCGATCTCTTGACTTTCCGCGTTACACCGTACCATCGCAGTCCTAGCTGCAGCCATTTTACACCTACCGTTGGACAAGTGATCGGAGATTTTTACTTGTGCGCTTATTAGACAATAAGACGGCCATCTAGCACTGAGTCATTTTATACTGGCCATGTCTGATGTATTGTTTTCATTTCACATAAAATGATTCCGTATTTAATGCACGTTTTCAAAACCCCTTACCAATTATTTACATTTTATCAACTGTACACAATATGCATAATTAACGCTCTTACCCACTGCACTACGCATTTATAGGTAACATTTTGGGAAAGAAAAAATATTGAAATATTAGCCTTCTTGATTTTGATGTGTCCCATACCACCTTCAAATGTGACCATTTCTATATATTTATACAAATACGTTGTATAAAGACTTCCATCTAAGATGACCAGAAATGTTACCCATTGTGTCACCAAATCCCGTAATATAACAGTGCTGGCCACTCGATACCGTTCGTTTGGGTAAACAGACAATATTGACGTAATCATTCAACGTCACAGGAGTTGCTAATTTCAGGAGAGTGATGTCATTCTCCGTAGTATCCTGGTCATAACGTTCGTGGACTAAAACTTTGGAGACTCCGACGACGATTTGATGCGAATCATGCCTATTCAAGTGATGATTTCCAAGAACTACATGCCAGCTTGACGTTGATCTATCACTACAATCAACACCCAATGGTTAAAATGAACACAGGCACCTGAATTTTTTTTCTATCAGTCGCTAAATAAGCCAAATAAAAAAATCTACCTCCTCTATATATTATTACACATAGAGGAGGTAGAATTTTTTCATTTGGCTTATTGAGCGACTGACTGATAAAAATTCAGGTTCCTGTGAAATGAAGTTCACTGATACAAACATAAAACAATAATTTAACAATAATATGTCATGTTCTATATAAATTTACCGGGTATCAGTATAAAATACACATGTACAACATATGGCAAATTTTACAACAAAACAAATGAAAGAGGAAATTTGATGAAATAATATATACTCTTCAAAGCAATGCCCTGCTGTCACGACCCACTGGTCTGAAATAAGGGTACCGCCACACATATGGTCCTTGAAGGAACCATATACAATTGAGGCCTGCCACGGCCAACTTCCTGGGGTTGCTTCTTTACCTCCAACGATCCGAGAGTTACCCAATGACGGTGAAATGGCTGGTATTCCACAGTTCGAGGCTATTAAAGAATTGATATAAGTTCAACAACTTTTGATACTCTAAATATTACGCATATTATTTCATATAGAGAGCTAAGTGCCTTTCACTTACCACATACAACTTCATCGTTGCCGCTCGCACAATTTTTGATCCCGTCGCACACCGATGTCCTATCAATACACGTACCGTCACTACACGTGAAATCACTCGGGGCACAAGTTGCTAGAAAACACGGGGTTTTTAAAATTGTTCAATGACTAGTTCTCAATCCTCTCAAAATGCTACTTTTTGTTGATACACCGTCATCTAACTTACGTATAGGATCATGTACTGTGTATGTGATGTTGAATCCTATCTCATTTTCGCTTTCGTCGGTTTGAAATCTCAGATACAGGTCTGTTCCGGTCGATGTCAGTTTCTGTGGGTAGATGATTCCACAGTAGCGACCAATGAGCGGAGAACTGGCCAGAGGTCCATCAAGCACCTGTAGATTATCGTACTGACAGCTGCGATCCTTCTCTAGGAAGAAGGTCTGAGAAAAAAATGCAACCCATACTATAAATAGTATTTAAAAATGGTTGGACCATTGTTAAATCTAAGCATTTAAAACAGATTTGTCAGAAGGCCGATTCCTTACATTAAATTGCAGGGTAATAACTTTATCTGTTGGAGCCTTGATGTGCCATCTACAGTTGATATTGTCTGGGTAGTTCATTCCCAGGGTGAATCTCTCGGAGTAGATAAAGCCGCTAGTTTGATTGAGAACGAGTGGTGTGCTTCCATGACATGCCTGATCCGTCAAAACAGTTTGTGTGGATACTAAAAATTTACAGCGTTATACACTCGCTTAGAAGTCAAATCTCGCACGAATTACAATGGAAAAGACTTGTCATAAATAAAATCTCAATATACAATTCTGCTATACCAGAGACTTTTTCGGCCGTATAAGTGGCCCTGAATCCCATGTCTTGTGTAGTACCATCCGTTACGAAGCTGACGAACATGGCGTTGGTTTTGGAGACAACGGGTGCTGGTATCGTGTTACCACAGTTCTTTGCTATCATTCTCCCCGTGGAAGTTTGTCCGTCAAACGCCGTTACAGAATCAAAGGGACAGGCTCTGCCACCCTCCACGCCAAACTGTGTATATGTCAGACGGATAGCGTAACCAAATGGAGCAAAAAATCTCCAAACACATCGAGAGTTTGGAGGGTACTGAAGGCCGACTCCGAAGTTTGGAGAAGAAATGGTTCCCGCCGACAGTGTGTCGTTGATATAAATGTCTTGGGTACAGTTCATTCCAGAGGGTGCAGGTGTGGTGTGAGAGTCTCCGGGGATCACCACAGACGCTATAGTAAAACATACCAAACATTTGCATTTAATCAATGTAACGTTTCTACGCCGAGAATAAACATAGAAATGTAAAACTTATCGGGAATTGTATTTTTAAAAAACTTAATTTGAATGTGTACCACTGCCTCAGCGACCTCGACTTCAAGCATCTCAGAAACGTTTTATTAACTAAATGTATATCTATTTACTTCTAAATATCTACTTTGAAATTTTCTTTTACATCGTCTTTATACCTTAAACAGGTCCGATGATGTCTATTACTGTGAAGTTTTATGATGCAATTCAGAAAGTGCTCTCTGTAAGCAACAAATACAAGTACCATTGGTGGCTGACCAGTGAAGAAGGAAGCCTATGTCCCCGTTGCTGTCGTCACTGGTGAATTGTACAATGACGTGGTTACTGGACAACACCATGGTACCGGGATGTTGTGATCCACAATATTTTCCTTTCGTTGATGAAAAAAATATCAACCGATTATTCATACTTGTATGTTTCTTTTGGCTCAATGTCAAAGAATTAGAATCATTAACGTTCTTATGCAAAAATAGATTTTTTAACTAAACTTTACCTATGAGATTGCTTTGGCTTCCGTCATAGATTGTGACTCGGTCATACATGCAATTTTCACTGTCCTCTAGTCCGAATTTGTCCGCAAACACCAATCTTATGTGCTAAAGTAAATGCATTTAGATTCTATCTTTAGACCAATGTTTTATTTTTTTTTAACAAACAGGAATTTACGTGTACAATTTTTCGACAAACACACTTACCATGCCAGTGGGAACGTTGATTTCCCATCGACAATTTAAGTCAGTATCATAGTTCGATGGGTAATTTAAACTATTAAAACTACCCATCATGCCTGTTTGTGTGCTAGAACTTCCGCATCCGGATGACAGTGCTGGTAACACAGTAGAACCTTGTGAGCTTCCACAATTCCTCTCATCACTGCTGTCTCCACAATCATTGTCCCCGTCACACAGCCAGGTCCGAGGGATGCAGGAATGATCAGGACACGAAAACTCATCAGTGTTGCAAATTCCTAGAAAAGATGGAATTTTAAAACAAAACAGCTATACATAACATACGGTAGGTTCTCCCCCTCTCTCTCTCTCTCTCCCTCTCTCTCTCTCTCTCTTGGCGTAGTTTAGATAAGGTTACCGGAAGAAATAGGATGGACCGAGCCGGAAGTTGTCGATATCGGAGCAGTGGTAAAGCTGCACGTTGATTCGTCAGTTCCGTCCACACAGTCTGTGATGCCGTTACAAACCATAGAGTAGTCAATGCACCTGTGGCTGTTACGGCACTGGAAATCTCTTCCCCCGCAGGTATCTAAGCCAAATAAATATCATCCATACATTTCTCAAACTCAGGTTTTCTATTAACTTGAGCGTATACAAAAGTCGTTTGGTCATGTACTGGTATTTAATTCTGACAATCTGGCACTTACCAGAGGCATAGACAAATTTGTAGGACAGTTCAAATCCTCTTAGCCGTTCACTATCGTCAGTTATGAATTCCAGGTATAGGTTCTGTCCAGATGACAGAATGTTCAGAGTTCGATGACCGCAAAATTTATCTATCAATTTCGCTCCGGTGTTTGATCCATCATATACATTCAAATAATCATAACTGCATCTGTATAATGCAAGACATTAAACATGTATCAAACACATTAATCGCTCGACTTTTGCGTTCAAATTCCAAATCATACGTGAGAGAGAATTGCATTGGTATTTCAAAATGAACATCATAAGATAATAACAACCCCCCCCCCCTCCGGATATTGCAATTCTAGTGAAATGCCGAACTTACGTTCCATCCTGCTCCACGTTGAACCAGTTTGACGTCAGCCTGATGACCTTACCGGGCGGGGCGTGAATCCGCCACGTGCAGTCCATGTTGTTATCGTACCTGCTCTGGGCAGGTGGTTGACTGTGAATAATGCCACTGTCGGTGGTCAGGTACCCGTGTCCCCCACAGCCATGGGAATTCCCTGAATCTACACGAAATTATAACACCTTCAGATCTGCCTGAATCTACACAAAGTATTGAACAAAGAGATCTACCCGAATCTACACAAAATATCAATGAATATTATTCCTGAATCCATCTTAAGATCTACCTGAATCTACGCCAAAAATTAAGACATCTTGAGACCAAACCGATTCTTTACCGAAACAAAAGTAAACTAGAGATTCTTCTAACAAGGTAAAATGGATCCGTTTGCTCCCACGCCATAATATAGGACAAACTGAAATTCACATCGTGTCTACACCAAAGCACTTCTACCCGAATCTCAGCAAAAGGAAGCCGTCAGGAAATCCTACAGTATGCACAAAAATACACTAAAGCCCGAAATGCAAGACCCTTTAAATAAACATCCCGAAGAAACCAGATATACCAATATATATGATACATCACATCCAATCCTGTGTCTCACGTGAATTCACGTGAAATGAGCTTCATGTGAAAAATTTAAAATAAAATTTACGCTAACATTACGTTACACATACATGTATTCGCTTGTGTACTCCAGTAGCCCACGTTGCTTACACCTAAATTTATCTTACATATGTTGCTTTAGAGACTTAACTTCACTTTCAAACTTTCTGTGCAACAATTTAAAGTCTATTGTACGCTTCTATGTTGTAATAGCCCAAAACTAATATACACTTGAAACAATTCATTGAGAAATGGCTATCAATTGTATCCAGAGCTCTGCCCGAAAGTGGGTCAAATGTGATGTAATTTAGGATATACACAGGTACCTGTACACTTCCTTTATCATGACTTCAAAGAAACTTATTTCGGTAAACCAAAACTGATGAAACTGATTTTGTACCTGCACATGTAGCTAAGGCCATGCCAGGCGTTTCCACCAGTGCTAATCTTTAGCAAAAAGCAGATGCATATTAGTTTTACTATCTATCTACTTTCAAAGGCGACAAACGCAAAATTACTTATTTCGATGGCTGAAGTTTCAGAAAATGCGCTTATTAAAAGTAGTACACACCCCTTGAAAATTTTGGTCTTCGACCTAAGTATCTTTGATATTTTAGAGCATGCTGTGCTATTTAAATAGACAACCCAACCCCCCCCCCCCGAAAAAAAAAAATCAAGGTAGATATGGCACTTAGAGCACATTAAAAAAGGGTGGCCACAACGTTAATCTGCAGCCGCAAATGTACAAGGTCTTTGATGCCTCCAAACACAGCAATTCAAATCACTCATATATAAGTATGTGGCGAAGAGAGGATGACTTGGGTAAATAAGGTAATGCATCCACATCATAATAGACAATGTTGATAACTGACAAATGCAGCAAATCCCTCTCCCCAACCATTGAATATTTCAGAACCCGGGACTCTAACTCTTCTTTAATTCAAAATCTAGCCTTCCTATCTCTTGACACCGTTAACAGTACAGTTCATTTCAAGTAACGAAATGGCCCAGTGTATTGATGACCAGTTGAAGACGGCCATATCTGAGAAATACAACATTTCCCCAAACATTGTATCGTGAGCGGTACATGTACGTGTCAAGTTTGAGAAAGGGGTACTTTGGTATTAATGTTGTTCGTGTTCTGTCTTCTAACATTAATTTCCCAGTCATTATCATATAGTATACAGCATCAGTATATAAACAGTAAGTCGAACCGATCAACGAGAAATATATCAGGTATCATCGTCTTATTAACGAAATGGGTACAGTAATGTTCTTACCTGCTAGAACCGTATGAAGGAGTAAAAGAAGAGGAACAATATTCAATAAAACCTTAAGTTTAGCCATTGCTCTCAGAAAAGGATTTAGTTCTACAGACTTTTCTTATCTATCCCTTATAGTACAAATGATAAGGTTGGTTTATCCGTATCTCAATAAATAGACCAGGCATGACAGGTAGACGGGAAGTCTTTCCATCCCAATACTACTGACGTACAGATATATCTTCCTTATTTTTCATACTTGACCACAATTTCGAAATGTTGACCAATAATCTTCATCCAGTTTGGTTTTTCTGATCATGTGAATCAGGTGCGTTGATGACAGGTCAGCAGCTTTCGTAATCATCCAAATTACAAATCCAAATTAACACCACGGAGTATTGTGTAGAATTGTACTCCGAGTTACATTGTATATGCACTTCGAAAACCACAGAAACTATATTTGATATGGGTTCATTTATGTTAATCAACTCGATTTCATAAAACAACGATTCTTTATTTGTGCACACAAGAAACATTTTTAGCAAATTAAGTAAACAAGAACTCTTTAAATTGAGAAAACTGTATATTTCAACAGCACAACACTTTGATTCAGAACAACACATAAACAAGAATGATTTTCTTTCCCAATATCAATAATATTGAATCGTTGATGCAGGTGATATACCGGTAATAATAATCAAGTTTTGATCAACAAAATTTATTTGTTTCATGAACATGGATTTCAGGATTTGATATTCATCACATGGATTATGATACACTAGATTCTCTCTGAAGCCCAGTATCCCTGAATACGTGTCTTGGTCCCAAGGCTAATCTTGCTGCATCCGTAAAACTGGTCAGAGCTTGGCCCCTGGTGCTGTAAAGAGAAGTGTTTAACAGACAAAAACATGATAGCAGCAGGTTGTATTGTAAAAATTATCATACATGTACAGCTGTATGCAGTAGATCACACTCTGCAAAAAAGTAATTTGATGTGGTTCCTTTTAGGGGGTTAACCAAAAGGTCAAAAGGAACAAAAACCAACATGCTATCAAAAATTCGAGGGCCCTCTGATGAACTCTCTTCGTTTTTGTTAGTCAGTGTGTTTGTAGCACATCTCAGGTAGATAGAAACGGGCTTTACAAAGTTACTGCGCGTAACCCCTAAGTTACAAAGATTACTGTGAGAAATATACACATGTATGTACTAGTAGACCCCCCCCTCCAAAAAAATATTGTGCAGCCAAGAAATATTCCATTGGGATAGTGTGGTACTAATAATATGTATAAGATTTTTGAGATATTGCAAAGCCTGACCCATGAGGAGTTTGGTGTGCCAGCCTTCCGCCAGGAGTTGTCTGCCTTCCTTGGAGCGGATCTCCGCCGACAGGAACGCCACCCGTCGTCCACAGCGGGTGGTCCGCGCCTCAATGACCGCCGTCTCCCCCACCCTAGCGGGTTTGATGAATCTTTGGTGAAAAGGAGTGCAATTGTAAGATTATAAGTCGTTCTTGACATTAATACAAGTGTTTTCTATCTGGTCGGTTGTGAAAATTACAAAGTATGTATAAACCGGTATAACACATGTATCATCATTTGTTACTGTACGCATATTGATGGCAATTCTTACATACTAGGAAAAAGAGATACTACATACATCTAAATATATGCACTGGATTAAACTTATGATATTTATAATATTTTGAATTATGCCATATGTATACATATGATGTTTGATATTTTAATATTACTTCATGGGAAATATCACTGAACATAGAGTACCGAGGCAGGCCTCAAATCAGGAAATAGGCACCCCTAGCCTTAACTTTTTCTTGTTTCACGGATACTTGTATATAGACTTTTATAGACTATATAAAAATTTTTGATTCCATTAAACGACGTTGTAATAGCAAGTTATTCAAAATCGCGACAGTGCCCGATATCACTTAAAGAGGACTGGATATTCGTGGCCATGATTTAACTCTATGGCTATGTTAATCTTCTGAAAACGAAGAGCTGTGTATAAAAAAAAACCCGGATGAACAAGAAAACACTTTTCCTTACATATTGTCTCTGGTCAAAATTAACCCCTTTAATTTGATTTAAACAATATTTTATTATGCAATATATTTAAGTTTTTGAAGTTTTAGGGGTTGATTTGATGAGTGTCTTGTTGACCACCTAGTTCCTATAAAGAAATGAATATACTAATTATACCGTAGCGACAGGTCTATGCTAGCGCTGTTCCTGTCCCTGACTTTTGTGTGGAGGGCCCACGAAGTGACTGCATCCACTAACAAAGACATCATTCCTCCATGTAAAGTCCCATGGCTGTTTCTGTGGTCTTCCACTACCTCAAATTCACAGGTGATATTACCCCCACCTCCCGACACTATGGATATCTAAAAAAACAACAACAACAATATTAACACAATGCATTGATGCATTACAATTATTAGTGCCAACCAAGAGTTCTCGCACTAAAGAACAGTACACAGTGGCCAATAAAATTATAGAAGGAAAGATGAAAAAATGGATGGAAGGATGGATTGAGCGAAAATTAAAATTGAACTCTGTCGATGACTGGGTCAATTATGGTATACATATGTAAGTGAATACTATTTGTTGTTGCATATATAGAAAGAGTCTCCAGCTACAACTGTTTTCGAGACAGGTAGTGCTATCTGTTACGTAACGTACCGATTAGACACACTACCTGAGCTTTGTGACTGAGTTCGATAAGATGTCCTACATTTACTTCAGATGAAAAATACTGTTTAGTCTTGTTATGTACGAGGTCATAATCCAGATCGCATCAAACTAAGGTAAGTTACACACCTTTTGTAAGATGTTTTCAAATCTCTTATGTCCGAATACTCTCCCAAATGCAACTTCTTTAGCTATCCTGAGTCCTTCTTCATCGGTCTCGCTCATATTCTCCGAAATACGTGCAACTTGAGTAATAATTTAATCACAAGTTATCTCTCTTTGTAGAATAATCCGTTTACATAAAAGCCACCAGTTTTACCAGTTGACCAGTACGAGACTTCAGAAGTGAATTTCTACACATAGGTGAGACTTATGCTTTTATTTACTTTCAAATGTTGAAACCATCCAAGTACCTCATCAGATAATACACTAAATATTAGTTCTTTTAGTAAACTAGTAGCTAGGTGCTAGCTCAACATCCTAGTTTGCAATATTATCTATGGAAGCCAATAGGGGGAAAAGTAAGCATATTGAACGGAAGTCTGTGGATTTATAGGTTACTCTTTAAAAATCGTTCATCCGATTTCCTAACGTTAGAAAAATCAACACTAAAAGTTCTTCAGACATGATTGTAAAAGAATAATATAAGGCGAGTAATTAAATTGACAGCGCTTTTGTAAAATGCCCCCCCCCCCCAAATGGTATTAATGTATCCTTAAAAATAATATTATTTTTGACGTCGTCGTGTCAACAACGACGACAGCGTATATAGGTGTCATTTCAAATTGGCAGAAAAAATAAAACGATTTTTAAATTCGTTTGTACTATCAAGAATATTGTTGTCAAAATTTTAAAATTCATTTGAACGATTTTTATAAATTCGTTTAGAAAATCTTCTGTACGATTAAGAACTCGTTTGTACGCTTTAGGAAATCGTTTGAATGATTTTTAAATACGTTTGTACGATTTTTTTTTCAAGTGAAACTTTGATAGATAATGTGAGTAAAGTTCATGATATAAAATATATAATAGATGAAAAATCAAATAGTAATCAAATTATATTTTAATGTAGGTCTTAGCCTAATGACCGTAAACTGTGAGAATCTGAGAATAACAGCGAAATATAGGCTTTTGCGAGAGGAAAACAAATCTGTATTTAAATCTGATTTAATAATATGCTGTAAAATTATATGGTTGTTGTCTAAATATTCATGCAAACAAATCGTTTAGTTTTAACAACATGTATGAAATATAATTTTACACAAGTAACAGAGAATTAATGTTTGGGAACCACTTATTTACATGACATATAATTTTATACGCAGCCCCTTTAGCTTGTCGGGTTTCAATACAATACTAAGAATAGAAAGTCTTCGGGGATTTTGCATTGCATCAGCCATAATGAAGCCCGGACGATAGAACCATTTTAACAAGACCCTGGACTTTCGGTTTGACGTAGCTATCTATTTAGACTTGCGTCAAAATGACGCGGTTTTCAAGCGAAATGTGCATCGAATGCGTAGTCTTAGCTCAAAAGCCAGACAAATCTTGTTGATTTCAAAGAGCCATGGCTGAGTGGCTGACAATGAAATAGACCGGCCTACGTTACATTGCTGTTTGACAAATCTACCCAAAGTCCCAGCTCTTGATAAAATGGTTCTAACGTTGAAAAATTCTGCGACGTATTATTCCGAGTGTATTCCGAATGGAGAAAAGATGCAAATATTCCCCATTATGAATCGTCGTAAGAAATCTGTTTTCGTTCCTGTGAACTTTTTCGAGGGAAAAATGATAATTTGTGAATGAAGTTATCTTGAAAATTTTCCCTTTCATTGATTTCAATTGCACGTCTTTCACAGGTATATGTATTTTTTATTAAAAATCGTCCAAATGTGCTGCATAACTATCTTGGGACAGACTATAGAGGCATTTAATTAAAAAGATCGCAGACTTTAATGGAAAAACACAGTAGAATGTAAATATATTTGATATATAACGGCTACAATTAGTATCATTTCTGTTTTGAAAACATCGATTTTACCAGATTTTTAAAATTCAAAACATCTTATTTTATATAGCTATGGCAGAGAACCAATTTACCGAGGTTAGCCCTGAATATTGGCAAAAACGGTGGGAAGAACGTAAAATTGGATTTCATAGATCTCATGTCGATTCGTAAGTATCTTCTTTGTACATTTTACATAGTATCATTAAAGTGATGTGTTTTAGTTTTTTGTAAAAATCATGTAAATAATAGATACAGTCAATCTCGCATGAAAGCATTTAAAGAAAAATAGTACTGGTATTCCATTCTAATGCGGATGTTCGATTTATTTAATATACTAAATACATTTAGATTATTGGAAAAACATCTTGACAAACTAGTGGATGGCCGGCAGAATATCAAGGTTTTCTTTCCTCTGTGTGGAAAAACGTTGGACATGAAATGGTAAAGACGGGAAACTGAATAACCACTATACCTATATGTCTCATGGTTTAGAAGGTCGTCATGATATTTTTTGGCGATAATATTACCAATTTAATAACTAATTTCATTATTTTCAAAAAAACAAAAACAAAAAACCGCTCCTCTAATGAAAAAAACCCCTTGCATGCGTGTCGTTTCTGTCATAGCATGTAATTGCCCATTGACTATAGAGTACATGTATAATCATACATGTGCAAATGCATGGCACGCAAAAGTTCACAACAAATAGCCAAACAAATTTGACATTTGATTAATTAGGTTTATTGACTGTGATTGTAATTATTCTTTACGAAAGCTAATCTTAGTTTGTCTGTCTATAAATAAACGTTAACAATATATTGTGCTGATTAATATAGATTCACATCTGTAAACCACAATGTACATTTGTTTACTTTATACTTAAGAGTATTAAAATAAATCATAGTTTTCCAAATCGCAGAACTATATTTATCAGATAAACTATGTCTTTGAATCACAAATGTTAATTAATTATAGTTAACACCTCTAAAACAAAGATTATCGTATTAACTATGGTATACATCTGTGAAATATAGATTAACATCGTTAACTACACTTTACGATCCGTAACTTACAGTTTGAAACCGATATCGATAAATCTATTGTATCGATTGTGAAAATATGTTTATTTAATTTTTGGGAATTTTGTGTGCCGTATACATGGTATCTGTGAAATTATTTGCAATCGTCATACCACACATAACAGTTGATTACTCCTCCCGTAGTTTGTGGGAGCATGGTCACACCGTGGTCGGGGTAGAGGCAGCGCGGCCCGCCCTGGAGGAGTTTTTCGAGGAGCATTCCATCAAGTACACGGCCTCAGACCTCCCAGACGGACTGGGATCATTGTTGACAGTAAGTCTACGAAAGTGTTACAAATCCGACACAATTAAACACTTAATTTGTAGAACTTAATGATGTGTTCTTGCTACCTATTTTTTTTATAGGATGAGGAACCAAGCTCTTTTTTATAGGATGAGGAACCAAGCTCTTAAATTACCTATTTTCTTTTTTTCAGAGTGAAGACGGCAGGATTAAGCTCTACTGCTGTGACCTTTTTAAATTCAACAGGTACTGGCATATTTAAGTATTTTTCGAAAGATGCGGTCTCATAACTTTAATGCTCACAAAATATTGAAGATGGTAAACTAGGACCGATGCTCTTTAAGAGGTACAATCAAACCTATTGACAAAATTAAATAAAATGGTCGTAAAAACCATATTAAACCTGAATATAGAGAATGTTACATTTGTTTACTTCTTGGTTTTTTTTTGGATAGCGACTTAGAGGGGTCGATGAATGCGGTTTGGGACCGAGGCTCTCTTGTGGCCATTAACAGAGAGGACAGGCAGCGGTAATGTTATAGTATTTCAAAGTATCAGTACAGTTGCACATGTAACAAACACAAGTTAAACAAAATTGATTGTAGGAAGTTTGTCAAAGTTCTAGGCGGAAAGGCGGTGACCCAATTTGAAAAATCATTTCTGTTTCTTTGCGGGGGGGGGGGGGGGTAAAGATGGGTGCTCCGGTTGAAAATCATCACGGACAGAAGCAAATAACGCAGGATTGAAACTATTATAACTATGAATATTAATACCTCCGATACATGGCAAAATTCATAATCAGCACAAACTTGGAAATGTTTCATTTACAGCTATGTGAAACTTATCACAAGCCTGCTTGCCCCAGACTGCCGTTATCTAGTGGAGACATTGGAGTTTGATGAGACAAAGTTTCCAGGTAATATTTTCATTTATTACTTCTTAATTTCAAATGAAAAATCAAAGTACTGAAGTACTTAAAGCCGGGCTCTTTTGGTGTGTCTTTATGCATATTGTGTAGTAAAGACTGAAAATCTCTCTCTCTCTCTCTCTCTCTCTCTGTCTCTCTCTCTGTCTCTGTCTCTCTCTCTCTGTCTCTCTCTCTCTCTCTCTCTCATGCTTTTAATGTCGGCAAAGCATCAGAGAGCGACCAAATTTTGTAAGCGGCTATAAACAAAAAATATGTCTGTCTAGTAGAAGTTAAAAAGTTCAAGAGTTGCTGCCTTGAATTTTGCAACAAGCATTATATATTCAATCCCCATTTCTTCATCGCGCAGCAAAGTAGTTCATGGAAATTCATGCGCATTGTATGTGTCCAAAATGCATAGTAATGTTTTAAAAACACGTTATTAATAAGAAAACCAAAAAAGATAGACGATTCATTCGAAATTTAAAAAAAAAGAAACAAAATGCCAACACTTTTGACAAAACGTGGCTCTTTATGTAACTATTTGGTATAGCGGAAGCTTTACCATGACGCTGTTTGGTTTTTTGTTTACTTGTGCTATTTATAGTAACATTGGCGATTTGCCTGCCTATAGCCAGGACAGCCCGGCTAATAAGTATTAAAAAGATGAAAATATTTTCATTGGCATCATGTTTGTTTCACCGCCAGTTTGGCGCAAGCGAACATTTTTTGTATTCATGTATGCTCATGCATAAGTTGACGATATGAATTTCAACAGTCACACATTAAAAATATATGGTAAAGTTTATATTTAAATCCTATTCCTATTTTTAGGGCCACCATTTTGTGTCTCCGAACAGCAGTTTTACGACTTATTTGGTACGTTTGACTTCCGTTTGAAAATTGCATCTTTGTGTTTATCAATCTAGATAAATAATTTATTGCCACGTCATAATTAGTTTTTTTTATATAATTTATTGCACTATTGCAACTAAATAACATCAACCCCGTGTCTTTTCCCGAGGAGAGAGGAAAGATCATATTGCAAACTACTAGTAGCATATTTTAAACAAAACATGATATGAAATAATAAAAGCATGTCATCTTTTGCAGGTGAGAAATTTAACATCATGAAACTAGACAGAAAGGATTCATTGGAAGAAAAACATCGGTCATGGGGACTTGATAGTCTGTACGAAAACTTGTATTTAACCACTTTGAAAAACTGAGAGAGAGAGAGAGAGAGAGAGAGAGATAAATATGTTGGAATAAACAGATCTTCAATACATTTTTCCGTTGTTGTCTGTATACGCGCGATTCAGCTAATTAGCGCCCCACTCTGCGGATCAGTCTCTTCGTCCATCAATTCGTCCTGTCTGTCTGTCCTTCCGAGATTGCTTGTTTGGAGCGTATATATCTTCTTTACCCTTGGCCCAATCTGGCTCATACTTTACCCACAGAATGCCTTTGGATAAAGAGTGACCGTGAATCATGTTTCTAGGTCTGAGGTTAAAATCATAGCAGTATTATATGAAAAATCCATGTCCGGGGCATATCTCCTCTCCGCTTGGTCTAATCTGGCCCAAACTTCACCCCAGTGTCTATGGTCAAAGGGTGTGCAGTGACCTTGAATGAATTTTGTACGTCAAAAGTCAAGGTCATATTGGATCACGCAAGAATCCTATTTTAAGAGCATATACTTTTTACTTAGACCTATTTGACTCGTTCTTCACATAAGAGCTTAAACGATGTGTAGTGACATTTAACCATTTTATAAGGTGAATTGATTGAACAAGAATGGCTTTATTTATGGGACTCTGTAATGAGATTGAATTAAAAGTTCAATGCCAGCTGGAAAAGTTTTAAGTTTTAGGCCAAGGTCAAAGCAGAATTCTCTGAAATGCTTTTCATCCTATTGTCCATTATTAAAGCAGGACCCCTCGAGATGGTCACAATCTCAGTAGTTGTTTTATATCTTAATACCGGTTCCTTTATAAATATTACATTTTAGCAATCTTAATATCTATATATTTTATGTAAGTTTGTGATACTGGCATCAAGGGTGTAAACCACTATTTGTATTAATTTTTGAGTAATCAATCTTAACACATATGTAAACAGATAATTTAACCGTGGTATTTTTGCTGCTGTTCATCTGACAATATAATATCATTGATGAATCCTAAAAAATTATCACGTGCTATAAGGTCTACCTCTTATTTTTAATCCCTCGCGCAACTTGTTGCAAAGGGAATATAGCATCGCTGCTGTGCATGTGTGTGTATGTATGTGTATCCATTTCAGCCTTTTAATAAGCAAGATTCAAAGAAAACCCTCGCATGCATGTTTGTAAAAATTCGTATACTTTATAAGCAGGGTAAAAGGACAAACCCTATTTATTTTCAAGTAATTTTGTTCAATGTTTATTAAGTTATCGTTAATTACAACACTTGAATTAGAAATTTTGTGTACGACTTGACAATAGACATTTCCTGTTCGCGAAAGTAAACATTTCAAATCAACAGCTTGATGTTCCGTTGGATTTTTAGGCCTTGTAAAGGTAAGAAACACATTTTTTTTAGAAATGGGGAGTTATAAGGATGTTAAAGAGAAAAGATCTCGTTATTACGAAAAAGATATCGTTATTTCGAGAAAAGATATCGTAATTACGAGTTAATTTTCTCGTAATTACGAGAAAAGATCTCGTATAACGAGTTAATTATCTCGTAGTTACGAGAAAAGATCTCGTTATTACGAGAATAGATTTATATAAAATGGTGCATTTCTAAAAAAGGATCCAAGTCAAGTGGTTCACCCTTTCAGTTTTCTTTCTTTTTCTTCCAGACACGTTAATTCAATTTTGATTAATTTTTAAATAACAGCGGCCATTATTCATTAATTTTTACATTAAATGATCGGATTTGACATGCTTTCTAATATGAATAAGTGGAAAGAACTTCATGTAATTCTACTCTTCATCTTAAATATCATAATGCCACTCCGAAGTAAATACCAGGTAGTCCTAGTCGTAAAAACACAATTTTATTTGTCACAGATTACTTGAATGACTATATAGTTTCAATCATGGATATACAGGATTTACCCGAATTGTGTTTTATATGTTCATACACACCCTATAAATATATTGAAAATAATTGATTTTGTATATCAACATTTTGGAGTCTGAAAACAAATTACATGTATCCTTATTAATAAATAGTTCAATTAAATTAATCAATCTGCTTTGCTCCTTCTTCTGAATTTTTTTTAAAACTGCGTGGTCCGCCATTTTAAATAGATCTTTTCTCGATATAACGAGATCTTTTCTCGTAATAACGAGATTATTAACTCGTAATAACGAGATCTTTTCTCGAATAGCGAGATCTTTTCTCGCAATAACGAGATCTTTTCTCGTTATAACGAGATAAATTACTCGTAATTACGAAATAATTTACTCGTTATTACGAGAAAAGATCTCTTAATTGCGAGAAAAGATATCGTTATTACGAGATCTTTTCTCGTAATAACGAAATAATCAATTCGTAATAACGAGATAAAACTATTTTTTTTTATGTGATCCTATTCGTCTTTCGTAAAACAAACAGGTTTCTGAGAAGAATTTTTAGCCAAATTTTCCGAATTACTAAGAGAAGAACACCGTTTATAATTTTAGAGGAGACTTTGACGAATATCGTCAACAATGATATCTGGGAATTCATTTCATGTTAATTGATGTAGATACGTAGCTCTGTTTAAAAATTCGGGGTTGAAATTACGACACGTTAACCTGAATTTTTCCGTAGGGCATACTACAAATCGCCAGATTTTTAGCTATGTTTCATATTCATCATGAATATGCGCAATGTTTGTCACTAAATATAGATAGTATAACTATATCACTAAAGTTTAAAACATTTGTGGTGTGTTTTGTTTTCGCTAGTTATGGTAGGAATTGTACAATCACGTAAATGTAACCCCCCCCCCCCCCCCCAAACCCCCCATGGATACATCCCAGAGCGTGCATGGAGATAGGAATAACGAAATATTTTAATACAAAGATGTTTTAAGAAGATTAATTCCTCTATTTCTTTCGGAAACTCAGTTTTAGCTCTATAGAAACAGCTAGAGTAGACTGAAATCTACACGCCCCATTTATCGATTGGTCGAAATCTACAGCGGCTGAAATTGACAGGACTAAAATTGACACGCCCTGTTTATCGATCAGTCGAAACCTATTCCGCGACCTAAGGAAAATCACGGACTGCACAAAATAATCATGATGATGTCAGATTCAAAGTCTCATACATGTAGGATATGATTTGGCTGTTTCTTTAATTTTAGCTATCGTACTTATCTACATTAACAGTAATTTAGAAAATCTTACTTACTTTTCAAATTAAGTTAATTACATGTAATTAATTAAAAGAAAGATACTAAAATAAACAATAGAATGCTCTCTTTATGCTGGATATGAAATCCGTTCAAATAATGTTCTTTTTCTGTAAAATAACAGAACTACACTCAAACCTATTGGCCTATCATAATTGATCTGCAAAATTAATTTTTGAATTTTGCTGATCATCTTTCAAGAGATAATATTAAGGGATCGAAGCTTCATCGAACCTTTGAAATAATGAGTTGACCAAATCACAATTTTTTCAAAGTTTCGCAATATACCGGACGTTTTGACCTTTCTGTTTATTTCAGCTACGGAACTACGCAACGCTCTGTAGTATCATACATGTATATCTACCTCATTCCAGTGGTGTATCATAAGGTACATTTGACCCCTTATTAGATATATTTTAATATAGAAAATTCTCCTATTTTCTACATATTGTGTCTTTATATTGTAATTGTGTTTCAAACTATTTCTGGAACAAAATGCACAAAAAGATACTAATATCTTTTTGTCACTATAAATCCCATTTTGCCGCAAGGAAATATTTTCTATCACTTGATAATCTGCTTCGTAAATATTCACACTTATCATGGCGACGAGCGAAATATCTATCTAGTTAAGGTCAAACAAATTTTACGTAACAAATCACTTTTCAATTAGAATTTGTCACGAAAAAGTATTTCGTGCTTAGGGTTGTTGTTGTTGTTGTTAAAGTTGGTTTTCTGTACTGTAATTGATAAATGGAGTCGATATACAATGAAGATATTTATTCCACGAAGATCCAGCATAAAGTGACTTATAAACAAATGATAAAAGTGATGACAAATAAAACAGAGTACTAAACAATGAGTCTTTACAAAATATGTATAGAGATGCAACATAAAAAGGACCACAATAAAAATGAGTCTTTGCATACTCTAACACAACTGTAACATATACACATGCTAAGTGAATATTGACCACATTAAATCTGTGTTTTATAAGTACATAGCTATATCATATGATTATAAATAAAAATTAAAATAAGGGGAAAATTAACTAAAATGGAGAGATCGCTTGGCTATGATGAGGACCATAATTATTGAAAAGTCAACTATATTTGTTTACATGTAGTAGTAAGCTACGAACCTATACTTAGCGCGAGTACACATGTACTCGGCTATGTTGACGAGCCGAA
Source organism: Magallana angulata (assembly GCF_025612915.1). Classification (NCBI taxonomy): domain Eukaryota; kingdom Metazoa; phylum Mollusca; class Bivalvia; order Ostreida; family Ostreidae; genus Magallana; species Magallana angulata. Next base: position 18,515,012 of record NC_069120.1, on the reverse strand, counting down.
ATAAAGACGTAGAGTGATTCAAGTTAAATATAGATCTTAAGTTCAAATAAAAGAAAGCGTAGATAAAAATGAACATGTTAAACACTTACATTATAATTTAGGAACGATCGATTGTAATTATATAATGAAATACGCATTCTCTTAACGTAATAGATTTGTAAAACCCGCATTTCCTCTTAGGCGGAAGTATAAACAATGACTAAATTTTGAACCAATCACGTGGTAATTCCGGAAGACGCTTTAGCAATTATCAAAGTGAGAAGCGGGGAATAGTAATTATTGATAAGTAAGAGAATCAAAAATAAATCAAATAACAAAATATTAGAACAGATGGGAAAATGATTATGAACATAAAATGATTGAGAAAATAAACATTCCAGTTAATATTTTTGGCTAACAATATTTTCTTATCAAAGCATGTAATATACATGTATATAAATGTAATTTCAAGATAAGGTAAAATTCAATGACAGAAAAAGTTGAACGTTTTACCCTTTAAAAAGACAAATAGTTGTAATAAAAATGCATATAAAAATGTATATAAAATAATGTCCTACCTGTAATTGATAAATGGAGTCGATATACAATGAAGATATTTATTCCACGAAGATCCAGCATAAAGTGACGCGCTGGGATCTTGGGACAAAAATCGACTTAGTCCAGGTGAGGTACATTATAGGTTAATTACTTATTGTATCAATAAAAATAAGAAAGGATTCCCTTGCGAGGGCCTCTTGACAAAAAGATAGGTAAAGCGTGGGTACAGACAAAGGGGCTTAATCCGATGACCTGACACTAATTGAGTAGATCAAACATCAAAAGAAATTTCTAATTGAAAAGTGATTTGTTACGTAAAATTTGTTTGACCTTAACTAGATAGATATTTCGCTCGTCGCCATGATAAGTGTGAATATTTACGAAGCAGATTATCAAGTGATAGAAAATATTTCCTTGCGGCAAAATGGGATTTATAGTGACAAAAGGTTATTAGTATCTTTTTGTGCATTTTGTTCCAGAAATAGTTTGAAACACAATTACAATATAAAGACACAATATGTAGAAAATAGGAGAATTTTCTATATTAAAATATATCTGATAAGGGGTCAAATGTACCTTATGATAAGGACTTTGTCACGAAAAAGTATTTCGTGCTTAGGGTTGTTGTTGTTAAAGTTGGTTTTCTGTACTGTAATTGATAAATGGAGTCGATATACAATGAAGATATTTATTCCACGAAGATCCAGCATAAAGTGACTTATAAACAAATGATAAAAGTGATGACAAATAAAACAGAGTACTAAACAATGAGTCTTTACAAAATATGTATAGAGATGCAACATAAAAAGGACCACAATAAAAATGAGTCTTTGCATACTCTAACACAACTGTAACATATACACATGCTAAGTGAATATTGACCACATTAAATCTGTGTTTTATAAGTACATAGCTATATCATATGATTATAAATAAAAATTAAAATAAGGGGAAAATTAACTAAAATGGAGAGATCGCTTGGCTATGATGAGGACCATAATTATTGAAAAGTCAACTATATTTGTTTACATGTAGTAGTAAGCTACGAACCTATACTTAGCGCGAGTACACATGTACTCGGCTATGTTGACGAGCCGAAATAAAGACGTAGAGTGATTCAAGTTAAATATAGATCTTAAGTTCAAATAAAAGAAAGCGTAGATAAAAATGAACATGTTAAACACTTACATTATAATTTAGGAACGATCGATTGTAATTATATAATGAAATACGCATTCTCTTAACGAAATAGAGTTGTAAAACCCGCATTTCCTCTTAGGCGGAAGTATAAACAATGACTAAATTTTGAACCAATCACGTGGTAATTCCGGAAGACGCTTTAGCAATTATCAAAGTGAGAAGCGGGGGATAGTAATTATTGATAAGTAAGAGAATCAAAAATAAATCAAATAACAAAATATTAGAACAGATGGGAAAATGATTATGAACATAAAATGATTGAGAAAATAAACATTCCAGTTAATATTTTTGGCTAACAATATTTTCTTATCAAAGCATGTAATATACATGTATATAAATGTAATTTCAAGATAAGGTAAAATTCAATGACAGAAAAAGTTGAACGTTTTACCCTTTAAAAAGACAAATAGTTGTAATAAAAATGCATATAAAAATGTATATAAAATAATGTCCTACCTGTAATTGATAAATGGAGTCGATATACAATGAAGATATTTATTCCACGAAGATCCAGCATAAAGTGACGCGCTGGGATCTTGGGACAAAAATCGACTTAGTCCAGGTGAGGTACATTATAGGTTAATTACTTATTGTATCAATAAAAATAAGAAAGGATTCCCTTGCGAGGGCCTCTTGACAAAAAGATAGGTAAAGCGTGGGTACAGACAAAGGGGCTTAATCCGATGACCTGACACTAATTGAGTAGATCAAACATCAAAAGAAATTTCTAATTGAAAAGTGATTTGTTACGTAAAATTTGTTTGACCTTAACTAGATAGATATTTCGCTCGTCGCCATGATAAGTGTGAATATTTACGAAGCAGATTATCAAGTGATAGAAAATATTTCCTTGCGGCAAAATGGGATTTATAGTGACAAAAAGATATTAGTATCTTTTTGTGCATTTTGTTCCAGAAATAGTTTGAAACACAATTACAATATAAAGACACAATATGTAGAAAATAGGAGAATTTTCTATATTAAAATATATCTGATAAGGGGTCAAATGTACCTTATGATAGGTGGATCCAGGATATTTTGAAAGGGGGACCAAAAGACGGGGGCTTTGGTTTTGGAGGTTTAAAACGCTTTTTTGAGTTTTTCTAGCTTTACTTGACATATCATAAAATCGATAAATAACAACAAAAACTGATTTTTCTGCACTTTTAATATTTTTTGATTTTTAAAAAATGACAAAAGGGGGGGGGGATTCAAAATCCGCCAGTGATTTCGATTAATTAAACTACAGGATTGATGAATTCAGCTAATTGATAACGAGTTGGGTTAGATATAATTATTAAAAAGCCAATAACACAGAAAAACTCCAACCGTTTGATTGTAAAATTTATAAACAGACTAAACAAACTTTGGCAAATACACCACGTAATAAGGTCAGTAGGTCATTGCTGTGTATGCGGCATCGTACTTTATGTACCCCGGGATGTCCTATTTTGTGAAAGTTTTGATTGCGTTAGAAAACTCCCATGCGCTCGATTTAAATATTATACAACTCCATATTTGCACACATTTGTCTTCAACAGGTAAGCCGTTTCATTTGTTATTTTGCGTTTTAATATACCATATGTTTAAAATAAGTATGGAAATGCCATCGCATTTACATAGTTTCTATTGGACCGGTAAGTGCATTAGGCTCGTAAAATTTATAATAATTTTAATTTAAAGGTTATGGTTATTTTAGTATGCATTATCAACATTTTAATCTATTATTCTTCGAAACTACATCAACTAATGTAACATTATAATAGAAATTATGGCATTCGTTTACAGCAAGAATGTCCGATTCCGGCTGTGACTGGATTAAAGCCTGGGAAACGAACGACATTGGATTCCATCAACAAAATGTAAATCAGTAAGTGGGGACATGTTGACTAGAATCAATTTTTTAGATCCTTGATCCGCTCCTTGTTTTTCTATTGTCGATACACGAGGATCTCATCATGTAGCGACAATAGAGAAACAAGAAGCGGATCGAGGATCTGATTCTAATCAGATTGATTTTTAAGTTAGTTTAGTCAATCGAAATATCTTCGTCGCCAAAGATAAAGCGTCACATTCAAAACAACTACTTCTAATGAAAAGCGATATTATATAAATAGTGCCTGTTTGGAGGGTAACTGTTGAAATTGACACCCCGAGAAAACCATTGTCAACCGACGCGAAGCGGAGGCTGACAATGGTTTTCTCGGGGTGTCAATTTCAACTGAAATCCTACCAAACAGGCACTATTTATTTTGTTATACTGAATGTCTTAATTTTAAAGAAAACTTAACTGCTTTTACATAGGAATAGCGTGAATTTTACGGCGAACCGTACGCGCATAATTTTCGCGCATGTAACAATTTGTAATGTTACCCGTTGCTAAGTGCGTTGCTAACGCTGAGGGTAATAGAACGGACTATGAACTGCGTCTAAACCAATCAGATTTCAGTATTTAACATGAAAGTATAACAACATGTACTGTCACTTTTCAAGAGATGACGTTTATCTCAATAAGTTCAACTATCTTTTGCGACTTTAGTATACTCTCTATCGATACTATCATAATTTGTATCTAAATCTAATTTACGATTTTAAGAATAAATATCTTAAATAACTTTTTGGTTTACTTACTACTCGACAAACTTTGAATTATGATTCTGACCTTGTTTTGTCAACACCTTATCGCGGTCGCTATGTGATTAAAGAAATGACAGGAAAGGGAAAAACCATCAATATCGATTGAAGTTCAGGGTCGCTTTCATACTCATTGTTCATCTGTGTGTAAAAATGACTTTTATTTTCTTCATTTATTTAACATTAATATTTGAAACTAAGAGGTTCTAATTTTTTTCATAACATAGGTCATACCAAGTTGACTGTATAAGTAACACTAGGTATGATTTTTTTGACAGAATTCTACAAACAAGAGTTTTTTTTACGTTCACAGTGCGTTTCAGACAAGTTTCTTTTTTTACTTATCAGAGGCCTTCTTAGCCATGCAGATCAAATGATCAATGGAAGAGAAAATATCAAAATATTTCTACCCCTCTGTGGAAAGACAGTTGATATGAAATGGTAAAATTCGATCAATTTCCATGCCCTTTAACAACAAATTAAAGAAAAACTACTGCCCTTACTTTCCGTCAGTGTGTAACTGTAAATCTTATATACATATACTAGGCTTTGGGATAAAGGTCATACAGTTGTTGGTGTGGATATCGCCAGGAAAGCGTTTGAAGACTTCTTCAAAGAGCAGACCATCTCATACTCAGTGCGGCCTTTACCGAATGGAGAGGGAGAAATTTTCACAGTAAGCTTTCATTATAGCTAGCGCGTTATGATAATTGTTTGCACACACCGTTGCAGTTATGAGACCACATCTTTTAAAAAATAATGATTGTATGCTTATATTTACGTTTTTAAACATTTATTTCCTTCCCACAAATATGATTTGTTTTTTAAAAAGCTCTGACTTATTCAACGAGTAATGCGAAATTAACGGAAGAGCCATTGGAACAGCTAAATAATGCTGTCAAAATTTGTGCACAGTGTTTTAAATTCTAATAACACAATTTTATTTTTCTTTCTGTGTTTTAACTTTACTTTTGGTAAACAAAGAAATTAATCAATTGAATTCATTTAACCGTCAAAATATATTTATACATGTATCAATGAAATATTAATCAGCGTTAGTATAATATCAGTTCGTGATACGGTTTGAAGTCCCTAGAAGAATCAGTTCATGTCCTTCGAGAAATGCTGAAGGAATACTGAATGTATTCCTACGCAACATATTTGGTGATTGGGTCTTCTGTGTTATGAGTAAATATCACTCAAATTTACCAATGCAATTCAATAATGGGAAAGAATATATATATATATATATATATATATATATATATATATATATATATATATATATATATATATATATATATATATATATATATATATATATATATATAAAAGAAAGCTTTTTTTGCTTTTTTTCTTTTATTATATTTTACCGGACACTAAGAAAATACTTTTGTGATTTGGATATATATATATATATATATATATATATATATATATATATATATATATATATATATATATATATATATATATATGTGTGTGTATATGGGGTTGACAAAATTCCTTATCGTATAGAGATTTCCAATATTATATTTTCTCCAAAGGGATATACTTCCATCAAACAAAATTAATTTTTATGTGAAAACAAACTTTTTGAAATATCGAAGTTTTGTCATGATATTTTGTGGTTCAAAACGACCAATCATTAAATTATGGCTCATATCTATCAACTTACAACAAAGTTACCTATTTTCTTCTATGCCTCGTTAAAAGTGTAAATAAAATTTTGATTATGCTCGTCATTTCTTTTTCAGAGTGATGACAATAAAATCAAGCTGTACTGCTGTGATTTATTCAAATTTAATAGGTATAGTACAATTTTTATATACATGAGAATAAATATTAATGAAATTCAAGATTTCAAGGAACAAAATTTAAAAAAAGAGCAATATATGGCTACATGAGTTTGCTAACATCTGAACGTAGCAAAATCGAAACAGCACACAATCATTCAAAGAAGCCTTAGTACAACTTATTCTCAAACTATAAAGAGAAAATCAAAGTAGGGCTAAAAATGTTACCAATTAAGAAAACTAAGCATAAAAACATGTATAATAAAATACAAGTTGTGTCCGTGTTGCAACTATAAAAAACCCCTTTATTGTCCGATCTTATATATTTATTGTTGATGGTCTTCCGTACATTTAGTTCATTTGACGGTCAATACGAAGCGATATGGGACAGAGGATCCCTTGTTGCCATCGACAAAAGCGACAGACACAGGTATATAAATTAAATCATATTTTGTGATAACAACATCTTCACATGCAACACGCTTTCAACTGAAAAAAAAATATTGCAATTTCACGAACAAGTATAATATGTCAATATTCCAATTCATTCATTCATTTAGAAAAAATATTGAAAATATAGTCAAATTGAATCCTCGTGGTTACATGATGCACAAAGGAGCACGATAAAGAAAAATAATTTACAATCCATAACCATTGTGACTTATCAAATACTAGTAAGGTCTATGTACACTTCTTATTTTAAAAGGTATGCTGAACTGATGAAGAGTCTCATGACAAAAGACTGTCGATATCTGCTTGAAACGCTCGAGTATGACGAAACCAAATTTAAAGGTATCCAAGTAAACTGCTGACAATGTAATAACCTTCTAAGTGATTTGTAAACTTATCTCAAACTGTTATGTGAATGCAAATTACATTTAAGGTGCGCGTTTAAATCTCAATTATCTCTCAATTTTAGCATTTCCCAAAAAAGTTAAAACTACCGAAAATCAAATTATTTTACTTTCAGGCCCACCTTACTTTATATCGCAGCAGAATATCAAAGAATTTTTTGGTTAGTATATATATATATATATATATATATATATATATATATATATATATATATATATATATATATATATGCTTACGAATGAATATAGTTTTCAATGTTTTTGATTATTTCTTGTTTAGAAGATTCAACTATAAAATCCAATTTATTTTACAGGTAACACACTACAAATGTGCTTTTTAGAAAATAAAGAAATATTTTCAGAGGAATTCACGAAATGGGGGATTGACAGTTTGTTTATCAATATGTATTTACTCTCTTTAAAGTAATGACACCCATCTACCGTTTACGTACATATGACGTCACATTCAGTCAACTTGAGAGGAAAACAAATTAATTGATTTAGTATTGCTTACATAACACATGCATTTTGATTGAATTTCAGAATTTACTATCAATAAGTCATGACGCGATGTCATTTTAACAATAAATAAAAAAAACCTAATTGTTTTCACTGGCTGTTAATATGAACAACATATTATTGTTTAATGAGTTGAAATTTTCTACATTTTATATCATGTGTTAAGGTGGAATAACACACCCAGAAAAATCAGTCATATTACAGTAATTTTTTTTATGAAAGATATAATGATAAAAAAAACTATACATACATGTATGTCAAATAGGCGAACAAATTGCAGTTTGGGATAAAAAATGATTATCTAAAAAGATTAATTCAGTAAGTAACAACAAAAAGCCCCTGCGGGATTCAAACTCGGGATGTACGGATCACAAGACCGAGTCCTTATCTACTCGGCTATGGAGTAAGTTACATGTTGCCATAAAAAAAAATTCTTTTAATGAAACGAAATGTCGTTTCGATCAGAGGTCAGCCATTTTGTGACGATGTGTTATTCCACCTTAAAATGAAAAAAAAATTGCTAAATGTAATGTACTTGTAACTTATACATTTATGACAATATATTTTGGACAAAAATGCTCATTGTATGTTATTTCAATATGAATGGAATCTGATAAGAATTTAGCCATTGTGCAATGAAAACGCATCTTTCTTCTTTTATTTCATTAAGATTTGATTATTGAAACAAATATATCCTTCTCCATCTACGTGCCTTTTAAGTGATGCTGATTTGTCTGTAAAGGTAAAGAAAGAATACTGATAGATAAACGTTAAGGTAAATATTTCATATGAACAGTGGTATATTACATGGCTTCGAGGGCGACAAAACAGAATATTTGCCTCGAGGTGACAGGAAAGCCCTGGAGTTTTATGTGGCCCGATGCCGATGACAGAGGGCGACATAACACTCCATGGCTTTCCTGTCAAAATGGACAAAAATTCTGGTATTGTTGCCCGAAAAGACATGCAATATATGTTACATAAGATTTTTTAAAATAAAAAATATTTTTAAGAATATATTTACCTCATTAACATATGTATTTTAATTATTAATGCATCTTCATACCTTACAAATCAATTTTCTTGTAAAATGTCGATCGATGCTTTAAAAAAGAATATATTTATTCAAATTAAATAAAGTAAGATTCAAAGGGCGACTACAGTACTTATCAGACCCAACCTTACACCAGAATAAACCACAACTAAACCCCGGGTTTAGTTTTAAGGTTTTCTTGGGGTTTACTCTGGGTTTACTTATTGAAAATTTGGGTCTACTTGGGGTTTATTTTGGGTTTACTCGAGGTTTACTTTGGGTCTACTGCCTGTAATTCCTGCCTCTTGTATATTCCGAATACAATGCTAGCGTCTGCGTTCAGGGGTATACTCCTGACTGGGTTTACTCTCTGGGTCCACTCTCGGTTTACTTTGGGTTTAATCTGAGCCTACTCTAGTAAATCCAAATTAAATTCAGAGAAAACACAGGAGGTAAACCCAGGGTTTAGTTGGGGTTTACTTTAAGTTAGGTCTGATCGGTACTGTACTCTAATTTTAAAGAATTTGAAAGGGCAACTACTCAAAATAGTTCAAGAACTTACGGCATGTGGTTTCTATTTCAAATAAGTTCATATGTCGAAATAAGTAGGCGAAGCATCGGCCAATGATGGCCATATTACCGAATATTAATTCTCACTGAACAAACATAGAGATCCAAGTATATGAGGCAGTCACATGCTATGTTTATATCAATGTAAGTGTGACATTTTAGTCTGAGGGTAAACAATGAAATACATGCTCTGCTCTTTGATATTCTTGTTATTGTATAGCTGCAGTTAATAATTTTGCGTATTGTGACACATAACGTTATATTTCATTGTATCTAGAAATCATTTTACATTCTGTAGACTATATAAGCGTATTTTATCCATTATTTGTTATAATCATGATATTAATATGTTTTAATGTGCTTCCGTTGGGGTGAGCACAGCAGGAATAACACATATCTTGCATCCATTAGCCACTATGATATTTTGAAGAATTTTTGAGAGAGAGAGAGAGAGAGAGAGAGAGAGAGAGAGAGAGAGAGAGAGAGAGAGAGAGAGAATAATAATTCTAAGTTAAAAAAAAATTCTTACAAAATACATAGACTTGCTTTCCTCTAAAACTGTCCTTTACTTTTAGAAAGAATTAATCAGTCTGTAAAATGTAATTTGTGTTAAATTTGATCAAAGTGAACGATAAATATTATTTTTTTGTACCTTGTTGTTAATTGACTTTTACCTTTTTTCCTGGTTCATAAATTTTTTTTTTTAAATTTTATTTATTTTTGCATGCTAAATACATACATTGTATGCATGGCCCTGGGTCAAGGTCATTCGGGCAGGTCAAGGTCACTGACAAGTTGAAAGTCATAGTTTAAAAAATGCTTAATTCTTATATGTGTCGTGTCTTGTATGAATGGAAATTATAAGAAGGTAGAATTTGACTGAAATCTAGTTTGTGTACGGCGAAGTCAAATTAATTGTAAGAATTCTGAACACCGCCCGCTTCTCCGAACATGGCCCGCCTCCATGTATTTAATCTTTTTTCCAAAAAAAAAATTGTGCGGAATAAAAATTTTCGGTAGAAAAATCAGGCTCGGTATACCAAATATTTAATGGCTGTCTGACGTTTGGATTATCGTTTGCTTCCAGTCATGTTTGTTATCATAAAGATACAAATGTCTTCACGCATTAGCAGTTAAGTTGAAATAAAATGGAATTTAAAGTATAGAAATTGGTTTGTGTACTCATAATAGCTTTAGCAATTTAAAAAAGAAATAATGCATTTCTAGATAATGGACGGTTTAACAAATAGCACAATAGCAAAACGCAAACTACGTTAAGTATGATTTTTTTCTTAGCGGGGGGGATCAATTGTGAGCTTGCTCACAGTACCGTTAGTTTGAACATTATTTTTAATTCTAAACACTCGTCAATAAAAGTTTGAGTTCAATTAACAAAATTTCACATATTTTATATATCATATGAAAAGATGAACTCGTGTTTTAAAGTATATAAATCAAATTAAAAAGAGAACAATAGAATTACGCGTTGGGCCAACACAAAAATATTGAGTTTTCCTTCAGCTTCATAGCCACGCAAGCGCAGGGGAACGTAAATACTGCAGCGTGCGTACACCATGAGCCAGAAGCCTCTCATTGAAAGATGATGTCTTCAAGAACTATATATTTTTTAAAGATTCATTCTCTATTAATGCATATTTCTTACCACAGACATCGAATACCTTCCGGTTCAAATTCTTTTTTCAGTGTATCAATCCCATTGTATATATATTTAGATAGAAATTGCAATCACGTGACACTACACCAATGTCCAAAACAACTCGGTTTGTTTACATGTGCAATTTCTGGATGAGTTTTAATGACATGTAAATTGATAGCTAATGACTTATGATGCGTGAAACCTTCCGTATAATGAAATTTCAAGTAGCTCTTTTTATTTCCGTTGTTAAAATCAATAAGTAAATCACGGTAAATTGAATATTTAGATTTAAAGAAAACAATTAATGAAGATCTCCTTCGGATTTTTTCTAGAAAATGAAGCAGTCATCTAAATATTTTTCCTGGATTGTTTTAGATATTTACCAATGTGTTGGTCTAGCTCCTTCTCAAATTTTTGATACAAAATTTCTTCAAAATGTCCCATTACTAAAATAATGTAGGTAGGCTCCATTTTTGCCCCATTGCAGTTCCTTTGATTTGTTTGTAATCAAAAGATAACGTGTTGTTTTCCAAAATAAACTGTATTGAATCTAAAATGAAGTTTTGTGAAAAGTTTCTTGGAGTAATATACAGGTATATTTAAATCTTACCTGCAGTACTGTAGCCCTTAGAAATTCGGTTAGACGGGCCGTTGAGTTCCAGATCCATTCATGTAAAAACTATAATTATTGCGCACAAAAAGTTGCGCGCGGCTATGGACTCATTAACTTTATTAAGGAATGTTTACTTCACCTACTGTACTCTCCGTATTTTCTATTAGACTATCAAGCAGTTCTCCCAACAATAGGAAAGCCAATTCTTATAACTCCGTGGGCTTTTCAAACTTGCCGATTTTTTTTATTTCATGAGCTCATGTGTATTGCATAAACGTAAATGTCAGAGCTTGATTCCCTTTTCGAGATCCGTTTAAACTAAAAGCTGAATATAGAGTTATAATGCTAGTAATAATTCAAAACTTTTATAAATGATATATTAGATATTAATATGAACTTGGATTGTTTGAATAAGAAAAGCGCATATTACATTGCCGCGTTGAAATCTTTATAATTTAATTATAATTTTAACCTTTTAGGAAATTATTCAAAAAGTTAAATGTGCGGATATATACCGACTTTTTGGGTTTTTAAAATATATTTTTTAAAATCATATTTACGCTGCACTTCTTATATTGATTAAGGAAACCAGATTGTCACTGCACATGTGTGTTAAGCCAACGTATCGATGTCTCAAGGCAAATGAACTAATTCAAACATATAAGGGCTTTGTTGAAAAAGTTTAAAAACTATTCTCTAATACAAACTCAGTACCCATGACATATGAATCCAGTACACATTATGACGTCATATTACGTCGTCATCGTTCTCTTCTACAAAAGTATATAAGAAACATCATCGAAATAGAGTTTGCAGAAACCAAATACGTTTATAAATAGAAGCAGGATATTCCATGAATTTATGATATTACTGCATATATGGCAACAGAGCAATTGTTTAGTTATTATTCGTAAAGTTTCGAGTTGAAATATTGGAAAAACCTGCAATCTAATGTAAGTTTCTTCAAATTCTTTTAAAATTAGAAAGCTATTAGATTATGTTTCGGTGGCAATTTTATTATTTTTTAGAATATTTGTCATAATAAGGCTGCGAAAAATTAACTGACGATATTGGAAATATACAGCTTACGTCAGTTTTACTTGTTATATTCAAAACATTTGAAATGGACGGTAACAAATTGACACAGAAGCCTAAGGAAAAATTGGATTGACACCTTAGTTATATGACGTGTATTTTCATTTCTAATTTGCTGTTTAATTTGTAAATTTTAGCAATTGTAATAAGATCCCAATTCAGAGATGTATTCGTTTGGTCGATTAGAGAACTGCAAGAGTAATCCCTATTCGTTCGTTTGTAGTTGGAGACCGCCGGTAGCAAACGAATACACCCTCGGCTGAAGAGATAATACGCAAGGAAAAACATTGTCCGATGACATCATAAATAAACCATTTTTAATATTTCATTTTATTGGATATTATTTTAAATTATTAAATCGGAATTTGAATTCTTCTCCTCTGGAAATAAGCCCCGTTTCAACAATGGCCCCACTTGATTTCAGACTTGTGACGACTGATTCTCTTAAGTCATGTTTTATAATGCTTTACCTTGCGTATAATCTCTTCTGAATCGGGAACTTCTTATATTTGCTGATTATATACTTATTGATGAAATATTTTCTTCAATCGCTTAGCTGATACTAAATTAACTGGGTTTTTTTAATTTCTTAAACTTATATAGCAAGTTAGAAACGCTGAAGTGGATTAAAAATATATTTCCTAAGACAACAGTTTCAATTCTGAATCAATGTTTTCTCGGACGTCCGCGTCCCCGCCCATTTCAAATGTTTTGACTTAACAGTTGACATTAACGTAAGCTTTATGTTTTGAATCTTGGCTGATATGTTGATGAAAGTTGTTGTTTTGGGTACTAAATATGTATAACAAAGTAAATTCCAAATTTTAATGATAAGATTAAAAATTATTAGTTATTTTATGCATTTTAATTAGCTCAATTGCAAGGAAACCCTTATACATGTACCTAGCATTTACTTACTTGAAACATAAAAACATTTGTATAAAACAGTTACGATGACAATAACACCAAGCTGTGATTTATCTAATGTATTATTTACATGCGGATACTACATTGTTTTAAGACATGTGAACAAAGATAATGAAATTCGATATTTCAAAAAAGTAAAAAAAAATGTTTGATTAACATTATTTGAACATAAACATCTAAACAGTACACAATTAAAAAAGTATGTTATAAGCATCAGAAATCAGGGATTAAAAATACAAATGGATAAAACTTTGCATAAATGATAAATCACTGTGTCCATATTGAAGCAATAACATTCCTTTGTTGTCCAGTCTTCTAATGTAATATTTAACATTGATGGTCTTCTCTACATTTAGTTCATTTGCAGGTCAATACGAAACAACATGGGACAAAAGATCCCTCCTTGCCGTAGACACAAGCGACATATACAGGTATCAAATCAAAAAAATATTTTGTGACAACATTTTAAAGACGAAACAAGCTTTCAATCTAAAGAAAATATTGTAATTTCATGAATGAATAAGTATGATTATATCAATATTCAAGTCCGTTTGTTTAAAAAGAAAGAAATATTGTGTATAAGTCGAATTGAATTCTCGCGACTACAGGTCGAACAAAGCAACATGATAAAGAAAAAAAATCATAATCGATAATCATTGATAATTGCTAAATATCAAATACTAAAAAGGTTTAATTCTTAATAGGTATGATGAACTGATGAAGATAAAAGACTGACGATATCTATTTGATACGCTTGAGTATGGCAAAGCCAAATTCGAAGATATCATCGCAAACAGCTGACAATGTAACTTACTAAATGATTTGTAAAGTCTTTTTAAGAAGTGTTATGTGAATGCAAATTACAAAGTTAATGATAAAATATGTTCTATTTATGTCGACACTTATCTCTTAGCATTTTCAGAAAAGTCTAAACTACCGAAAATCAAATAATTTTACCTTCAGGCCCGTCTTACTTTGCATTAGAGATGGATTGTTTGGTAATCAATAATAAATTATTGTTAAAAGCCAACAAATAAATATAATTTTCAATGATTTTTATAAATTATTGGTTAGAGGGTTCAAATAAAAACCCTATTTACTTGGCATGTGGCTCACTACAAATGTGCTTCTTTGAAAAAAAAAGAAATTTTTCCAGAGGACTTAAGGAACTGTTGCCTTAACAATTGTTAATCAACATATATTCTCTTCAAAGTAATACATCCCTTTACCGTTTTACGTATGTAACGTCACATTAATTCCATTTACACAATGAAAGAATGAATTTTAGAAACAACTATCTTTAACAATGAAATAAAACAAAATAAACCAAGCATTTACACTTGCTGTTATTATCGACAGCAAACTAGGGTTCTAAAAATAGAAATTTAAATATCTAATTTTAAACAAGAAAATTAAAATATCATTGGGGCGATTTTAAAGGCTTCCAAACTAACGAGTCTATCATTGGGGTAGGGATGACAGAAACGGGTCAAAACTTGCAAAAAGGTTTAACCCTTAATTATTTATATTTATGAAAATTCATATAATGTTTCGAAGGGGTCATTTACTGTATATTAGGCAAACCGACATGACCCAAGGAACACAAATATATATGATGTGATATAGGGATCTCAATTGGTTTCAAAATATATGGGTACTTCTTGTTCAAAAGGGGTCAAGACCACCCCCGAGACCCATGACTTACATACTATGGTTATGAGGTGGGGATTTGAACCACTTTCAAGATATTTGGGTACCTCCCACACGAGAGGGGTCAGGTCCATCCCCGGGACCATAAATTACATACCATTTGGTGCCCCTCGACAGAAGCAACAAGAATATATATGGTTGTGGGGTTCAAATCCTATCCGTGGTTGGACATATGGTCATTCTTAGGTCCGGGAGTGGAGTGGGGATGACCCTAGGGGTCAGATGTCATAAACCCAATATATTGCAGATACATGTAATATACCATTCTGAAAATCATATGCTATTATCTTCGTGCATTTACAAGTGATAGCCATCTACAAATGAGTCTACGATTTTTTTCCCAAAGGGTTTAATGTTAGAACCCACACCCATTTGACCCTCACACTCCGAAAAGTGATTCGCTTGAACCAAATGAAAAAAAATCAAACAAGGATGCACAATAAGATATTCCAGCCTATCATATCCTAGAGTTTTGTACAATTCCATTTGGTCGTCTTTAAAAAACGCCGCGGATAAGTTCAAGGTTATGAACGAATAATAATAATAATAATGATAAAAATAATAATAATAATAACTAGACACGATCTCGTTGCGAGCAACGAGGAGGTCTTCCGTCTGATTTTAGAAATTGAGATTTATGTTCGATCTTGATTTTGCTATTTAACAGCTATACATGATTTAAAACAGGAAAAGAGGATCTTCATTTTAAGTGCCTGATACTATTTTGTTTCAGGTGTTTAGAAATTCGTCACCGTTCTTGAGATATTTCAGAAAGAATATTTTAGGGGCCGGACCTTATCTCCTTATTGGGGCCGCTGAACAAAAATTGTAAGGTTGCATGTTATTAGGTACATTATTTTGAGCATCTTTTCTTTTATACTGTATTTCAAAATATTTTTTCTTTTTGAGATATAGGTTATCAAATTTTTGGACTTTTGCCCCTAAAAATCCTTAATTACGTAACACATGAGAAAAATCATTATAATGTTAGGCTACATAATTGTTAGATAAACAAATTTGCTTCTATAATCTATTACGAAATACCCCTCGGTAAAGAACTATAGGAAAAAAGCTTTAGAGCCCTCTAGGTCCCTAATATTAGGGGCCAGCCCCTTTTTCATGGTATCAAATGAAAGGTCATTTGATTATTAAGACATTTTGTTCAACAAGTGTTCAGAAATCCGTTACCATTCTTGAGATATCTCAGAAAGAATATTTTAGCGGCCGGTCCCTTATCTCCTTATTGGGGCCGCTGAACCAATTTTTTTAGGCTGCATGTTGTTAAGGACATCATTTTGAGCATCTTTTCTTTTATACTGCATTTCAAAATATTTTTTCTTTTTGAGATATAGGTGAGCAAAGTTTTGGACTTTTGACCCCTAAAAATCCTTAATTACGTAACACATGAGAAAATCGATATACTGCTTGGCTTCATAACTGTAAGATAAACATATTTGCTTCTATAATTTATTACAAAATATCCCTCAGTAAAGAACTATAGTAAAAAGACTTTAGAGCCCTCTAGGTCCCTAATATTAGAGGCCAGCCCCTTTTTCTTGGTATCAAATGAAAGGTCATTTGATTATAAAGACATTTTGTTCAACAAGTGTTCAGAAATTCGTTACCATTCTTGAGATATCTGAGAAAGAATGTTTTAGCGGCCGGTCCCTTATCTCCTTATTGGGGCCGCTGAACCTAATTTGTTAGGTTGCATGGTGTTAAGTACATCATTTTGAGCACCTTTTCTTTTATACTGCATTTCAAAATATTTTTCCGTTTTGAGATATAGGTGGTCAAAGTTTTGGACTTCTGACCCCTAAAAACCCCTGATTACGTAACATATGAGAAAATCGTTACACTGCTTGGCTTCATATTTGTAAGATAAACATATTTGCTTCTATAATTTATTACAAAATATCCCTCGGTAAAGAGTTATGGGTAAAAGACTTTAGAGCCCTTTAGGTCCCTTATTTGAGGGGCCAGCCCCTTTTTCCTGATATCAGCAGAAAGGTATTGTAAATATAAACTTTTTTTACATTACATGTTTTAACAAAATATTTTCCAGAAAAGAGATAAAGAGAGAAAAGCACAAAAAATTACGACGCTTTTTTAATGTCAATTTTCGAGCCATAGCGAGCTTTGGCGCCAGTAGTGCTAAACATACAAAACAACAATCATGCAAAACTTCAATCTTTCGTTTACCAACCGTAGAAATTTGAGCTCAAAATCTCTTATAGTTTAGGAGAACGGCCGCAGACAAAATACCCATATAAAAAATAAAAAAATCTCAATATCTCCAAAACGGATGTGACGTCATCAGTGCAAAAAAATTGCTATCAACTACAGACCACTATCTATCACATCTGAAAATTTGATGGAGATCAGTTGAGCCGTTTCTGAGAAATCGCGTGCACAAAAATGGGAAGAAAAAAAAAGAATAAAAACTAGACACGATCTCGTTGCGAGCAACGAGGAGGTCTTCCGTCTGATTTTAGAAATTGAGATTAATGTTCGATCTTGATTTTGCTATTTAACAGCTATACATGATTTAAAACAGGAAAAGAGGATCTTCATTTTAAGTGATACTATTTTGTTTCAGGTGTAAGAGTTTTGTTCAACAAGTGTTTAGAAATTCGTCACCGTTCTTGAGATATCTCAGAAAGAATATTTTAGGGGCCGGACCTTATCTCCTTATTGGGGCCGCTGAACAAAAATTGTAAGGTTGCATGTTATTAGGTACATTATTTTGAGCATCTATTCTTTTATACTGCATTTCAAAATATTTTTTCTTTTTGAGATATAGGTTATCACATTTTTGGACTTTTGACCCCTAAAATCCTTAATTACGTAACACATGAGAAAAATCATTATAATGTTAAGCTACATAACTGTTAGATAAACATATTTGCTTCTATAATCTATTACGAAATACCCCTCGGTAAAGAACTATAGGAAAAAGACTTTAGAGCCCTCTAGGTCCCTACCGTTAGGGGCCAGCCCCTTTTTCTTGGTATCAGATGAAAGGTCATTTGATTATAAAGACATTTTGTTCAACAAGTGTTCAGAAATTCGTTACCATTCTTGAGATATCTGAGAAAGAATGTTTTAGGGGTCGGTCCCTTATCTCCTTATTGGGGCCGCTGAACCAAATTTTTTAGGTTGCATGTTGTTAAGTACATCATTTTGAGCATCTTTTCTTTTTATACTGCATTTCAAAATATTTTTCCGTTTTGAGATATAGGTGATCAAAGTTTTGGACTTTTGACCCCTAAAAATCCCTGATTACGTAAGATATGAGAAAATCGTTATGCTGCTTGGCTTTATAACTGTAAGATAAACATATTTGCTTCTATAATTTATTACAAAATATCCCTCAGTAAAGAACTATAGTAAAAAGACTTTAGAGCACTCTAGGTCCCTAATATTAGGGGCCAGCCCCTTTTTCTTGGTATCAAATGAAAGGTCATTTAATTATAAAGACAGTTTGTTCAACAAGTGTTCAGAAATTCGTTACCATTCTTGAGATATATCAGAAAGAATGTTTTAGGGGCCGGTCCCTTATCTCCTTATTGGGGCCGCTGAACCAAATTTTTTAGGTTGCATGGTGTTAAGTACATCATTTTGAGCATCTTTTCTTTTATACTGCATTTCAAAATATTTTTCCGTTTTGAGATATAGGTGGTCAAAGTTTTGGACTTCTGACCCCTAAAAATCCCTAATTACGTAACATATGAGAAAATCGTTATACTGCTTGGCTTTATATCTGTGAGATAAACATATTTGCTTATATAATTTATTACAAAATATCCCTTGGTAAAGAGTTATGGGTAAAAGACTTTAGAGCCCTCTAGGTCCCTTATTTGAGGGGCCAGCCCCTTTTTCCTGATATCAGCAGAAAGGTCTTGTAAATATAAACTTTTTTTACATTACATGTTTTAACAAAATATTTTCCAGAAAAGAGATAAAAAAAGAAAAGCACAAAAATTCACGACGCTTTTTTAATGTCAATTTTCGAGCCATAGCGAGCTTTTGCGCCAGTAGTGCTAAACATACAAAACAACAATCATGCAAAACTTCAATCTTTCGTTTACCAACCGTAGAAATTTGAGCTCAATATCTCTTATAGTTTAGGAGAACAACAGAAGACAAAATACCCATATAAAAATTAGAAAAATCTCAATATCTCAAAAACGGATGTGACGTCATCAATACAAAAAATTTCCAATCAAGTTCAGACCACTATCTATCACATCCTAAAATTTGATTGAGATCGGCCGAGCCGTTTCTGAGAAATCGCGTGCACAAAAAAAGGAAGAAAAAAAATAATAATAACTAGACACGATCTCGTTGCGAGCAACGAGGAGGTCTTCCGTGCGATTTTTTGAAGGTTATATGACCTTGACTTTGATATTTGACCCTTTATCTCCTTATCGGGGCAACAATAAAAAAATTGAAGGTTGAATTTTGTTAGGAACATCATTCTCAGCATTTTATTCTATATTGATTTTCAAAATGATGCTTTTTAAAACATTTGTTCTGTTTGAGGTATGTTACAGACCCTGAAACGTACTACTACACCAAAAAAGCGTGCGACTTTCGTGCGAGAAACGTTTCGTGTAAACCGTTTAGCGTTTCGTGTAAACCGTTTAGCGTTTCGTGTGAATCGTGAAGCGTTTCGTGTAAACCGTTTAGCGTTTCGGGCAAAGCGTGCAGCGTTTCGGGCAAAGCGTGTAAATCGTTTCGGGCAAAGCGTGCGAGAACCGTGTGAAACGTTCATCAGATTTCATTCGGAACTCTCTGATAATTTAATTGTTTCAAAATAGCGCTCGTGTTAAACATTACTTAAAACTGTTTGTGATTGGCAAAACTCCTTAGTAGATATTCTCGTGAAAAAAATCTATAAGAAATGATATACATGTACTTATCTTTTTACAAAATTGAATTAATTCTAAACAAACAAAAGAAAAGTACGCGTATTGAAAGAAAACTAGTTACTGAGACTATTCGGCTGTGTACAACCAGCACACATAACCTCGGACATCGGGTAAGACCTGCACCTGGCTGAACCTGTCAATCAAACTCTGTGTATTCGTTTTCATTGGATGGTCACGCGTGTCTTTTTTTGTCATTAGCCAATGAAAATTTAATGACTTCAAGGTAATCGGAATCAGTATTTGATGATGCACACAATTGATATGATAGATTATTTAACATTAATTTGAACAAAGATAAATGTAAACATAGAAAGAAACTAGACACGATCTCGTTGCGAGCAACGAGGAGGTCTTCCGTCCGATTTTTAGAAGGAAATAAGACATCATCGATATGGAAAAAGGAGTGAAGTAATACTGCTTTATTGTATCGTTTTTATAAGTTCTCTTACATTGCTTTTTTAAATATTTGCATTTCTTCCAATTAAGATAGAAAAGATTAAACTTGTTTACCTCTGGTCCCTAAAAACGCTAATTGGGTAACGCAAGAGAAAATCATTATATTGTTAGGATATATAAACGTATTATACCTAATTTAGCTTTAACAACCTTTCACAAAATGACTCATTAAAGGGCTACAGATAAAATATTTTATAGTCCTTTGGTCCCCTAATTTAAGGGTCCAGCCCCTTTTTCTTGATATCAAATGAAAGGACATTTAATGCTAAACAAATTTGGTCAACAAGTGTTTAGAAATTCCTTACCGTTCTGGAGATATATGAGAAAGAAGGTTTTAGGGACCGATCCCTTATCTCCTTAAAGGGGCCGTTTGGCGAAATTTTGAAGGTTTGCATATTGTTAAGAACATCATTTTGAACAACTTATCTTCTGTACTGCATTTTTAATTTTTTTTTCTTTCTGTGATATGAGTGATCAAAATGTTGGACTTTTGGTCCCTAAAAACCCTCATATTTGGTTCTAAAAGATTTCAAAAAATATCTCTCTGTAAAGGGCTTCAGATAAAAGACATTAGAGCCCTTTGGTTCCCTAATATGATAGACCAGCCTCTTTTTCTTGATATCAAATGAGATATAAACTTTTGTTATATTACATGTCTTAACAAAATATTCAATCTAAAACTGTGTATCAATGTTTAAAACAAATAAAAAGAAAGACAAATAAGCCGGAAAAATATATGTACTGGTATATTGAACCTATGTAAACAAAAACCGGGCACGAGCCTTGTTTACATGACAAAGAATTGCAAGCCCTGTATCTTGATAATAACTCTACGAATGACTCTCAAATTTTATATGATCATTAGAAATACATGTCTATAGCATTGTAAATAATGAAAACATAAAAATAGAATTTGACCAAAATCGTGACCATGCCCCTTTAATCTCAATTTTTGGGTCCAAGCGAGCATCGACCCCTTTCAAGTCAGATCAAAATGAAAATAAAATTACAAATCCCTGATCTTTTGTCTTCTATAGCTGAGAGTTTGAACTCAATATCCAGGGACAAACCACCCTTCTAGAAATCGCTAAAACGTCAATTTCTTAATAAAGGAAATGATGATATCAATATAACCACTATCTATTAGGTCTAAATGTTTCATAAAAATCATTCGAGCCGTTTCTGACATATCGCGTGCACAAAATATATAAGGAAACAAATGAACCTTTCTCTCTTGGTCGCTTGTTTGAGGAACCATTCCTTTTTTCTTGATACTGAATAAAGGGTTTATAATTCTAAACACAATTTGTTCATCAAGTCTTTAGAAATTCGTTCTTGAGAAATCTGGTATATATTTGGGCTCTTTTAGGTCTTAAATTGTAATCTCAATTGAATCTTTTTTAGCATAAGAAGTTCAAAAGTTTGTCAAACAATTCATTTTTATACATGATTTCATAAATAATCCGAAATACTGTTTTGAACCACATTTTTTAGTCGTAAATGTTAATTTTTTGTTATACAATACAGATGAGAAAATTATAACATATGTAAATATCATTTGCAAGATCTCGAGATGATGGTGGGCGTTAAATTTATCAATTTTAAAATTATATGCAGATGTTTGCAAATCGGATGTCGACAATTGTGAATTTAATTAGAATGCTTGGTAAACATTACTAGTACCTTCCTGAATTGGGCTTTTACTTGCAGTGGGTATTTACATTTAGAATGAATGCCCACAATATTTAAGACTTAATTGCTGTCAAAATCTTTATTTTTTGGCGCAAAAAGGAGTTGAAACACAGTTAATATTTATTTTCTGGAATTGATGTTCAGAATTAATGCATCGTGGTAGCTGTAGTATGTTGACATTTTTACCACTTCTGCCTTTAAAGATGTTGACACATATACATGGTCTAAAATAGTAGCTCCCTCTGTTGTTTTGAAATCAACAATCTGCTTACAACCTTTATTAATCATAAAATTCTGAATAGGGCCTGCAGACGTTGCATCTTCGTTGAAATCTCCAAGACAAACAAAGTATTTACATTGAGATCTGTAATACGCAATCACTTTTTCGAGTTTCGCTAAAAACTGAGGAACACCCACAGAGTTCGGGCGATAGACAACGATAACTGCTATATCTTCTGGCAAACATTTTACACAGATACCCTCTACATTCTTTACAGGAAGGAAACTGACAACTTTGTTTACTGTGGTTTGGTTAATGTAAACAGCTACTCCACCACCTTTTGAGGCACGTAATTTTGAAACTTGGGTATTGGTATCGTCATAAGAATCTTGCCTATTTGTTGGATAGAAATTGAAACCGTTGATATCAAACATATTGACATTTTGTCCAGATCTTAGCCAAGTCTCTGTTAGGCAGATAATATCTGCATCTTTGCATCGGCTTTCCTTTAAGAGATCTCCGAAATGTTTACCGAGACTTTGAATGTTGTGAAGATAAATTTTAATGCCAGTCTGAGATGTTTCAAAGTTTGGTAGTTTTAATTTCGGCATTCTCTGCAATGCTACGTTGACTTCTGGATCAGCGTATATCTTTTTTTGCAATATTTCTGGTTTGTTCGATTCAATGAATAATCCCTGCTTTGACGTTACTCTACTCAACGCAACATAACCCTGTCCTGGTGAAAAAGTTCGGTCTAAATTAACTACCACCTTGTCAACTGTCATTCCTTGTACTTTGTGAGCTGTACAAGCCCAAGCCAATCGTAATGGAAACTGATGTCGAACAACATTTTTTGTTTTTTGCTCAGGAATATCCTCTTGGACTTTTTCAATAAGAACAAGGTTTCCATTTTTACTTCTCTGTCCAGTTTTCTTCCCAACATTTATATTTTCAAACAGTACTCCCACTGCAACAACAGTATTTTGTGCATGTCTTTGACCATAAACAAATTTTGCTACAGTGCCCATAACTCCATTTACAAGGCCATCATCTACATTGCTGTTTCTTGTGAGCATGACCTTTGCACCGAGACCCAACAATAAGGTGCTTGGAAGACTATCTGTTCTAGACCTACTGATAGGTTTGCTTCTGAGGATGAGTTCGCCAGTAGTTCTATCTTTTGTGAAGTCTTGAGCATTTATTTCAACAAGGTCTTCACATTTCCTCCTGAGCATTGACAAGTTATAGGCATTGACTTCATCATTTGTTGAGTAGACGTGGAGAACATCTTCAGGTCCCTGTCGTACACATTCATTTAGGATAACGTTGGTTGGTTCTTCCAATTGTTCTTTTAATTCTCTAGTTCGAAGTGTATTCAATGCATTTGCAAACGGGATGTCTTCACGTTGTCTCATAATTTCTTTTAACTCCACAAGTTTGAAAAGGTCTACCCAATAATCAAAAGGATAAAGAGCGTTGTCTTTATAAAGTCTTTCATCTTTGCGCTGCTTCACAGGTGGAAGTTGATAGAAATCGCCCACAGCTATCACTGACACTCCTCCAAATGGTTCCTTGCATTTCTTTATCTGTACTAATCTTTCATGAACATAGTATAATAGTTTTTTGTACACCATTGAAATTTCATCAATAACCAAAATTTGCAGATCACCAAGTTGAACTCTCATTTCACTTAGACTCTGCTCTCTCAGTGGTTGATAAGGCAAAGACATATGTTTTGGCAGTGAAAATAAATGGTGAATTGTATTGCCTCCAATGTTAAATGCAGCCGTTCCTGTAAATGCTGCAAGAAGCACTGAAACACTGTCAGGAGTAGGCATTGTTTTTCCAAGTAAACGTGATGCCTCATAATGTATGGCTTTAATTAAATGACTTTTGCCTGTTCCCGCTCCACCAGTTATGAAAATGTGCATTAATTCAGGTTTTTGTCCGAAACTTTTCTTCAAACACCACTCACGCACCAAGTAAAATACTTTCATTTGAGTGTCGTTCAAATTTTGAAGAATATTTGTCATTTCTTCTTTTGACTGTGTATCCTGTTGTATGTTGTAGAGAATATCAAAATTAGTTTCTGGTTGCATGTCTGGCAATTCTTCAGCAACATCCAAATTCAGATCAGTTCTCTCTGCAGAACATTCGTGTCTCATTAATTCTGTCTCAGGACAGAGGTTAGCCCAAGCATCTTCTGGATCTCCAATGTTTTCAAAATTATCCTCTGCTTCTGCTATTGCATCTTCATTCTTCGCATACCGTAGTCTGTTCATGTCAACAATTGACTTGACCGATTGTAACTTTTGCTTTCCTGAGATTCGAACATGTCCATTTTCGTAAAATGTCTCATACAATTCGAAACCTGGAGGTTTCAATTGATTAATACACCAGTGAGGCAAGAACAGCTGTAACAAAGACTGGTAATATTTCTCTGACATTTTATCTGGGTTAAACCTTGGGTATCTTATTATTGCTGGTTTTGTACGTGTTCTCTTTTGAATGAAACCTTTCGAATTTTGCAGTTCAAATACATTTTCATTGTGAGTCTTTGGAACCTGGGATTTAGCGAGTACTCTAAATTCTGAGCAAAATTCTGCCAGGCACATTTTTTGAAACAATGGTTCATTTGGCCGGCTTTCATATCTTTCAACAATATTTGTCATCCAGATATCTTCTTCATCGTTGTCTTCGTCAAGATTCCCTTCATTTACCTTGTTCTGCTTTTTTTTAAGTTGAGACAATGGTTTTGTCAGCCTAGTAGGATTGTCTCCTATTGGTACAAATACTACTTTCCTTGAACATTCTTTCATTTTCAAGTTACATACGCGATAGACAGCCTCCTGTGCGCTGACTTCTCTATGATTCAAATAAGCAGAACCAACTTTCTTCAGGGTTGTACGAGCACTTTCATTACCTTCTTCTGCCTCTATTTTGGTTTGTTTCAACACCATTCCCATTTCTCTCTCCGACTTTGATATGTAAGAGATAATGTAAACGATGCAACTAAACGGATCTAAGACAAACTGTATGTCCATATTGGCATCCCAGCATTTTAAAAGGCACGGATTGTACTGATTGATCCAAAGTTCACGTGGGTTTCTTTTAAGAACAACTGACCTCTTTTTTGCTAATTGTCTGTGTGCGTCTATGTACTGTTCTTGTGTCAAATCTATTCGTTTAAAAATATCTTCTGTATTTTCAGATTCGTTTGATCCATCTTGTACTTCACTCCAAACTCGCAATAATATTTCTTTAGCATTTGATTGCTCCTGTTTTAAATCCGTAGCTTCTGCATCATCTTGCAAGTTGTCTTCATCATTTGGAGAATTTATAAAGGTACATACAGATGGAGGTCTAGGAAAGTTAAATCTACAATCTGTCCCTCTTTTCCTGCAAGACTTTGAGTGTTTTCTGCTGTGTTGTTGTACAGCTAATATCACATCTCTTAGATCCAAATCTTCATTCTCAGAGGGCACTGCGCAGCTAACATATTTGTCAATAAATTCACAAACCGCATCTTCTCCATCTTCATCGAGTTTCGGGGCATTTTCTACCCAATATAAACAATGCATGTGAGGTGACCCTCTTTGCTGAAATTCGACTCTTTGGAAAAAATCTGATATTTTCCCAATTGGCTCTGATGGTGAAAAAATCACTTCTGTCTGAAAAACGTGAAATCTATGCTCAAACATTCTTGCAACGGTAACGGGATTGCTTCTTAGCACCTCATTTTTTTCAGACCAGTCCAAAACACACGGATCTCTTAAATCATTGTGTTGTCTCAATATTGTTGCAACTGCATCATTCCATCTGTGTTCTGCAGCTGAAAACGAGCAAAACCAAGTTGGTATTCCTAACTGTCTTAGCATAGCAAATAGATCTTTTTGAGCAGCTGACCAATATGCTGGCGTTCCCCGTATCGGTTGCATGAATCGCAAAGCCTCATCATTTTTCATCAACTTTGAAAGTAATTCAGGGTTTTGTACCATATCTGCTGTCATATTGTGACCACTAAGAATGCCTTTGACCGATTTTCTGATTGATATTTGCGTTTTCTCTATTACTTGATTCAAATCAGACATATACTGACTGAAGAAAATATAACTGCTGTCTTTTGCAAATCTGTCATCTGAATTCATAAGGCGGTTGTTAAAATATCTTGACAGTGTTATTCTTGTGTCTCTCTTGTCATTCCACGAGAAGTGTCCACTAGGGAAATGGTATGGAAATGTCTTTGCCTCATTGCCTTGTGTTTGCAACATCCTTACTGGATTGTTTCCTTCTGCTGGAGCGATATTATAAATATCATCAAAGTAATGATCAAGAACTTCTTGTGCGATATCAACTGGTTGTAAACAGGTATCTGTTGCAATGTGTTCTTCATCATCTTTTGATAAGATATCAGCACTTTCGACCATTTCCTGACAACTGTCATCGGATTGTTTCCAGTTTGTGTCAATTGTTACATTTTCATACCATTCATTGTTCCGTTTCAAAAATTCTAATGCCTCTGATACGTGATTTGGGTTAACGAATTGATATTCGATGTAACCTTTGTAGTTCAATTTTCTCTTTAGTTTGACTTTCAGCAGCAGATCTTCTCCAGGTTTCAATGGTAAACTTGTAACTTTTCTTAGATCTGATGGTACACAAACAACTGGCCCATGAATGTTTTTTTGACTCCCGTGTGGTAAAGCCATAACTTTCATAAACGGAATGTGTATTCCAATCAGATGTCTCTCAAGGCTATTTAGTCGTTTTAATTCCTCTGGGATTTCTTCAAGCGCCATTTTGTTAACTGCTGCTTCTGCTGGAATGTTACCACTTAAGATTTTCCTGTGACATGTAAAACAAATCCATAACTTAGACTTGATGCAATTTTCTGGACATGTTTCTATGCATGTGTGGCAATGTTTATCCTGAATACATAATTCAGCAACATTTCTTGCTTGGTCATTTTTGGCATATGAGTGTCGATTACATCTCTGGACTTGATTATGAAACATGAGCCGATCACAACAGCAACACGAATAATCAATGCCTTGCATAGCCTTTTCTTTAAATGCTTTCACAATTCCTTTTTCATTTTTCAATTTAGAATGTTTGGCACTTCTCTGATTTTTTACACTCTCCTTTTTTAGTGCTTTAACTCTTGGATTGGAATCATATTGAATTCTGCTAGAAACTTTTGTTTTTGACCTATATATCTCATCTTTTTCGTATCTTTTAGCTGCAGTTTTAAGTTTTTTTTCTCTAAAGTTTTCATTTGTCCTGTATCTCTTTGAACTCTCAGAAATAACTTGCTCTCTGTATAGTTCATCTGACTTATACTTTTGCTTAATTTGGCTCTTAACATTTTCTCTGTGTTTAGCATCCGATTCATATTTTCGAATACTTCTCAATTTAGTGTCAGTTCTGTATTTTTCATCAGAAGCATATCTTTCCAAACTGTTTCTCTTAAAAGCTTCCTTATACTCCTCGTCTGCTGCATATCTATCAGTAATACTTTTATTGCTTCTGATTTTCGTTTTGTTTTGATACTCAATATCATTATGGTATCTTTGTTTGCTTAGCAGTTTCAAATTAGCTTGGAATTTTTCACTGTTTAAATATTTTTCAGAACACGATTTCAGTTTCTTGTCTCTATATTTTAAATCTTCCTGGTATCTTTTCCTTAAAGATTGTTTTCGTTTCTCCACATATCTAGTCTTGTTCTCCGTTTCTGGTAATGTTTGTCTGATTCCTCGTAAACGCATTCGACTTCGGTATCGCTTTTCATACTCATTTACAATTTCATCATTTTGCTTTTGTGTCATGTCTGACTCATGCCCATTTACTGAAAGGACGACATTGTAATGATTTTGCTGGTGGTGGTTTAAATAAATTGCACCAGTTTTGCTTTGCTCTGAAGGTTCTACATCACTGACTGAAAATCTGATCCAACGCCCTCCAGAGAGTGTATATATATCAACATTCAGTAAGTGAGCTGTAGCAAATATTTCAACCTGAGTAGCCCACGTTCCCGTTTGTGACATGTTGGATGATTTAAGATGATTATCAATAGACTGTTCACCATTTGTGAATGGTTCAAATAACTCTTTGTTTTCAATGATATGCTGACAGACAGCACTGCGCATTACGTTGTAAAAATCCTCCGAATTTGTAAGGCAGAAAGAGACAGCTCTAAAAAAGCAGTTGCCATCACCTAAAATCTCTTTTTCCTGTCTTGGTGTTGTCATAGTTGATATAGAAAACTGTATTGCAGCAGAATCGCTAATGTAAGGTACATTCACCTTTTGACAAAGGTTTTTTTTAAGCTGGTAGTCAGAGGGGTAAAACTGAACTGTATCTGATCTTGGGCGATAAAAATCAAATCATCTTTTCCATCATCAGTTTCAAAAGAACTTTCAACCGGTATATTTGTCTGTTCAAAATGTGTAACGACATCTCCTGTCTTATGCAAACTGCTGTCATTTCCTATGTAGTTCATTTTGCAGGAAACACCAGTCAAATTACATTCCACACTTTTTGAATATCCCATTGAAAGTGCTAGATTTTGAATATGTGAAAATACTTCTTCTACACTCTGAAGCAAAACTCTTGTGCTCTTTCCAAATATACTTAACATTCCTTCAGTAGACCTTGAGTGGGAGTCAAAAGAAAAGAAGCCATTTTGTAATTTTCCTATTAGCAAAGTATTTCCACCAAAGCAGACAAAAAAGCCGTCAGTGTCTGTAAGAGCAATCTGAATTGCTTCATCAAGTGGTAATGCATTAAATGCTGCATAGTTTATCCCATCATCAGCCATTATAACACTTGCAAGTGACTCATTTGCATGAAATTCATACGACTGGTTGAAACATTCAAAGAGGTGTGGCAATTCTTCGACAAGCAAGTACCTATCACTGATGGATGAGCTTCGTTGCAAAAATGTGTACAATTCATCTCCAGTCATCAAAACTCTATCCATATCCATTGTTGTCCAATTTTTTGCATTTTTAAGTTTGTGATATGCCAATCCTGCCAGACAATTTGCAACACATTGTGTTCCAGAGTTTTCAAGAAATAATGGATCAGCCTGATGAAATGAACCTTGAACAGAACAACTTATTTGATTGTTTCTTACATTTAATGTCTCCAAACACTGACCTGCATTTGTTTTATCCATGTTACCTTCAACATAGTTCTCTGCATTTGGTCCCACCAATTTGTCTTCAAAGTCACCTTCAGAAATTGATAGTGTTTCAGTCATATCATTCTCATATTCTATTTCATTGTTTTTCATATATATCATTGTTTTCCTTTCAGTTTCCTTTTTGTTTACCGTCAAGTAGCCCTCATCTTTTGTTTTCCTGCTGGTCCCTCCATACATAGAGGTTTCCAGCTGCGCCTGACCTGCTGGTCCAGACACGTGCACGGTGTCCGGTCCAGGTGCCCTCGGTGGAGCACAAACCCTTTCTAGGGAGTCAGGGGACGGTGCCTTGTCCTGCTCACGGACAAACAGACTTCCCCGAGGAGATGGCAACCTCGGGGCAGGTGAATGCATTTTCACTCGAGGCGAGGCCTGCACCCTGGCCAGGGGTTTTTCCTCTTTAGGTGGAAACCCCATAGAACCAAACCCCGGAAGATTACCGGGAGAAGCTGTGATAGCTCCATCCTCTGTCCCGCAGGGGACAGAGGACTCTGACATTATCTGCACTTCTGAGACATCTTGAGGAGCTTGTTTGGTTTGTCTCTGCTGTCTTTTCTTGTCTCTGTCTTTTTCTCGTTGCTTTCTAGCATTTACAGCCCTCTTTCTTTTAGGCATCTATAATTAAAAAAAAAAAATTAATACATACTTCTAAATGTTATTGGAACATAAACCCTCACTTGTCATTTTGAAGAACACCAATTGATCACACATATGTAATAGATGATGAGGACGTCATGAACATTTGAAAGAATTAGACAGATAAAAGAAGATTTTTTTCCAGTGTTTTCCTTTTTGCATTGCGATACCGACATGCATTGAAGATCACATACCATGTCATGCATGACACAGTGCCGCCACGTATCCTTATTTAAATCTTTAATCCATC
Organism: Magallana angulata; assembly: GCF_025612915.1. NCBI lineage: Eukaryota > Metazoa > Mollusca > Bivalvia > Ostreida > Ostreidae > Magallana > Magallana angulata. Next base: position 18,484,478 of record NC_069120.1, on the reverse strand, counting down.
TCTCAATGCTGAATTGATGAACATTACCTATCACAAGAAATGGGGTACTCTATATGCAATACTTTAATACCCAAACAATTACTTAAATCAACAGCTGGTATTTCTTGAATAAATCATTAGAAATCAAATCCTAAGATATTGTACACCTCTGATATATTTCTAATTGATCTGCAAAAGAACAAATTCCCATCTTGAAAAGTGTAGGAGGACTTATCAGTTCAATAGCGGTACTCTCTATGCAATATCTTGACAAAAAATTTACCAATTTCAACAGCTAGTATTTTTTAAATAAATCATTAGAAATATAACTCCTAGCAATAGGCACACCTCTGATATATGTCCATTCGCTAAAGTACAAATTCCTAACTTAACAAGAGGCCCAGGGGCCACATCGCTCACCTGAGCAACAATTGCCTTAATTGTGATCAATTTAGCATTTCAGTATCAAAATATCTTGACAACTAAGTACATTAGATCTTGCTAAAAAAATTAAAAATCTGTCAATTTTTATCCACCTCTTTTTTTTGGGTAAATACCAAGCCTATATTTGTTGTTGTACCTGTAAAAAGATTTTTACCCCCCCCCCCCCATTTCATGGCCCCACTTTTCTCTAGGGAATCATGGTTTCATCGAACTTAAATCTGCATAACCTGTGCTTTCACACCAAGTACTGAGTTTTGGACCGAAAACTTTCCCAGAATATTTTTAAAGATTTTCTCTGTATATTCCTATGTAAAAATTCAAACCGCCATCACGCCCCCCCCCCCCCCCCCCCCAGGGACTGTGATTTTGCAAACTTGAATTTACACTACCCGAGGATGTCTCTATAGAAGTTTAAGCTTTTCTGGCCAAATAGTCTTTAAAAAGAAGATTTTTAAAGATTTTTTCTATATATTCCTATGTAAAAATGCATCCCCCCTTGTGGCCTCACCGTACCCCTGGACTATCATTTAAACAAACTTGAATCTATACGGTCTAGGGATGCTTCCATTCAAATTTGGGCTTTCTTGGCCTAATAGTTTTGAGAAGATTTTTAAAGGTTTTCTCTATATATAAACATTTATCCCCCATTATGGCCCCGCCCTACCCACAGGGACCATGATTTGAACAAACTTGAATGTACATTATCTGAGGATGGTTACACGCCAATTTGAGCTTTCTTGGCTAAATAGTTTTAAAAAGATTTTCACCATATATTCCTGAATAAAAATTTATCCCCCAATTGTGGCCTCACCCTACCACCGGGGACCATGATTTGAACAAACTTGAATCTACACTATCTGAGGATGCTTCCACTCAAATTTGAGCTTTCCTGGCCTAATAGTTTTTGAGAAGAAGATTTTTAAAGATTTTCTCTATATATTCCTATGTAAAATTGATCCCCTCATTGTGGCCCCTCCCTACCCCCGGGGACCATGATTTGAACAAACTGGAATCTACACTATCTGAGGATGGTTCCACTCAAATTTGAGCTTTCCTGGCCTAATAGTTTGTGAGAAGAAGATTTTTAAAGATTTTCTCTATATTCTCTATATATTCCTACGTAAAACTTGATCCCCCCATTGTGGCCCCACCCTACCCCTAGGGACTATGATTTGAACAAACTTGAATCTACACTACCTGTGGATGCTCCCATTTCAATTTGAGCTTTTCTGGCCTAATACTGTAGATTGGCAAATAATCACAATGGTTTTAATTTCACTATTTGCGATTCATCATTTCTCGCAAAATTAAACCCACCGTGATTACAACCATTAGTTTTTAATGCTTATGTTCTGATTAATTGATTTTCTATCAGCATGAAATTAAAATCATCGCGATTGGTACTAAATTAGAAATCATGAAATTTTAACACCGTGGAATTAAAATGACTTACAGTAGTTGTTGAGAAGAAGATTTTTAAAGATTTTCTCTATATATTCCTATGTAAAACTTTATCCCCCTATTGTGGCCCAACCCTAACCCCGGGGACCATGATTTGAACAAACTGGAATCTACACTATCTGAGGATGCTTCCACTCAAATTTGAGCTTTCCTGGCCTAATAGTTTGTGAGAAGATTTTTAAAGGTTTTCTCTATACATTGCTATTTAAAACTTGATCCCCCTCTGGGGCCTCTCCTTAACCCAAGGGACCATGATTTGAACAAACTTGAATCTACACTACCTGTGGATGCCTCCACACAAGTTTAAGCTTTTCAGGCAGAATAGTTTTTGAGAAGAAGATTTTTGAAAAATACCAACAAATTTTCAATAATCCTCAATTATCTCCCCTTTAAAGAGGGCGTCGCCCTTCATTTGAACAAACTTGAATCCCCTTCACCTAGTGATGCTTTGTGCCAAATTTGGTTGAAATCTACCTAGTGGTTCTTGAGAAGAAGATGAAAATGTGAAAAGTTTACAACGACGACAGTTCCCCACGATGTATCAATAATTTCCTCGGGAAAACACTGCATTTACATATCACATGAGTTCATTTATCGCTGAATCTCTCACAATTTGAGGGAATAGTTTATAAATAGAATTATTATATTTTCATGTTAAATACTAAAATCTGATTGGTTTAGACGCAGTTGGTAATCCGTTCTATTACCCTCAGCGTTATCAACACACTTGGTAACAGGTAACACAACGAATTGTTACATGCACGTAAATTATGCGCGTAAGGTTCTCCGTAGAATTCACTTTATTTCTATATAAAAGCAGTAAAATAGACCATTCAGTAAAATAAAAAAAATAGTGCCTGTTTTGGAGGGTAACTATTGAAATTGACACCCCTCGAAAACCATTGTCAACCTCATACCTCCCGAAAAGGGACTATTTATATAATATAACCCTTTGGCACCTAATACAACTTACAAATAATATATTTGCATAAAAAATTAGATGACATTTTAAGTCACATCAAACATGCTTACTGATATCTATGTCACATGATATGCTTAGTATATACAAGGAGCATTATGGAAGGTAAAGAGAGTTCAAACGCGGTAAATATTATCACTTATTATGTGAAGGACCACTGGACTTTTGAATTCTTTTAGAAGTTAATTATGTGTGTAGTTAATTACATTTGCTGTCCTTTCAAATGTAGATTTTGACAAAATAGTTATACATTAACTAGCTATACAGGAGCCACAATTAATAACATATTACAAAGCTTACCAAGACACAGCATTACTTTCATTAAGCCACATTTGTCATATTATATCAAAATAGTAGTTAATTAATGAAAACTTTATATAAGATAGACACCAAATCATGTAAACATGTATTATGATACATGATTACATGTTATGTTTATCATATGTATCAAGATGTAATTATAATCGGGACAATTATAAAGTATCCCAAACGAATGAGGCCATCATTGGGAGTAGGGATGACCCATATGGTCAAATTTTACAGACAAAAAGAGTTACAACTTGATTATTTCTATTTCTGAAGTTTCATGATGTTCCCCAGGTGTCCTTTATTATACATCAGGTGAACCAACATGACCCAAGGAACAAGAAGACATGTGGTTAGGGGTGTCGATCTTAACCGTTTTCAAGATATTTGGGCACTTCCTGTTTGAGGATGGTGAGGACCACCCCCAGGGCCAATGACCTACATACCATTTGTTGCCCCTTGACACCTGGAAGAAGAATACATATGGTTCAGAAGTGGGAATCTAAACCGTTTCCAAATTATTTGTGCACTTTCTGTTTGAGGAGGGTTAGGACCACCCCCGGGCCCATGGCCTACATACCATTTGATTCCCTTTAACACAAGGAACAAGAATATATATGCTTAGGGGAGAGGATATTGACAGTTTTCAAGATATTTGTGCACTTCCTGTTGAGGGGGGTCAGAACCAATCCCAGGGCCCATGACCTACAAATTATTTGATGGCCCTTAACACATGTAACAAGAATATATATGGTTTAGGGGTGGGGATCTTAACCGTTTCAAGATATTTGGGCACTTCCTGTTAGAGAGGGGTCAGGACCACCCCTTGGGCCCATGACCTACATACCATTTGATGCCCCTTGACTCGAGGAACAATAATAAATACGGTTTAGGGGTGGGGATCTTAACCATTTTCAAGTTATTTGTGCACTTCCTGTTTGAGGGGGGGGGGGCGGGGGTCAGGACCACCCCCAGGGCTCATGACCTACGTACCATTTGATGCCCTTTAAGACATGGAACAAGGATTTATATGGTTTAGGCATCAGGATTTTAACAGTTTCTGAGATATATGGTCATTTCCAATTTCAGAGGGGGGGGGGGGGGGGATGGGATGAGCCCAGGGGTAAGATCTAATAAACCCTTTATACTGCTTCTAACAGTCAATTTATGATCTAAAAACTTTGTCCGTTTTCAAGTAAAACCATTTACAATAAAGTCCAAGATTTTTCCAATAAGGTTCAACCCCAAATGAGAACAAGAGGCCCATGGGCCACATCGCTCACCTGAGGAACAAGAGGTATGATAAAATCAGCTCAATGGAGTCATAATACAAACTATCTGGACAATGTACAATAATTCATGTAAATCCTGTATAAATAAAATCCATTTTCCCTTGGATATTCTTATGTTTATAATCATTAGTCCCTTTTCTAACAGGATGATTTTATAGTCATATCATATGTTGAGTATTGCAGATCTAAAAAAGATCCCTAACAATAGTTTATATATGGGATATAAACGTATACATCAAACTCTGAACCTTCTCGTGAGGCCAAAGAATTGTCCTGGGGCCAAAATCTTAACAATTATAAAGAATCATCTGGCTGATTAGTTTCTGAGAAGATTTTTAAAGATTTACCCTAAATATTCCTTTGTTAAACTTTGACCCCCCCCCCCATTGTGGCCCCACCCTACCCCTGGGGATCATTATTTTCACAACTTTGAATCTACACTATCTGAGGATGCTTTCACACAAGTTTCAGCTTTCCTGGCTGATTAGTTTCTGAGAAGAAGATTTTTAAAGAATAACTCTGTTTATTCCTATGTAAAACATCGACCTCCCATTGTGGCCCAAACCTACCCCCAGGGGTCATGATTTTCACAAATTTGAATCTACACTACCTGAGTATGCTTCCACACAAGTTCCAGCTTTGCCGGCGAATTAGTTTCTGAGAAGAAGATTTTTAAAAATTTACTGTATATAATCATATGTTAAACTTCGATCCCCCATTGTGGCCCCAACCTACCCCCAGGGGTCATGATTTTCACAACTTTGAATCTACACTACCTGAGGATGCTTCCACACAAGTTCCAGCTTTGCCGGCGAATTAGTTTCTGAGAAGAAGATTTTTAAAAATTTACTGTATATAATCATATGTTAAACTTCGATCCCCCATTGTGGCCCCAACCTACCCCCAGAGGTCATGATTTTCACAACTTTAAAATTTACACTACCTGAGGATGCATCCACACAAGTGTCAGCTTTCCTGTCTGATAAGTTTCTGAGAAGAAGATTTTTAAAAATTTACTGTATATATTCCTATGTAAAACGTCGACCCCCTATTGTGGCCCCTCCCTACCCTCGGGGGTCATGATTTTCACAAATTTGAATCTTCACTACCTAAGGATGCATCCACACAAGTGTCAGCTTTCCTGGCCGATTAGTTTCTGAGAAGAAGATTTTTAAAGATTTACTTTTTATATTCATATGTTAAACTTCGACCCTCCATTGTGGCCCCACCCTACCCCCAGGGGTCATGATTTTCACATCTTTGAATCTACACTACCTGAAGATGCTTCCACACAAGTTTCAGCTTTCCTGGCCGATTAGTTTCTGAGAAGAAGATTTCTTAAGAGTTACTCTATATATTCATGTTAAACTTCGACCCCCCATTGTGGCCCCATCCTCAGGTGAGCTAAAAAGATTTAGTTTACAATTCAATAAGTGGGTTTCTGGAAGAACAGATTTTGAAAATTTTCGTAATAAATATTGACAATTTTTTATACTTTTTTAAACTTTAGCTTTTAAGATCTGTGTACAAACATAGAATTGTGAGCAAATCTCTGTATCTTGCTTATAATTCGAAGCTTAACACTCAAATATGGTTAGTAAATAGAAATTGTAAACAACATGCACTACATGTATAACAAATAAAGAACACAATTTATTTTTTCGAAATGAATCATATATATATACATGGATATACCTACATATTTCCGTAAGCGATATCAAACTCTATTTAAACTGAATAAACTAGAGAAAATGCCGAGCATCTCAACAAAACCTATTGCAGTAATCTACCATTACGCAAAAGATAATGCCGAATTACCGATAGAATGAATTGTATTTCAGTACCCCTACATCAGACTTTGCTTAATATGCGCAGGTAAACAGTTAACGTAACTGTTTGATTTACCGAAGTCTCTGATTGATTTGATACGAAAAATCACGAAATACAGACGATAGTTTCCAGGTTACAAAGCATAAATAATGAAAACGAAACGAAACTCAGAACAAGCTAACACCAACGTCATGTGTGAAAACTGTCAACGCATTGAATTATTTAGCCTCAATTTACTTCACAAAATCGGCACCAATATATTTTTCATGTTTCAAAACTTCCCTTCATACGCGAACTGTTGCACAACAAGCAAATTCATCATAGTCAGATCGACCCTTTTTCGTATAATGTCATGGCTGCTTTAAACAAAGAACCTCGTTTTAGAAGTATGGAATACGAGTCTTGGTAAAATGGGTATGCAAACCCGGGCCGTGGCAAAATAAATGCCGGGGCAGATCGGCAATCGTCAATTCCAAATACGCATTATTTTGCAGCAATATCTACAGCAAATACAAATATACTAATCCATCAAATATCCTGAAATTTTAATGAGATTGGCCGATTAATAACTGCCAATCTTTTGTTTTGCCCAGGCCAAGTCTTGCCTACCCATTTTACCGGATGCCGAGCCCGATTGAAATACGCCTTTCCTTTATCATTATTTTCGTAATAACTTCGATTTGAAACAAAATTACCCCTTAATTTTTGCAATTTATATTTTCCTTCCCATAAGGTAAATTTATGCTAAACTACGTTGAATTTGCCTCGGTAGTTCTTGAGAAGAAGATTTTTAAAAATACACCCCCCTTTTTCTACAGTTTCAAGGTTTTCTCCGCTTTGAATACAGATCGGACTTTAATTTTTGCAATTTATATTCGCCCTCCCATAAGGATGCTTTGTGCCAAATTTGGTTGAAATTGGATAAGCAGTTTTAGAGAAGAAGTTCAAAATGTAAAAAGTTTACAGACGGACAGACGGACAGACGGACAGACGGACGGACGGACAGACGGACAGACGGACAGACGGACGACGGACAAAATGTGATCAGAATAGCTCACTTGAGCTTTCAGCTCAGGTGAGCTAAAAATCAAACCAGCGTGCACATCTAGATATGCAGGTCTATCGTATTCTAGGGTTTTGTACAATTCTATTCAGCTATCTTTGAGAAATGCGACGAACAATTTCAGAGTGGGAAAGAAGCAAAAGGGGAAGAAACCGTACAAAATCAATTAGTCTCCAAACTTTATTTAGGAGACTTAAATATCATTCTGTATTATATGATACAATATTTATCAATATATTATTATGAAATAAAAGTGTATCCTATGATACTATATAATACTGTGTCATATGATATTTTATGATACAATATAGTAATGTATGACATTGAGTCATAATATTTCACCACATCAAGATATTGTTTTATATCGAATAATACAAATTGGATTTGTAAATTAATACTATATTGTATCACATGATGACATCATATGTCTATCTACTGGCTATGAGGGCGATACCAAGTTCATTGTCCCCTTTGAAAAGGAAAATGGTGAACAGCTGCTGTCTTAGGGGACAATAAACTTGCTATCGTCCTCATTGGCATAACCAGTAAATAGGTTGATAATGTTGTAAAATATGATACTTGTACAACAAAATATGATACAACATTGTATTTAATTCATTCTTTAACCAGGAGCAGGAGCTTTTCTCAACTTGAATTGTTCCAAAATCTTAAAGCTGCATAATGTGATCTTTTGGTTAATACAATATCAATTTTTTTTCGTACAAACCAATTATCATAGAAAGTTAGACATTCGCCTATATAATATACACCAACAGAATCAGTCTATTTTAGTCACCCAAATGATTGGGTTTATACAACATGCTCCAAACACCTTAACCTAATCCAGCATTCAAATTCTATAGCTAAGATTTAGCATTCAAGCCTGTAGTTCATAAGTATCATAAAACAAATAGCAATCCAAGTATGATGAATTTTGGAGCAGTAGAAACTTTAATATGGTCATCAAAGGGCACCTGCTCCAAATCTTTAATCAGCTCAAGCAACTAAAATTTATGGACCAGTTCAGCTTTTCATAATAAGGTCAAGGGAAAAAAGCTGTATCTCACATATCCAATGCTCCCCCATTACTTTACAATGCTACATATAATAAATCGCAGAATATGCAATGAATCTACATAATAAATTGAAAAAGAGAATAACTTACAAAAAATAAGATAAAAAATTTATGCAAATATGCACATTATTCTATTCCTTGTCTGCCACAAAATTCTAAATTCCAAACATCCAAATTCCCAGAGAAAACAGAAAACGGAATTTTTTCTTCCTACTTTAGATATCTAGATAATATAGAAAACAGTAAAAAAAATTCCTAACTTAGATATTGTGTCCTAAATACCTATAGAATTTCAACAGATTCCTTGCAGTCAATATGGAAGACTTGCAAACTGTTCATCTACTAATTATTTGGACCAATTAGAGGTACTGTGAGCCAGTGCAAGAGTTAAAAGATGATACCTAGACACCCACCCCCTGTGAAGTTGACCAAATGAACTCCGTCAAAATCTTGACACACCGTCGTGTAAAATCAATCTTTGTTTGAAGTACAACTTCTTTAGTTTTTTGAGAGATACAGAACAAATATTATTCTTGAAGTTTTTTCTACCAGTGACCTTGAACTTGCCCACATGACCTTAGATCAAAATTAAGACTCATCTGGTGATAAAGTTCTGATAAGCAGCCTTTGTGTGAAGTAAGAAGCCCATGAGTTTTAACTTTCTCTTTATAAATCATCTTTTTAAGATTAAATTATAATTTAATTATGATTAAATCATAATTTAATTTTTACATAAAATTTATTGCACAAAAGTACCTAAAACAAACAATTTTCATAACATCATACCCCCTATAGACTCAACAAAACTTCTTCTAAGTGTTCACCCTGATAAGGACATCAAAACTTTATTCTACGTTTAATGTCAATTCAAAATATCAAACCTATGACAATGTATGAGGAAGGATGATAAAATAAAGAGAAACAACATTTTCAAACAAACAATTTCAATCCAGTGATTATTCAACTCAAGCTTAAAGTATAGTAGGCTCACCTCACCTAACCTCTTCATGCCTGCTTGCACATAAGGCCCGACATGTAGGCTACTCTTATGATAATCATCTTTCCCGACAATCCAATTGAGTATCTGATATAATTATATATACCGATAGTCTACAATGTGCTCTAAACATTTCAAATTTCTACTGATTACAGTATTTTAGTAAAATAAACTTGATGAGATTAAATTAAAGTAGATTTTTTTCCCCCTTGAACCCAGTTTCTTCATAACCTAAGCACAGCTTTTATCAAACATAGAATAATGGACAATAATTATGGAAGACCTAATTTAAAAAATGTGTAATGAAATAATATGAAATTTTGAAGATTTGTATCAAATATTTCTTCTCCACGAAGGCACAAAAAACACTGATTGAAATCAATATACCATGATGAAACGACTACACAAGGAATTAATGTTTTTTGAAAGTGTGTCATATTACTGGCATCTTTTTGCAATTGCCATCACTACCCTTGAATAACAGATTTCAACAAGCATTCTGAGAGTATTGCATAAGCAATACATGTCCCCTACCGGTAACCCCTTTGATTGAGAATGGCAAAAGTTTGAGACCCTGTATATCAAATATCCCCTATCATAAATGTAGTAATTGTAAAGTATGAAATTATGAAAAATGATTATAATTAACAGCAAACAATCTCAAAAATCCATTAAAAAAGTACATATTTGAAGGAAAGCAAACACAGAAGTCTAGTCTATCATTCAACAGCCCAAACTGATAACGAACCCGATAGTAATAATAATAATGATAAAACCCTGACGTTAAAATTTACACAATACTTGACACCATTTTACAGAACTTATTTGTTTGTTATTAGAAATGATAAATGTAATAAAACAAATAATGCACGATATTATTTATTATTTTACTGACCACATAATGTCCTCGTTCATTTAGTACACACCGAGCCCGATAACGAACCCGATCATTAAAAAATTTGGAGTGAAAAAAATTAAATTTCTGGAAATTGTGTTGACTATACGCTACAAAAGTATAAACTTGGTCTGCTGTTTGATATTTTGAAGCTGCTCCGCAAGTTTCACATCATTCGTCAAACGCATGAAGAAAAAAACAACGGAATACTGAAGTGGGACAGACAGACGGACGGACGGACAGACGGACTGACAGACGCAGAGGAAAGCTATAGTCCCCTCCGGTGAAACAGGTAGGGGACTAATAAACAAGAGGCCAATAAACTTTAACGGTCACCTGAGTATCATAGCCCTTACACAAACTTGTCAAGTCTCATACACATATGCATTTAATTAAGTTTCATTATGGAGTAAAAAAATTATAATATTGTAATGACGACCACCTTCTTTCCTGAAATCTGTCAAAAATGACTATGAAACCTATAATTTTAGCAAAAAACTTCTAAAGATCATAATAAAGTGCATGACAATTTTGAAAAGGTACAAGAAAATAGTTGAAAATAAATTTCCCACATTTGTTAACTTGTTTTAATTGTATATGTTTTCATAGATAAACTAAAACAAAGGTGGCTAGTAAACATGTTTTATTTAAAACAACCTCCCATCTTGCATCGGCAGGGGCAGACAGATTGTCTCCCTGTGCGCATTTAAACAAAAAACTTATTAGAGAACAGCATAAAAAATTTTAAATGTAGACTCATACCTCTGATCCATTTTCCAATTTTCTGCATATAACACTATTTGGACACCATCTGATATTTATACCAAAATCATTCTATATGTACTGTTTATCAGTGATTTTGGTTAGCCAATTATTACTTTATTATTAATGAGTCTATTTGTTTATCTAAAGACTCCCAAAATTGTTTTTTTAAATAAATATAAATACTTGCATATGTTTTTTGATCATACAACTTCTTAATTACATTATATTTAATGATTATTAATTCCATTATGAACAAGCAAGGAGAGATAACTCCATGATGAAGAAGCTTTATACAGAGCTCTTTTTATATAGAGCTCTTCTTCATTAAAAGATCAATAAACAGACTAAAATTGTCCATAACCATCAATCCTCTTATACATAATTCTACAATGCTATAAGTGTGTCTTCATCTCAATCAACAACCAACAACAATCCAAAATGGGGGAGAATCAACCAAACCAGAAGAGCTCATGTTATGAACAAAACCCAGGATGGTTCGCACCTATTCTGTTTCGCGCTGACATGATTCGCACCTCGATGTTTCATACCTTCCTCAGAGCGAAACATCTCACTGTATCAAGTTATTTTTCTCGTGTTATTATTGCTCTGAATTTATTAACAAAAAACATTGAAACGCTGTTTACATTTATACATGGGCCACTAGTATAATGTTTTTCCTTCGTTTTTGTTGTTTTTTATGAGGTTTTTAAAGGCATGGCGTTATCATATAGGTTCAGAACAAGAGGTATTAATTGTGTTGTGATAACAATTATAGCATGTCTTTCACTTAAGATTTACCTGTAGTTTTATGAAATATTGTACCCGTCAAAGCTGATGTTTATTACAAAGGTCAACCAAAAAGGCTTGTCATTATCTTTTTGTCCTTAAACTTTTTGAAAACCTGCTCTTATCCAGTCTAGACGAGCTCCCAAAACGGAGTCAACAGTATTTTTTTCGTATTGTGTTACAATTTAGTCACCAAACTCACAAATTGATAAGTACATAAACAAAAGAGCCCCGGTTACTAACAAAAACTTGCTGCTCTAGCAATGATTAAAAACGTCTCATTTGTATTGTAAAAATAGGATTGATTGTTTTAGAACTTAGAAAATCAAACAAATTGTCACTCTAGATACAGCAACTCTTTAAATTAAACAGATAATTATCATGAAAACAATTATAATCGCTTGCAGCGATCCCGAAGTTAGAAAACCTTGTTAAATACATAACTATTCAACGTTACACAATTAAATGATTAAGCCTGAAAATGAAGTAAATGAAACTTGACTTTAAAAAAAAAAGATAAATGATCATATCATACCATATAATTTATTTTTGAACAGTTACTGGCGTGCAACCAGTTCTCGCCAAGTACCATTTCTCGCCCGTACATTGTGACGTCATTTTACCAATATAATTTTATGTGTTGATAAAATGACGTCACAATGTACTGGCGAGAAATGGTACTCAGTGAGAACTGGTCGCATGCCAGTATAGTATTGAGTGATCGAAGATATAGGTGAAATTTCATTTTAAAAATTTATCTTACATAATTTACAAGTAAGCAGTTATGAACATGACACATACACGTTCAGAAATGTTTATGAAAGTTTAAAATTAATTTTTGTTGTGTTTTTGGCCAAGTTAAGAGATTCAGGGGTTGAAATATATTGGTAACCCGACGCCCGGGGCGATCAGTTTAAAACTCGGGCATGCTAATTTTTACCAACTGATAGTCCATCGGGCCAGCAAATCAGGGGATTCAGAACTGTATTACGATGATGTGAATGAAGTTTAAACATAATATGTATTATCTCTGAGAAGAATTTATTTCAAAATGAATTAAACAGCTGTAATTGTGTTCTACATGTATTTTTATTTTGCATCTTAAAATGGTTGGGCTAGCTGATTTGAGCTTTGGGCTAGTGATTTTTTACTTACTAGTAACCTCTGGGCTAGTGAGTTTTCCTGAAATATTTCAACCCCTGAGATTTATTTAGAACTAGGGGCATAACTCATAAGTTGTTTACATAAGGAACGCCATTTTACCGCAATGCATTATGGAGCCAAAGACTACGTTTTGGGAGTCCCGTGTAGACTGTTACTAAACTTTACGAAATTGCTGTTTGATTTGTGTATTATAAACAAAAATAAAAAAAAACTTAAATCACAAAAAATCGTATCAGTTCCCTGTGGGTCGACCTTTGCCTTCTGAACGTCAACATGATCAAACAAATTCATATGGCTTACAGTAATATGGCGTGAATTTCATAATCATCGCGTCGTAGGTTTAACTTACACTGTGCACTTCGTCAGATGTGTACTGTACGAAAATCAATAAGACAAACTTAAGCTTGGGTAAATGCTTCTACTTCTTGTGATGTCCAAGTGTCTATAGCATTCAACTTTGATTGCCGAATAAAAATCTCTGCTAGTGATCTTTTAACTGCGTAGTTTCTTCTACCAACACCAGCTGTGCTAATATTAGATATATACATCACGTCCAATCGTAACTCCTCGGTCATTTCCCTAACCATAAATTACTCCGTTGGGAAAAATATGAGTTAATCCGAATTAAATCATTTTAATCTTGTTAACTCGTTCAAAGATATTTCGCTTTGCAAGCATCCTCTCCCGACCGCCGACTGATTTTATCATTAGAATCTTTATCATTTATTCACATATTTTTCCTCCTCAAATTTATAGGATTAGCCAGACAGAATCATTTCCTGGGTTGAATTTCATTACAAGAATGCAAAAAGTATTACAATACTACGTGCATGTAAATGTAAGTGTATGATATCCTGATTTTCTATTGCCACATAGCCAAATGACATAAATTTATGCAGATCAGCTGATGAAATAAAGCAGTACTCGCGATTCGTGCTTTTTGAATAAAACTAAATTATTTGAGCATATTGCGTTCTTGCTTTCAAATTTAGATAAATTTATACATCGAGTAAATTTTGAAGATATATATATATTCAATGAAGTATAAAACAAATACTTTAATAATTGAATAATGACTTCAGAGCCTTTATGGCCCCTAAATATAAAAAGATAGGTATTTTGATATTAAACATATTTTGTTCAATAAGTGTTTAGAAATTCTTTGTCGTTTTTGAGCCATTTTCTAAAGACCGTTTTAGGGACTGATCCCTTATCTCCTTATTGGGGCCATATGACAAAATATCGATGGTTGAATATTGACAAGCGCATCATTATTCAATAATAATCGTTTATTATTCAATATTGCTTTTCAAAATATTTCTCAGTAAAGTGCTATGGAAGAAAGACTTTAGAGCCCTTTTGGCCCCCAAATTGAAGGACCAGCCCCTTTTTCTTGACATCATATGAAAGGTCTTTTAATATTAAACAAATTTTGTTCAACAAGCGTTTATAAATTCTTTGCCGTTTTTTGAGCTATCTGGGATAGTACGTTTTAGGGGCCGACCCCTTATCTCCTTATTGGGACCACATAATGAAACTTTTATGATTGAATATTGTTTAAAACATCATTCTAAGCATCTTTTATTATATATTACTTTTCAAAATATTTGTCCTTTTTGAGATATATTCGATCGCAGTTTTGGACTTCTGGCCCCTTAAAACCCCTAATTACGTAACGCATAATAAAATTTTTATAATGTATAGTTTTATTAGTGAAAGATGAACATTTTTGCTTCTTAAACATATTACACAATATTTCACAGTAAAGTGCTATGGAATAAAGACTTTAGAGCCCTTTTGGCCCCCAAATTGAAGGGCCAACCCCTTTTCTTGGCATCATACGAAAGGTCTTTTGATATGAAACATATTTTGTTCAACAAGTGTTTAGAAATTCTTTGCCGTTTTAGAGCTATCTGGGATAGGATGTTTTAGGGGCCGACCCCTAATCTCCTTATTGGGGCCAGATAACGATTCTTTTATGATTGAATATTGTTTAAAACATCATTCTAAGCATCTTTTATTCTATATTGCTTTTCAAAATATTTGTCCTTTTTGAGATATATTCGATCGCAGTTTTGGACTTCTGGCCCCTTAAAACCCCTTATTACGTAACGCATAATAAAATTTTTATAATGTATAGTTTTATTAGTGAAAGATGAACATTTTTGCTTCTTAAACATATTACAAAATATTTCTCAGTAAAGTGCTATGAAGGAAAGACTTTAGAGCCCTTTTGGCCCCTAATTTGAAGGACCAGCCCCTTTTTCTTGTTATCAAACGAAAGATCTTGTTAATATAAATTTTATTTGCTCTATATATAATGTTAAAATATTTTCAGGGAAGGAGATAAAGAACGAAAACCATTAAAAATTACGTCGTTTTTTCAAACTCGATTTTCGGGTCCAGGCGAGCTTCGACGCTTTTGAAGCCAGACAACCATAAATGCCTTTAAACACATCTACAATCTTTTGTCTACAATCCCTGAAAATTTAAATTCAATATCTTTTTTCGTTTAGGAGGAGATAGCAGGACAAAATGACCCTCTAAAAATCACTAAAACGTCAATATCTCCCGAACGGAAATGACGTCATTAAAATAAAAAATTATATATAAGGTTTTTAACAATATTTACAAGATCTGAAATTTTCACGGAAATCGGTCAAGTCGTTTTCAAGAAATCGCTTGTACAAAAAAGCGTAAGAAAAAAAAAAAAAACTAGACACGATCTCGTTGCGAGCAACGAGGAGGTCTTCCGTCCGATTTTTAGAAGGAAATTTTACATCATCGACTTTGATTTCCGAGAAAAAAACATGATATGGAAAAAAGAGTGGAGAACAAATGCTTTATTGTATCACATTTTATAACTTCTCTTTTATTGCTTTTTTAAATGCTTGCATTTCTTCAAATTAAGATAGAAAAGATTAAACTTGTTTACCTCTGGCTCCTAAAGAACCCTTAATACGTAATGCAAGAGAAAATCAATATATTGTTAGGATATATAAACGTATTATACCTAAATCAGCTTAAATAACCTTTCACAAAATAGCTCTTAGTAAAGGGCTATAGATTAAAGAATTTAGAGCCCTTTGATCCCCTTATTTAAGGAGCCAGCCCCTTGTTCTTGAAATCAAATGGAAGGTCATTTCATTCTGAACACATTTTGTCAACAAATGTTTAGAAATTCGTTACCGTTCTTAAGATATATGGGAAAGAAGGTATTAGGGGCCGATCCCTTATCTCCTTATAGGGGCTCTTTAACGAAATTTTAAGGTTGCATATTGTTAAAAACATCATTTTGAACAACTTTTCTTCTGTGCTGCATTTCAAAATATTTTTCCTTTCTGAGATATGGGTGATCAATTTTTGGACTTTTGACCCCTAAATATCCCTAATTACATAACACATGATAAAATTATTACATTGCTTAGAAACATAACTGTGAGATAAACATATTTGCTTCTATAACATTTTATAAAATATCCCTCAGTAAAGGGCTATAGATAAAAGACTTTAGAGCCCTTTGGTTCCCTAATTTAAGGGGCCAGCCCCTTTTTCTTGATATCAAATAAAAGGTCACTTAATTCTAACCACATTTTGTTCAACAAGTGTTTAGAAATTTGTTACCGTTCTGGAGATATATAAGAAAAAAGGTTTTAGGGGCCGATCCCTTATCTCCTTATAGGGGCCGTTTAACGAAATTTTGAGGGTTGCATATTGTTAAGAACATCAATTTGAATAACTTTTCCTCTGTACTGCATTTCAAAATATTTTCCTTTCTGAGATATGGGTGATCAAAATTTTGGACTTTTGGCCCTCACAAACCCCTAATTACGTAACACATGATAAAATTATTACATTGCTTGGATACATAACTGTGAGATAAACATATTTGCTTCTATAACATTTTACAAAATATCCCTCAGTAAAGGGCTATAGATAAAAGACTTTAGAGCCCTTTGGTTCCCTAATTTGAGGGGCCAGCCCCTTTTTCTTGATATCAAATAAAAGGTCACTTAATTCTAACCACATTTTGTTCAACAAGTGTTTAGAAATTTGTTACCGTTCTGGAGATATATAAGAAAAAAAGTTTTAGGGGCCGATCCTTTATCTCCTTATAGGGGCCGTTTAACGAAATTTTGAGGGTTGCATATTGTTAAAAACATCAGTTTGAACAACTTTTCCTCTGTTCTGCATTTCAAAATATTTTTCCTTTCTGAGATATGGGTGATCAAAATTTTGGACTTTTGGCCCCTAAAAACCCTTAATTACGTAACACATGGAAAAATCATTACATTCCTTGGATACATAACTGTGACATAAACATATTTGCTTCTATAACATGTTAAAAAATATCGTTCAGTAATGGGCTACAGATTAAAGACTTTAGAGCCCTTTGGTCCCCTAATTTGAGGGGCCAGCCCCTTTTTCTTTATTTTAAAAGAAAGGTCTTGTAAATAGAAACTATTTTTACATTACATGTCTTAACAAAATATTTTTCAGAAAAGAGATAATTAAAGAGAACCACAAAAAATTACGACGTTTTTTTTATCCCAATTTTCGGGTCCCGGCGAGCTTCGACACCTTTAGCGATCGAAATGATTTTAAACCTTCATGCACAATTTCAGTCTTCCGTCTACCATCGCTGAAAATTTCAAGTTTATATCTGCTATAGTTTAAGAGGAGTACTGCCGACAAAATACCCCTCTGAAAATCGATAAAACGACTATATCTCAAAACCGGAAGTGACGTCATCAATAAAAAAAATTTGCAATACGGTTTATATCATCTTCTATTAGATCCCAAAAATTCATGAAAATCAATTGAGTAGTTTTCGAGATCTCGCGTGCACAAAATTTGTAAGAAAAAAAAATAATAATAATATAGAAGAATAGGGAAAAAGAAACAAAGCAATAACAATAAGGTCTTCCGTTGGAAACGGAAGACCTTAATAATAATAACAACTAGACACGATCTCGTTGCGAGCAACGAGGAGGTCTTCCGTGCGATTTTTTGAAGGTAATATGACCTTGACTTTGATATTTGACCCTTTATCTCCTTATCGGGGCAACAAAAAAAAAATGGTGGTTGAATTTTGTTTGGGTCATCATTCTCAGCATTTTATTCTGTATTGATTTTCAAAATGATGCTTTTTAAAATATTTGTTCTGTTTGAGGTATGTTATCAAAGTTTTGTACTTCTGGCTCTTTAAAACCCATTAAAACCCCTTAATACGGAACACATGATAAAATAATTATAATATATTGTTAAATAAATGTGAGATGAACATTATTGCTTCCTAAACATATAACAAAATATTTTTCAGTAAAGTGCTATGGAAGAAAGACTTTAGAGCCCTTTTGGCCCCTAAAAATAAAAAAGATAGGTCTTTTGATATTAAACATATTTAGTTCAACAGGTGTTTAGAAATTTTTTGCCATTTTTGAGCTATCAGGGATATGACGTTTTAGGGGCCGACCCCTAATCTCCTTATTTGGGCCAGATAACGAGATTTTTATGACTGAATATTGTTTAAAACATCATTCTAAGCATCTTTTATTCTATATTGCTTTTCAAAATATTTGTCCTTTTTGAGATATATTCGATCAAAGTTTTGGATTTTTGGCCCCTTAAAACCCCTAATTACGTAACGCATTATAAAATTTTTATAATGTTTAGTTTTATTAGTGAAAGATGAACATTTTTGCTTCTTAAACATATTACAAAATATTTCTCAGTAAAGTGCTATGGAAAAAAGACTTTAGAGCCGTTTTGGCCCCTAAATTGAAGGGCCAGCCCCTTTTTCTTGGCATCATACGAAAGTTCCTTTGATATTAAACATATTTTGTTCAACAAGTGTTTAGAAAATCTTTGCCGTTTTAGAGCTATCTGGGATAGGACATTTTAGGGGCTGACCCCTAATCTCCTTATTGGGGCCAGATAACGAGATTTTTATGATTGAATATTGTTTAAAACATCATTCTAAGCATCTTTTATTCTATGTTGCTTTTCAAAATATTTGTCCTTTTTGAGATATATTCGATCAAAGTTTTGGACTTTTGGCCCCTTAAAACCCCTAATTACGTAACGCATTATAAAATTTTATAATGTATAGTTTTATAAGTGAAAGATGAACATTTTTGCTTCTTAAACATATTACAAAATATTTCTCAGTAAAGTGCTATGGAAGAAAGACTTTAGAGCCCTTTTGGCCCCTAATTTGAGGGACCAGCCCCTTTTTCTTGTTATCAAACGAAAGCTCTTGTAAATATAAATTTTATTTGCTCTATATATAATGTTAAAATATTTTCAGGAAAGGAGATAAAGAACGAAAACCATTAAAAATTACGTCGTTTTTTCAAACTCGATTTTCGGGTCCAGGCGAGCTTCGACGCCTTTGAAGCCAGACAACCATAAATGCCTTTAAACACATCTACAATCTTTTGTGTACAATCCCTGAAAATTTTAATTCAATATCTTTTTTCGTTTAGGAGGAGATAGCCAGACAAAATGACCCTCTAAAAATCACTAAAACGTCAATATCTCCCGAACGGAAATGACGTCATCAAAATAAAAAATTATATATAAGGTTTTTATCAATATCTACAAGATCTGAAATTTTCACGGAAATCGGTCAAGTCGTTTTCAAGAAATCGCTTGTACAAAAATGCGTAAGAAAAAAAAAAAAAAACTAGACACGATCTCGTTGCGAGCAACGAGGAGGTCTTCCGTGCGGTTTTTTGAAGGTTATATGACCTTGACTTTGATATTTGACCCTTTATCTCCTTATCGGGGCAACAATAAAAAAAATTGATGGTTGAATTTTGTTAGGAATATCATTCTCAGCATTATATTCTATATTGATTTTCAAAATGATGCCTTTTAAAATATTTGTTCTGTTTGAGGTATGTTATCAACGTTTTGTACTTCTGGCCCCTTAAAACCCATTAAAAACCCCTTAATACGGAGCACATGATAAAATAATTATAATATATTGTTAAATAAATGTGAGATGAATATATTGCTTCCTAAACATTTAACAAAATATTTTTCAGTAAAGTGCTATGGAAGAAAGACTTTAGAGCCCTTTTGGTCCCTAAATTGAAGGGCCAGCCCCTTTTTCTTGGCATCATACGAAAGTTCTTTTGATATTAAACATATTTTGTTCAACAAGTGTTTAGAAATTCTTTGCCGTTTTTGAGCTATCTGGGATAGGACGTTTTAGGGGCCGACCCCTAATCTCCTTCATGGGGCCAGATAACGAAACATTCTATGATTGAATATTGTTTAAAACATCATTCTAAGCATCTTTTATTCTATATTGCTTTTCAAAATATTTGTCCTTTTTGAGATATATTCGATCGAAGTTTTGGACTTCTGGCCCCTTGAAACCCCTAATTACGTAACGCATAATAAAAATTTTATAAAGTATAGTTTTATTAGTCAAAGATAAACATGTTTGCTTTTTAAACATATTACAAAATATTTCTCAGTAAAGTGCTATGAAAGAAAGACTTTAGAGCCCTTTTGGCCCCTAAATTGAAGTGCCAGCCCCTTTTTCTTGGCATCATACGAAAGTTCCTTTGATATTAAACATATTTTGTTCAACATGTGTTTAGGAATTCTTTGCCGTTTTAGAGCTTTCTGGGATAGGAAATTTTAGGGGCTGACCCCTAATCTCCTTATTGGGGCCAGATAACGAAACTTTTATGATTGAATATTGTTTAAAACATCATTCTAAGCATCTTTTATTCTATATTGCTTTTCAAAATATTTGTCCTTTTTGAGATATATTCGATCGAAGTTTTGGACTTCTGGCCCCTTGAAACCCCTAATTACGTAACGCATAATAAAAATGTTATAATGTATAGTTTTATTAGTGAAAGATGAACATTTTTGCTTCTTTAACATATTACAAAATATTTCTCAGTAAAGGGCTATGGAAGAAAGACTTTAGAGCCCTTTTGGCCCCTAAATTGAGGGACCAGCCCCTTTTTCTTGTTATCAAACGAAAGCTCTTGTAAATATACATTTTATTTGCTCTATATGTTATAGTAAAATATTTTCAGGAAAGGAGATAAAGAACGAAAACCATTAAAAATTACGGCGTTTTTTCAAACTCGATTTTCGGGTTCAGGCGAGCTTCGACGCCTTTGAAGCCAGACAACCACAAATGCCTTTAAACACATTTACAATCTTTTGTCTACAATCCCTGAAAATTTAAATTCAATATCTTTTTTCGTTTAGGAGGAGATAGCAGGACAAAATGACCCTCTAAAAACGTCTAAAACGTCAATATCTCCCGAACGGAAATGACGTCATTAAAATAAAAAATTATATATAAGGTTTTTATCAATATCTACAAGATCTGAAATTTTCACGAAAATCGGTCAAGCCGTTTTCAAAAAATCGCTTGTACAAAAAAGCGTAAGAAAAAAAAAAAAAAATAAAAGGGAAAAAGAAACAAAGCAATAACAATAAGGTCTTCCGTTGGAAACGGAAGACCTTAATAAAAGGGAAAAAGAAACAAAGCAATAACAATAAGGTCTTCCGTTGGAAACGGAAGACCTTAATAAAAGGGAAAAAGAAACAAAGCAATAACAATAAGGTCTTCCGTTGGAAACGGAAGACCTTAAATATACTGTTCATTTCTATTAAATGCAGGAAGTAAATTCTTCTGAATCCCGATTAAAAATATATCTACAAGTTATTATTTTAATTATTTTAACACTGATAACGGAAAACAACAAGTAATTAACACACTGAAATTTTCCTAAAATGTACACATGCTATTGATTATTATGGGAGTCTATATGCATGGTACTTAATTCAAATAGATTATGATAGATATATTGTACGCCGTTATGCGGGGTGCCGGTTATGTATACGAATATTGAGACAAAAATTTAAATCAGTTTTATTTTTTGTTCTTTCCGAAATCCGATATAATTATGACAACTTTCTTTATTGTTTAATCGATTGATTTTTTTCTCTGATTTTATGTACGGAACATTTATTTACGCGAATGATACGACATAATAAAAAAAATAATCGGTTGTTTTATAGCATTTTTCTAACTTATGTGACTAATCTTATTTTACTTAACTTTCAAAATTATCAATGTAAATAATTAAAGGTTTATTTATTGTATTTTTACATCGTATTCTCTGAAACCAATAAGAATACTAATGTGAGAAGAAAAAACAAATCCCGCCAAATACTGAAAAACCGATTTCAGTTTGTAATTTTTGCTATTGAATATTGTGTTACGGTAACTTTTAACTTTATGGAATTTGTATTAATTACGGCATAATAAGAATCATGGATATTTCTTTTGAGCAATAAATATATTTATAGAAGTAGTATTTTTTGCTAATCTGTGAATAAATAATTTTTTGCTTTAAATAAAAGTACCAAATTAATTTAATTAATCAATTCAATACCTAAGTACATATATGTTTCTAATATCAGTATTTCTATTATTTCGTGTTGTCTTAAAATTAATTACTAATATATTCAAGGTAAATATCCGAGAGGACCCGAATCGATCAGGATAAAAGCGGGTCCAAAGCGTGTGAAAAGCGAGCAAATCGTTTCGTGCGAGAATCGTTTCGTGTAAACCGTTCAGCGTTTCGTGTAAATCGTTTAGCGTTTCGGGCAAAGCGTGCAGCGTTTCGTGTAAACCGTTCAGCGTTTCGTGTGAACCGTTTAGCGAGCGTGTAGCGAGCGTGCAGCGAGCGTGTGGTGTAGTAGTACGTTTCAGGGTCTGTATCAACTTTTTGTACTTCTGGCCCCTTAAAACCCATTAAAAACCCCTTAATACGGAGCACATGATGAAAATAATTATAATATATTGTTAAATAAATGTGAGATGAATATATTGCTTCCTAAACATATAACAAAATATTTTTCAGTGAAGTGCTATGGAAGGAAGACTTTAGAGCCCTTTTGGTCCCTAAATTGAAGGGCCAGCCCCTTTTTCTTGGCATCATACGAAAGTTCTTTTGATATTAAACATATTTTGTTCAACAAGTGTTTAGAAATTCTTTGCCGTTTTTGAGCTATCTGGGATAGGACGTTTTAGGGGCCGACCCCTAATCTCCTTATTGGGGCCAGATAACGAAACTTTTATGATTGAATATTGTTTAAAACATCATTCTAAGCATCTTTTATTCTATATTGCTTTTCAAAATATTTGTCCTTTTTGAGATATATTCGATCGAAGTTTTGGACTTCTGGCCCCTTAAAACCCCTAATTACGTAACGCATGATACAAATTTTATAATGTATAGTTTTATTAGTGAAAGATGAACATTTTTGCTTCTTAAACATATTACAAAACATTTCTCAGTGAAGTGCTATGGAAGAAAGACTTTAGAGCCCTTTTGGCCCCTAAATTGAAGGGCCAGCCCCTTTTTCTTGGCATCATACGAAAGTTCTTTTGATATTAAACATATTTTGTTCCACATGTGTTTAGAAATTCTTTGCCGTTTTAGAGCTTTCTGGGATAGGACATTTTAGGGGCCGACCCCTAATCTCCTTATTGGGGCCAGATAACGAAACTTTTATGATTGAATATTGTTTAAAACATCATTCTAAGCATCTTTTATTCTATATTGCTTTTCAAAATATTTGTCCTTTTTGAGATATATTCGATCGAAGTTTTGGACTTCTGGCCCCTTAAAACCCCTAATTACGTAACGCAGAATAAAAATTTTATAATGTATAGTTTTATTAGTGAAAGATGAACATTTTTGCTTCTTTAACATATAACAAAATATTTCTCATTAAAGGGCTATGGAAGAAAGACTTTAGAGCCCTTTTGGCCCCTAAATTGAGGGACCAGCCCCTTTTTCTTGTTATCAAACGAAAGCTCTTGTAAATATAAATTTTATTTGCTCTATATGTTATAGTAAAATATTTTCAGGAAAGGAGATAAAGAACGAAAACCATTAAAAATTAAGTCGTTTTTTCAAACTCGATTTTCGGGTCCAGGCGAGCTTCGACGCCTTTGAACCCAGACAACCATAAATGCCTTTAAACACATCTACAATCTTTTGTCTACAATCCCTGAAAATTTAAATTCAATATCTTTTTTCGTTTAGGAGGAGATAGCAGGACAAAATGACCCTCTAAAAATCACTAAAACGTCAATATCTCCCGAACGGAAATGACGTCATTAAAATAAAAAATTATATATAAGGTTTTTATCAATATCTACAAGATCTGAAATTTTCACGAAAATCGGTCAAGCCGTTTTCAAGAAATCGCTTGTACAAAAAAGCGTAAGAAAAAAAAAAAATAACTAGATACGACCTCGTTACGAGTAACGAGTAGGTCTTCCGTCCCATTTTTTTTTTTTTGGTTTAAATGATACCATGAAATATCGATACAATTTCAAAATTACCCCCCCCCCCCAATTTGAAGATAAAGAATAAAAACCCTAATTACGTCAAACATGGGCCTGACGATGACTTTTTCAAACCGATAATGTAGATATCAACAACTTTGATTTTATAATGCATAACAAAATATTTATCGTTTTCAAGTTATTCGTAATAGACTTTACGATTCTCTTGGTCCCTAATTAAAGGGGCCAGCCCCTTTTTATTGATTTTATTATATCGAACTTTTGATTCTCTACTGCTTTTGTTCTATATGTCTTAACAAAATATCAACTGTTAAAAAGATACTGATCAAAACATATGAACATTTTGATTCGAAAGCTGTACCCCATTTTCGTGCCTAAGCGAGCTCCAAGGAATAGCGCCACTGGTAGAAAACAACTAAATAGTGCACAACTTCAAACCATGCTCTACCTATCCTGAAAATTTCAAAATCATATCGCTTATAGTTTCTTAGATCAGCTCTGCACAAAATTGGTCGTAAAAAATTACTAAATCGACCGTAAATCCGGACCGGAAGTGACGACGACAAAAAATTCAAAAAAAAATATAATTCAGATAATGTCTCATCATCTGTGAAAAAATGTTTGAGATCGGTTGAGTAGTTTTCGAGAAATCGCGTGCACAAAATTTGAAAAAAAAAATAATAATAAACAATACGAAAACAATAAGGTCCTCCGTTGGAAACGGAAGACCTTAATAAGAAACAGTACGAAAACTATAAGGTCTTCCGTTGGAAACGGAAGACCTTAATAATAAGAAATCGTACGAAAACGGAAGACCTTAATAAAAAACAGTTTGAATTCACGCGTTTTTCGTTTTCTCGTACAGTTTAAAAGTGAAGCTTTCGATATTTCATCTATATAATGATTAACGTAATGCGCAGACCTAGAAAGGGTCTTGTATATGAAACTGCCAAAAATTAAGGGTTGTGAGGGGACCAACCCCCCCCCCCCCCCCCCCCCAAATTTGTAACTTTTATACTTTTCATCTGATTTTTGAAATCTTTTCGGTTTATTGTACAGAGGAGAGAGTACAATTTAAAAAATGTGGTCCGAGGGGCTACTTTTTGACACCTTTTAGGGGTTTTAGAAACTAAAAATGACTATTGAATCTTCAGTTGCCGTATATGGCTTGTTCTGAATGGACGTAAAAATTGGAACTCCCGATTCTTTCACTCAATTCTTATAAACACTCATCTAAATGTACATCGGACCTCATTCTCATTGTCGGCCAAATCTTAAGCAGAATGAACAATTTATAGTTAAAATCCTGAAATCAAACAGCACATAGTGATTGTACGGGGAATCAAAAATGAGTGCACGGGATGTAAGCAAACGTATCACTATTCAGATGCATGATATTTTTTTGTATTCTGTTAAATCTAGACCTCAAAAAGCATATGCATTATTTCTGAATGTTGGAACTTTGAAAATTACAGTCATCGATTTTATACTGAATAAATTCACATGTTACGTGTTTCGTCATTTCTTCATTTATCAAGCATATATCAATCCCATTTAATTCAAACAGTAGACTTTTCTTGTAAAGGACGTGACAAAAACTTTTAAGGCAGAAATACATGTGCAGAATGCATAACTAATTGTTTATGGACTTCCTTGCGTTGGTGTAAACTAAACCCGCGATTTGTACTTTCGGTTTGTTTTCCGATCGCATCTTTTGAAACTTACATTTTCCCCACTATTCAAGCGATTTCAAACATTATTTGGACCTGGCCTTTCTATTTATGTACTTAACGTAGCATCAACACACTCTCACGTCCACGAATTAAGTGTTTTCGATGGCACTCTCTGAATTCGTACGCCCGATCCGCGAACCCAAAGGTGCGTTCCAATCCCACCTCAGACAACATTATTTAACTTATTGTCTACCACTCTTCAACGCCATGCACATAACGATTTCTGCAGAAGATTGTGCAGTATTTAGTATCACTAGATACGACCTCGTTACGAGTAACGAGTAGGTCTTCCGTCCGATTTTATTTTGTTATTTTAAATGATACCATGAAATATTGATACAATTTCATATTTAACACCCCCCCCCCCCAAAAAAAAAAAAGAAATTAAAATATTGGATAAAAATCCCTAATTACGTCAAACATGGGCCTGACGATGAGTATTTTTTTCAAACCGATGATGTAGTGTTCAACAACTTTGATTCTATAATGCATAACAAAATATTTATCGTTTTTAAGTTATTCGTAATAGACTTTACGAGTCTCTTGGTCCCTAATTAAAGGGGCCAGCCCCTTTTTCTTGATTTTATTGGAAAGAACTTTTGATTATCTACCACTTTTGTTATATATTATTTAACAAAATGTCAACTGATAAAAAGATACAGATCAAATCGTATGACGATTTTGAATGAAAATTCGTACCCAATTTTTGTGCCTAGGCGAGCTCCATGAAATGGCGCCACTGGCGTAAAACAATATAATAGTGCACAACTTCAAACTATAGACTACCTCTCCTGAAAAT
Organism: Magallana angulata; assembly: GCF_025612915.1. Classification (NCBI taxonomy): domain Eukaryota; kingdom Metazoa; phylum Mollusca; class Bivalvia; order Ostreida; family Ostreidae; genus Magallana; species Magallana angulata. The sequence continues at coordinate 18,457,542 of NC_069120.1, read as the reverse complement.
TTCGTATTCATATCTTTAATAGTTTCTGAGATCAGCTCTGCACAAAATAGGTCGTAAAAAGATAGAAAATCCGCCGTAACTCGGTACCGGAAGTGACGATTTCAAAATTTCAAAAAACGTCTAGAATTATGACCTCTGGCAATCATCGGTGAAAAAATGGTCAAAATCGGCTGAATAGTTTCTGAGAAATCGCGTGCACAAAATTTGTGGAAAAAAATAATAATAAGAAACAGTACGAAAACAATAAGGTCTTCCGTTGGAAACGGAAGACCTTAATAAAAGGGAAAAAGAAACAAAGCAATAACAATAAGGTCTTCCGTTGGAAACGGAAGACCTTAATAATAGGGAAAAAGAAACCGAAGAATAACAAGAAGGTCTTCCGTTGGAAACGGAAGACCTTAATAATAGGGAAAAAGAAACCGAAGAATAACAATAAGGTCTTCCGTTGGAAACGGAAGACCTTAATAATAATAAAGATAAGAACCGTTCAAATAACAACAAGTTTTCAAACTGCATACCCCGTGCAAAAACATCTTTGCGGTGTATCTTACACATCTATGATAATATATTTCGGGCAAAAATGATTTTTGTTTTCGTTTAAGGTCAAGATCTAGTAAATGAAAGGTGCCTACAGGTTAATACAATTTAAAATATAAATTCTTTTCATGATAATTCATAACAATAGATTTGTTTCATAGGGTGTACCGGGGCTAAAATGTTTGGTAAACACAATGAAAAATCAGGTTTTAAACTGTCATTATCAATGGAATATGAAGAAATTGAGGAACAAAATTAGTTTTGTCCATTTTTGACTAATAAAATATATCTAGAATGCCTACAGTCTTACCAAAAACGAAATTAAACAAGCTTTTGACTTCCTCTTTAAAATGATGTCAAATTGAATATAGGTATTGGGATTTCTTTTCCCATGATTTAACATAGAATGTCAAGAAATTGTTAAATATTCTACATAATTCCTTTTAAGTCGTAAAGTACGGGAAAAAGATTCTTCAAATCAATTATGACGTCATAATGGTTCTTGCACCAAAAAGACTATCTGGAATCATTTACTAGATCTTGACCTTAATTTATTGTAGGGAATTCAAATATGAATTAATTAGCTCAAGGATTATCAAGCATGCAATAAAACGCATGTTTCTCCTTTTATCTTATTTAGATTTGATTATTGAAAGAAAATATTTTCTTCTCTCTCTATGTGCTCTTCGAATGAGACTGCTTTGTCTGAAAAGGAAATAAAAGAACATTATCGATTGATAATGACGAAATGTCAATGAATCATAAAGTTATTTGAAGTATTCATTCCATATTTACACTTTTGATAGTTTTTCCCTTGATATGAACTTTTTTATACCTATTTTGATCATATGTACATTCACTAAAAATTATATAAGACGATTTTAGGTTACGATTAAAACTGCTACTAACGTATTTTATTTTTTCATAGAATCCAATCGAATATCAACCGTATGATTAAATTGCAATTATTTAAAATGAATAAAATCTAATTCCTAAAAATTGCTTCTCTATAACACTTATGAAACATCATTTATTAATAAGACGCTCTTTCAATACGTAATGGGAAAGGAGGAAAATTGAAAACATTTGGCTGGATCTGGAATCGAACCCGGGACCCTGTAACTCTAGTCAGCTCTACCACTAAGCTATCCAAGCCGATATCCACTGTCCAAATTACCCCAACTACTATATTCCTCCCTCCTTAAATGATCTTCGCCTTCGAAGATCAACCCATGTTTTCCCCTGGCAGGAGTTAACTTGTCAGTTCCAGGGGTACGTCACGGCACCAAATGTAATAGGAGAGGATGAATATTGAAAACATTTGGCTTGACCGGGAATCCAACCCGGGACCCATGTAACTCTAATCAGGAGCTCTACCACTAAGCTATCCAAGGCGATATTCACGGTCTATATTGCCCCAGCTACTACAAACATATCACTGTGTTAAAAATTTAAATGAAAAATATCAAAGAATGAACATGGCAAACTGTTTTTGCATGTATTAGGGTTGTTAGAAAAGTTCAAGGACAAATTCGATTGAGAGCGGACTATTTGCATGATACCAGCTTAACTTTTCATATTTAATCATGACGTATATTCTAAGAATATATAAAGATTTTTTTATTTTAAATGTACCTTAAAATGTACAGATAAATCATTTTAATAAGATATGCTTCAAGGAGCATGTCGGTTTTTAATTGTTTCATTTTTTGTACGCATTTATCCTTATTAAGGAAATGTAAAGATCACAATTAGTTATGAATGTAATTTTGTAAACGTTTCAATTAAATTGAAGAATTTCTGGCCGTTTTGTCTCCAAATATGGACGACCAACCAACGCTAGACAAATGAGTCAAAACGTTAACGTAAATGGATACCAACGCTAGAAAAATGAGTCAAAAACGTTAACGTAAATGGATACCTTGGAACACTTGGCCTTCATTAAATTTTGTGTGCACGCAGAAAATTCTCCTATAGAGACCAAATGGTTCTTAAATGCTGCTATCTTTATAAAAGAAAGGTGTACAATTGGAACCACAATTGGAATTGAATGTTAGAAAATGAAAATACTGATATATTGAGCTCTTGCAGCACCCCGATCCCCCATACAGCCCGGATATTGCACACACGGATTTCGCTTTATTTCCTTATCTGAAGTCAAAACTGCGTGGACAGAGATTTTTGGACCTAAATGATCTATGATGTGACACAAAAGACATTATACAGACATTTGACAAATAATTGTGTAATACGTTTTACAAACGGGGTAATGGTATAAAAAGTGTGGGAACGAAAAGGTGCTTACTTTGAAAAAGAGTGATAGGTTTGAATTGTCTTTCAGTAGTTTGACGTCACCTGACGTCGTAAAAGTATTAAATAGTACTCTGTAAATCTAATTCATGCAAAATAAATATCGATGTATCTTTTGAAAACAACTTCAAAATCAAATGATTTTTTGCATACTTATTTTCAATTGGTAGTCATTAAATAAAACATACGTCATCCTACAAAGTACACAGTAAATTTGTCGTAAATCACTGTGTCCGCGAACTTTTCTAAAAACCCTCGTTGATACATATTAAAATACATACATTCAAAAGTGTTAACATTTATTCCACAGTACCTTGTTCTTGTTCATTATACTTAATGTGTAGATGAATGGGTTTAACGCAGAGTTTATCGGCAGAACGACAACGACAATCCAAGCGTAAACGTCTGATGAAATATTGACGCCTCCCAATGCCAATAGTCCTTACAAACAAAACATTAGAGAAATAACAAAGTTAAAATGGTAACAAAATTTTAGCATATGAATTTATGCTGTATTAAAAAGCGGCTTTCCTTTTCTTAATAAAAGTAAAATCAGAATGTTTATTTAATTTAAAAAAAGAAGTATACCTATTATTACAATTGGTATCCAGCAAAATGCGTCTGATAACACTACATAGGACAATGACTTGAAGACAGCAATCTCTCTCTTTGTTGTATCATTCGTTACATTACTTCCAATGCGTTTTACTTCAGCAAAAATAAGTATTTGTCCAAGAACAACAGCAATGAAAACTAATAGGTTAAATACAATAAAAACCAATGTAGAATATTCCCAACCGGAGAACATATCTGTTGTTAAAGGCAACGATATGCAAACCGTAGACCTGCTATAGAAATCCGAGTAGAAAAACAAGGGAGCTGTTGCAATACCAACAGCAAATAGCCATACAGTGATTGCTGCACATGTGCCACATTTCTGGGTTTTAAGGTTTGCACTTGAAAATGGATATTTAAATGCTATAAATCTTTCTGCAGTTATCAAGAAAACGAAAAGAACGGAGGCCTCGCTAGAAATTGTTGCCAATAATCCAGCTGCAGTACATATGTTACTGAATCGCCACTTACTGTCGTTCAATCCATACTTATTTCGGTATTCTAAGTCCGCTACTGCGATAATGAACAAATATATTCCCATCAATAAATCTGAAATGCTTAGATTCAAAATTAATAAGGTTTGTGACGTCGCGCTTCCCTTGAAGTAAATTTTCAGTCGGTAATAAATAACGAAAATATTACCACCGAAGGAAAATAGTGCCATATACCAGATCATCTGTGCCAAAACCCCAACACTTATCAATTGTTCACATGTCGATATACGATCACGAGGAGAGATGCATTTCTCAACGTCAACTGTCGAAGGTCTAACACAACAGATGATGTACGAATCTGTCCGCAACCTTTCCAAATTACACAAGCCTTCAAACATCGATTTGGAGACAACTAACTCATTTCCATGAATGTATAGAGACTTCAGTTCCCCCAGACTTTCAAAAGCATTGCGCTCAAGCGTCTTCATTGCATTCTCAGATAAATCAAGAATTTGGAGATGTTTTAAAGCAGCGAAAAGAGATGCACCTAGGTGTACTATTTTGTTTCCAGTAAGATTAAGTTTTTTTAGGGAACTTAAATTTTCCATCGCTAATCTGTGTATTGTACGTACATTGTTGAAAGCTAAATTTAATGTATGTAAAGAAGGAAGAGAGAAAAAGGTAAAAGGATCAAGTTGTTCTATTTTATTGTGCTCCATGTTTAGCTCTATTAGTCTGTTTAAACCCTTAAACATGTCTAAAGATAACTTTTCTATTGAATTATAGCCCAAATCAAGATACGTTATTATTTTCATGGATTTTGAGAAATAGTTATTTGTATTTGAAATGTTGTTATCCCTCAAATCTAGTTTAATCAATGCTTTCAAAAAATAAAGAGATCCAGGCTGAATACTTCGTATCTCGTTACCCGTTAGATCCAAGAGAGCAAGATTGGTTTCATTGGAATCATCATAATATTTGTTGTCATAAAAATACATTTCGTTTATTTTATTATTTTTCAGATTTAAAAAGCGAAGGGTTGGAATTTGTTTCAGAAAACTAAGGTCTAAATAATGAATCATGTTGTTTGATACGTTAAAATACAATAAATTTGGAAGGTTTTTAAAGGAAATGTCTGCTGTTATGAAAGTTATATAATTAAATGAGATGTCTAATTTTTGCAAATGTCTGGAACCTAAGTGTTCTAAAATATCCCTTAGAGAAGTATTTTTGTCAAGAGATGCAGATAAATTCAGATTGACAAGATATCTGAACGCTTCCAAACGTTGAATGTCAAAGTTGTGAAAACTTAATATTTCAAGTGACCTTGCCTCATCAGTAACGTCTATGATGGAACTACATTTGAAGATCAAATCATGGCATTGGCAATGAGCCGGACATACATGTACAATTGGGACTCCTATGATAAAACTTTTTTGTTTGCAAAACGTTTCATCTTCATCCTCAGGACAATTGCTGATATTGTTGCAAAGCTTTTGACTCGAAATACAACTTCCATCAATGCACTGGAACTGGGAAAGATCACATGGGTCTTTATCTGAGTAAAAAGTATAAACTAGGTATGAAGTATATCTTTTCGTTTAAAAATGTATAACATTACAAAAACATATGAACAACATAAATATCTCTGGAAAATTCAATTGTGATACTAAAATTAAAAAACAAAACACCAAATTTTACAACCTTTGCAAATTCCGATTTCTTGGAATATGGTGTGGATTTTTAGAACGCTATCCGATTTAGATGTGTAGTTTGCTTGTATCATAACCTGTAAAGAAATTCTCATTAAACTCTAAGTAAGAAATACGAGTTAAAAATATTGTAGGAAAAATAAAACGCATTGCCAGCAATTCGTCAATTCAAATAGTTTTTATTTCAAGATCAAAAGGTTTCAGATGACGTAAATTACAGTACTGTTGTAATTTAAAAACGATTCAGAAAATTTGGATCTTTCATAACTTTTGCAGGGACATGATTACGGTTTACATTTTGAACAATTTGGGCAGGCATTCCACAATCCTTGTTTGGTCTTTTGCAACAATTTTGGCAGGCATTCCGCAATTCTTGTTTGTTATTTAATTTCTATTTTTGTCTAAATCTATAGTTTTTATCCTTTTAAAAATTTTAAGCTAAAATACTTCTTTGCATGTAAAAAATCAGTTTACAGCTACTTATTGATACAATGAAGGGCTGTCCTACCATGAACGCGGTGTCTATGGGTGTCTGGAAAGTGGTGGACTTAACATCGTCTGAGTCTATGTGCAGATGTTGAAATACCGGTACTTTCCTCTCTTTCGATAACATCGTTCCTTTAGTAATAAACGCTTCAATGTGACTATTTCTTCCAGAGTACGATATACTAAGGCAACTGTATTCCGTTGATGGTGGCTGGGGTGCACTATATAGAATTGATATGTCTTCCGAACTCCAGTTCACGTCAATTGTTTTATCAGGAAACACAAATGCTTTTCCTTAAAAGTAAAAATTAAGTAATTAAATAGTACTTTTAATACGTATAATCTATACATTATTTCATATAGAAAATAAAAATAGAAAATATTATGTGTTATATGACATAAAGAAATCATGAAAGTTATTTTTTACTGTCACATGAAAACATGTTCTGAAAAAAAATTTGATATGACTTGCAGGTACGTGGATGTTTAACTTTCTTAAGGTAAATGTAATTCAACAATATAAGTTGTGAAATGCAGTTTCATCTAACATACATGTCCAAAGCCAACTTTGTTTATGATATCGTCGATATCGCATACAAAATGACGATATCGACAACGATATTGACATTTATAAAAAGCAGGCCAATTATGATGTCGACATCAACAATATCGTATACAACTTGACGATATCGACATCGTAATCGACATTTATAAAATGCAGTACCAATTATGATGTCGATATTGATTATATCAAACAAAAAATGGGGATATCGATATCGTCATACACTAATAAAGTTGCTGAATACTGAAAGCTTTAGATTAAATTTGGCAAATCAGTATTGACACAATATCGTCGAAATCGACACCACAAAAAGCAACAGAAATACGTAAATAACGTCAATACGATGTAATTTTACTATTTGAAGATGATATCGAAACTATTTCGTCAATATGGACAAAAAGTATAGATAAGCCTAGTACCAAAGAGAATGTAATTGATTACCTTAAGCACATATGCGAATCGATACGATATCGTCGATATGAGCTATATCGACGTTAAATATAAACAGCTTTAGTTGTGTACAATAAAAAATCGATATCGACGATATCAACGTTTAATATGGACAGCTTACGTTGTGGACAAAGTGAAATCGATATCGACGTTATATATTGACAACTGCAGTTATGGACAAAAGAAAATCGGAACTGATACAATGTTGTCGATATTGACAACAAGGTAAAACAGCAGAAATGTCAAATAACGTATAAATGTTGGCATTGATCGTTTGGAAAACGTTATATATACTTGCGGAAAAAAGAAACCGTGCATTATAAAATTTAGTATAATTTTTCTATATCTATTGTTTGTATTTATAAAATTTAAACAATTGATAATGGTAATATTTTTGACAATATCGGATGGTAACCGTCCGGGTGCACGGACCTTTTCATGGTTAGTAAGCACCTGTTGTTTATTGAAGAATTTGTACGCACTACTTTTACGAGCCAATACTGTTTTGAATAAGAGTTGTAAAGGATTTTTTTTTGTTAAGGCAATCACTTTAGTTTTAACAAAATTTACCCTTATGCCATGCCACGACTCAACGAAAACCAACGTAATAGTGCTGTTGGGATGCTGCAAGCTGGAATGGCACAAAATACTGTAGCAAGACACTTTGGAGTTCATCGAAACACCATCCAGTCATTATGGAGACGTTTTCGACAATCTGGCATCACTCTGGGCGACCTCGTGTGACGTCACGTCAACAGGACAACCACATTAGATTTGTGCATCTGAGAAATCGTTTCCAGACAGCAAGTTTGACTGCCCGTAGCATTCCAGGGCTTCGACCAGTTAGTTCAAGAACTGTGCGGTATCGTCTGCGCCAGCAAACATCAGACCGAGACGTCCAGCGGTGCACCCAATACTGCTTCAACGTCATCGTATCGCCAGACTAGCGTGGTGCACACGACATCTGCGATTCAGAATACAGGATTGGGCCAATATTCTGTTCACTGATGAATCCAGATTTTATTTAGATAGCAGTGACGGCCGTTGTAGGGTGTATCGTCGCGTTGGGTAGCGTTACCAGGACGCTTGTGTTGTGCAACGTCGACAATTTGGTGGAGGTAGCGTTATGGTATGGGGTGGAATATCATCACGTGGAAGGACCCCTCTACAAATTGTCAATGGAAATCTCACCGGCGTACGCTATCGAGATGAAATTATCCAGCGTCATGCGATACCCTTCATACAGAGACATCAAAATCACATAACTCTGCAGCAAAAAAACGCAAGGCTACACGTTGCACGTGTAGTCAGGGACTTGTTTGTTCAACAGAATGTTGATGTCTTGCCTTGGCCAGCTGTTTCCTCCGATTTGTCGCCGATCGAGCACGTCTGGGATGAAATGGAAAGACGTTTACATCGTTTACCAAATCAGCCAGTGATTTTGGCTGATTTAGGCCAGGCTTTAACCAACATCTGGAACAACATCCCTCAAGCATTTCTGAACACTTTAGTGGCATCAATGAGGCGTCGCTGTCAAGCATGCGCGAACGCAAATGGTGGTCACACGCGTTATTAATTTTGTTAATTCAATTTCAAATAACAGTGACTTTCGAGTGTGCTGAAATTGACGTTACTTGACGTTGACATTAATGTGTTATGAGATGTTGTTACGAATACATGTGTTAACAGTATCACAAAAAATAAAATTTGTTCATTGTAATTTTTAAATGTTTTTTCATATATTAAATAATGCACAGTTTCTCTTTTCCGATAGTATATAGTAATAATGCGATATCGATACAATAAAGTGCTCAGTAAAGATATGCATTTGAGTACATACTATTGAAATTAGTGAATTGACATGGTTATAATATCATCGATATTAATACTACAATACTTCATCGTGTCTTTGATATGACTCTCATCTAATGAAGGAAAGAGACAGTAAATTGATAAAACTTGACCGCAAACATACATTTTATTAAGTATTCAATAGAAAAATTCACATCTTTGTTTAAATATAGAAATTACTTTCAATTGTGTATGCTTCTGCCATTTCAGTAAGCAAGTTTACGTGACATTAAATATTCAAGATTATGTACCTTGGGTTTGAATTATTAGAAAAAACTTTTAAGAAATAGAGGTTGTATTACCAGTGTTTTTATTAACTTTTCGACTCCACTTTAAGCCGTTCTTCCATGGTTTCCACCCACACGTATTGTCAACAAATGTGCACGTCAAATTCCCACGTTCTGTAAACATTGATAAACTATTATGCTTTGTACAGAGTAAAAATAATCCAATGAATATACTTGACATAAACAATAGATACAACATAACCTATTTTTTATTGATCTTATACGCTTACAAAAAAGATTAAATTTTGGAAATCTTTAAACAAAGGGTGAGATACAAGCTGGAAGTTTAAATTCAAAGAAAAAAGTTCAATTGTTAAATAGCAAAAACTGTCCTGTTTTCATGAACATACATGTAGAAATAAAACTCATTTACAACTTAAAGTTTTTCTTTCGGGGGACTTTTTTTGGTTCATTTTCGGCAATTGATAACCTTATATCAAAATTGAAGTGAAATAATTTAACTCGTATAGTTTTTAATTTTGAGACCGTCAATTGAACTTAATCTCTAGACTTCGATAATTTACACGACGGCAAGGATAACTCGTTATATCTTTTTTGAAGTATCATACCACATTCATCAAGATTACAAAGCTTCCATTTATTTTCAACAACACATCCTGGTTTAGCGTAGCGTTCTTTGTGGAAACTACATTTTCCATTTGTGCAGGGATCAAATGAAATTGTTTCATTTCGAAACCCGGCGTAGTAGTTATGAAAAAAACATTCCAGGGCTGCAATGAACAATATAAACAACCATAGATTACCATAAAATTATACTGCTTTTAAATTGATTGGATTTTTACAATTTTTCCCAACTCCATGAAAGAATATTTGAGTTTGAAACCTACCACAATTCCTTTCGTCTGAAAAATCAGGACAGTCTATATTCACATCACAAAATCCGGATTTGTTAACACACAAGCCGTCATTGAAACAAGGAAAACAACCTAGAACCACAAATTAGAATTATCGAGTACCATTAGTGTTTTCAAATTCAGTAAGATATAAGACTTACACAATTGACAATTACTGAATTTTACCTTGACAGGATCCTTCTCGAACACGAATGTATTTTACTTCTGCAAATTTTGAAAAGGCTGGTAAGGAAACAGAAGAAATTGAAACCTAAATTCAAGGGAGAAAAAAAGATTTGTATCCTGTATATTTTATATTGTAACTCTTTTAAAACCAAAGCTGTCCAAATTGATTTCAAACCTGATACTCTTTTGCTTCTGGGCGAATATTTACGTTCACAAACTTCCATTCATTGCTTTCAGAAAGAAGAGTCAAAGTCTGGGACGCTGTTTTTAATTCTAACTTTAGGTTCTTGGTACGATATTCAAGCTGTAAACAACTTCCGGTAGACACAGGTCGTAGATAAGGGAGCTTTAAACTAGCTTCTATTGACGAGGTATTTGGTAAAAGAGGCTCAATCCTTAGAATGTAGTTATTTTCTGAACCTTTGATTAAAGAGAAGTACATTGGCTTTATTGGCTGACTGAACAACATTTCCTACTTTTATATTAGTAACTTTCTTTACTGTTTTATGTTGTTTATGTTTATGAAATGAAAAAAAAATCATGTCTAACTAAACAAGATAACTTCAATTTAAATTTAACAAATTATTGTTTAACATTATTTAGAACATTAATCATTAAACTAGTATATTTTTTACACATACTTGATTTAAATTACCTTTAAAGTGTTCTAAAAATACGTTATTTAAAATTTAAAAAATGCAAAATTTACGTTTACCTGTTTTGTTGTTATTTATCATTTTTGTACTATTACTTAATTGAATTCCAAACGTTTTATTTTCCCCATTCCACTCAAAGGATGCTGAAATAAAGTGTAAAATGTATTAAATGTGTTGATTTATAAGTTTGCCATCAATTGCATTTGACATTCAAATTATCTTTAAACATTATTAGCTGTTGTACATCACTACGATTACGGCCAACAACATCAAAAGGCCCGTAGGCCACATCGCTCACCTGAGCAACAATAGCCATAATGAAATTTGATTTTTGGGGTTATATATAATATATCTGACAATGTAGTAGAATAAAAATAAACGATTTTTGAATTGTTCTTCAGATATTATTATGTTGAACAGTGAGCCACTTTTGAACAGGATGATTTCAAAGCCATGTCACATAAGAGTATTACAGTTATCAAGAAGACTTAAATTAATCAAACATCTATAAACCTACACCAAACTTTGAGACCCTAATGGGGCCAACAATTGTCCAGGTTCTAAGCAATTGGGAATCAATAACATCTCAAGATTCTCGCATTTTAGCAAATCTATGTTTTTATAACATTAAGTTTACAAGAATAATTCAATTTTTGCCTATGTAAAAATTGTCCCTTCCCACATTGTGGCCCCACCCTACCACTGGAGGTCATAATTAAAACTAATCCCTATTGTTGCCCTACCGCCCCCCCCCCCCCCCCCCGGGATCATGGTTTGAACAAATTTGAATCCAAACTACCTGAGGATGCTTCCACACAAGTTAAAGCTTTCCAGCCAACTGGTTTTTGACAAGAATATTTTTAAAGATTTTTCTCTATTAATCTATTTTTATAATTAAAGACATCTCACCAATAAACAACAAAACGCCTGCATCAGAGTAACTGCCTATAGTTTTGGTATTTGAACGCGTGTGAGATGATGTCCGTAGACTATAACTGAATTTCATCTGATAAATAATTATTGCAAAGTAAATTAAAAATCTACTTTCATTTTCAATAAACAAGCCCGAAATAGCAAAAAATGATAGTAATTAAGGTGGTGAACACGCTTTGGCGGATCCAAATCAATGGAAGTTTGAATTGAAATATATGTTTGCAATGAAATAACAATTAATGATTACGTAAAGAGTAAATGTACATGTATTTACTGGAAACTTATTTAGGGTACACATATAAATTAAGACTTGAAAGATATTGAAATAATATAATGAATAAATTCGTTTCTTTAGTGTGCGATTTTAGTTCTGATGGATAGACGCTTATAAAAGAAGCACGACCTCTGGTGAGAAAATCAGATAAACTGTTAAGAATAAGATACCCAAGGACGCGGGTTGACAGGACAAGTCATCACAGTCTGATACCTTGAATCAGCAATTTATGGTTACTAGTAATTTTTAAAAGTGGTTAATTTGATACGATATTAGTTTAAGTACATTTTATTCAGAACGAGTGCTGAGGAACGCGATTAGACTAATAAGCGCCATAGCGGAAAACGATGGCGTATTAACCATTGGGTAGATACTTTATGTTTGACAACTTTGGTTTAAAATATGCAAATAGATATGCATATACTGGTGTTTTATTTATTTCATACATTTTTTAAAACGACAGAGTGGTAGTAAACCTTAAACATTATGTGTATACAATGAACAAAGGGCAAGAGCATACAATGCCTTGCAAATCCTTCGCACCAAAAATGTTCAAATGACTAACGTACATAAAAAAGAATTTTACATTTGAAATGGTACATTAGTACATGTATAATATAAAAGTCAGATCATTCTCTGAAAAATTAACAAATATACATTTATAATTTGTACTTATCTCATTTAAAGGGACATGGTCACGATTTTGATCAAATTCATTTTTCTATTTTTAGTGTATAGGCTGATTTAGAATTGCATATCTAAAGATTTACCAAGCAAAATACAGTGCTTCCAAATACTTTTCATGTAGACAAGGCTCGTGCCTTGTTTTTGTTTACATTTGTTCAATATACCGGTAAAGTTTTATTCAAGCTGATTTCTCTCTGTTTTAATTCGTTTTAGGCATAAATTAATAGTTCCAAGCGTTTATCATATTCATTTGGGTCTAAAACTGGAATTTTTCACTAATCGTCACTTTGTTACATTATAATGAATTGTGAGCTCTGAATCTCCTTTACAATAGGACGGCTGACACTCAAATTTTGGTTGATCATTATAAATACCTCACTAAAGCAATGTAAACAATAAAAACGGGATAATTATTTTGACAAAAATTGTGACCATGTCCTTTTAAATATGTTTTATTAGTTTATTTTCTAAACATTAACACCATGACCTCATATTTGTGTAAGCGCTATTTTTATGCGACATTGTGTGTACAGAACATTGCGTATTTTTTATCGTTATCTAGAGCCTATTAGATATTCTTTTTAAAAAAAATCTTATATAAAAATGATTTACCTAAAACCACAGTTATATAGAAATAAAATGACGGCTAAGATGCGAACACCCTCTTATCCGATAAGGATAGTCTACAATCTTTCACCAAACTCACTGAGCTACGGGCATACAATACCAGTACTGTGAATAAGTTTGATTGTTTGAAAGTTATTAATAATTTAATAAAAGTGCATTGTTTCTGGTGAAAACCACGAATTTTGAGCCATTATTGACTCCATTTTAATAAATCAATAATAAAAATGAATAAAAACTTATTCTTTGAATAAAAGTACCTTTAAGATTGAGTCAAGACCCATCCATACCTAAAATTTGCAATTTAGAAGAGTAAAGATTTTGGCATAAAACGCTGTATAAATTTGGAAACCCATATCTGTCGTGTTTAAAGAATGAAAGCATATGTTTGACTCACGCCATGTCATTTATACTGTAAACAATGCTTACGAGCCAAAAATTAATATTTTGACTGAAATTGAAAATAGTTCGTCTTTATTGCTCCGAGTGGGGGATATACAACGCCTTGTACGCCCCTGTCCTTTTCTTGTTTACGTCTATATTGGTAAATGATGTATGCATATGACGGGGAAGTGGAATAGTGAAGGGCGTTTTTTTCCTTCAAAACAGTCCTGTATCCGCGATGTTACACTAAATTCCGATTGACGGACTCACTGGTTTGAAATTCAACTAAAACGTTTGATAAGTTGAATGGGGAGGGGCGACAATTTTTTTTCAAAACAGTCTTTTATCTCAAATTCTTTTTTGGTACAGTATCAAAATGTATAGTGAAAAAAAATGGGGAATAAGATGGAGCAACTGCTTATTTGGTTCAGGTGTAAAAAACAATTTCTAATTTAAAAAATGTTCACCTAGATATATTTGATTGTTACAATACAAATTTACAAAAGGGTAATTTCTGATTATATTAAGTTTGAAATATTTCAAAAAACGATAAGAAAAAAACAATTAATCCTTAAGTTTAGGTGGTATCGAACCCACAACCTAAAAACCCAAATTCTATAAAGTTACCAAATGTCTTGTGCTCTAACCACTGAGCCAGTTCATTCATAATAAAATGCGTTGTTCAAATGCTATATATATAGGAGATGTTAGACACGAATTTACAGTCTTCTTTTATTTTTCTAAAACGTTCAATTGCTGGTTTGTTTTAGTATAGTGGACCATCTCTCCACATTTATGTTGATTAAAATCGGTTTAAATTCCATTAAACCACATTTAGACTATGAAAAAATATGGAGCTCAGATCCACTCTATAAAAGAAAAAGCACTGAAGCTATAAAAATGACATAATTTGGAAGTTTTGACACGCATACGACAGTTTAAATCAACCTATTGCAAGTATTTAAAACACTTGTTTTTTAATTATTTTAAAAAAGTATCAGATTTAATGAAATTTTAATTTTGCATTATCTAATCATTCCTCATATGGGCATCTTACACGCATGTGGACATTTATTCACCGATCTTCTTTGACCTAAAGAACACAAGTTTGATATACGATGCACCAGATAAGTAAATAACGATCTACGGGTTTGAAATTACATTAAAAAAATGTTTGCTTCTTTTTTCCAGTCAGCTTCAACAAAAGGAATTAAGGCCACGTAAATGTATATATCATTCATTTTAGCAAATTTATCCATGCCAGCTCCTTTATATACCCAGCAATGCTGTTTTTAAGGGAAAATATGGTTCTACAAAGTAAGCATTGTATCATTTAGATGTGAAGAATGTTATTTCCCGCGCTTGCACGAGATAGCATCTAGTTTTAACGAAAAATTGCCCCTTCCCCCACTTTGTGGCCCCATCCTATTCCTGGGGATTATGATTTGAACAAACTTGACTTTACTTCACCTGAGGTAGCTTCCACACAAGTTACAGCTTTTCTGGCCAACTGGTTTTTGAAAAGATTTTTAAAGTTTTTTTCTTTATTTATTCCTATGAAAAAATTCAACCCCTCTTTATGGCCCCGCACTACCCCAGGGATCATTATTTGAACAAACTTGAATTTATTTTACCTGAGGGTTCTTTGACACAATTGCAAGTAACAGCTTTTCAGGCCCCTGGGGCATAAAACTTAGATGAGCTCACTTTTGATCCCAGTCTCACTTTAACAAAAGGAACATATAATGAAAAACTGAGACTGAGATCAAAAGTGATCTCGTCTAGTTTTTATAGCCCCAGGGCCTTGTCAACTGGATTTTGAGATGACGATTTTTAACGATTTTTTTTTTATATTTTATTATTTAACACTTGAACTTGAACCTGAGGATTCGTCCACACAAGCTTTAATTATTCTGGCCAATGGGTTTTTGAGAAGATGTTTTGAAAGATACCAACAATTTTTTAGTATTCTTAATTTTCACTTTTTGAAAAAGGGTTTGGCCCTTTATCTTAACACACCTGAATTTCCTACACCTGAGAATGCTTTGTGAAGTTCGGTTAAAATCGGCGCAGTGGTTCAGGAGAAGAAGTCGAAAATGTAAAAAGTTTACAGACAGACAAACGAACGCCGGACAAAAAGTGATCAGAATAGCTCACTTGAGCTTTCAGCTCAGGTGAGCTAAAATTGCTGGGATACTTGCCTTCGAAGCAGAATGGAATATCGCAGGGGTCCTTTTTAATATGCTTGACTTGCCTCAATGTAAAGCCTGATCCCCTATCACCGAAGAAACCACTTTCACGAATCCTACCGCGAGGAAGAAAAGGGACGGATCGGTATATTTTTAAGTATTCAACAAAACACCAAGGACTAGTGTGGCCATCCGGATTTCTACAGTAGTTTTCCTTTAACATACTGTTATTATAAGTATTGAACTGTCTTTGCACAAGTTGATGTTTCCATGACAGACAAGGACCTCCTGAAGAAGACATACTTTTTGTACCTTCGTATTTAAGTCCGTTTTCGTCCTCCTTGCATTCCTTTGCTAAGTAAAAAAAAACGTGTTTTTATGAAGTGGCAATTCAACCCGAATAAAACAGATGCTGACTGTAGTCACGATATAAGGGCCTCATCTTTTGATACTCGTCAAAGATACAGCATTAAATCGCAGCTTTTTTTCTCTCTTTCTAGTTTTTTTCTGTGACTCTTGTGTTTTTGAACAATTGGAGTCTAATCTGCTTTAAATACCACGATGAAAATATTTTAAAAAATAAATATTTGATAAATGAAATAAATAACTTTAATTGTCAATATCTAAATCCTCCAAACGTAATATTGCACACAAGTTGATGCTTAAATTTCATAAGAATGCTGCTTTAGCATCTCCTATAAAACTTCAACACTGGGTAGGAACACTAGAGGAGCACTTATGTATTAATTATAGTACTACTGCCAACAAACAAAATATATTCTCGAAATATTCTATTAATAAAGAATTTGATATAAACTGTTAAAATTATCTAATATATTAAGACACATATACATGCAACTAAAGAAGATTTAAAGAGTTTGAGAAATATTTTTTTCACATTGTGAAAATGTACTACATATATATGATACTTCACATTTGCTTTAATGAAAAAACCTGATTCATGTGACATTTCCATGTAAAATGCCTTTATTGAAACAACCTAAAACTAATAACTGTACAAACGAAAGACTTATTTTTATTTGAACCCAACATATTTTATTCTTTAGTGCAATTTGACAGCCCAAAATCTTTGAGTTGTTTTATAAGTACATACAAATTGTATAACTAGATTTTTAGTCAGTCATAACATGCCAAACACTTACCAAATGTTCATAGTTTTAAACCATTTTTAAAGAATTGTATCATGTTCATCAGTCAAAATCAAGCAAAATTTCTTCAACTCAACAGGTTTGTATCTGCAGTCATTTTACTATTATACTTTTAGCAGAGACGGATCCAGCAATTTGGAAAATTAATGTCAAATGTTCACGGACAGACTAATGGACAGACGGACGACAGACAAAATGTGATCAGAATAGCTCACTTGAGCTTTCAGCTCAGGTGGGCTAAAAGCGACTATTTTCGTCGATACGTTTGTTAAGATTTCGCGCAACTTGTTGCAAAGGGGATATAGCATCGTCATTGTGCGTGTGTGTGTATGTATGCGTGTCTTAGCTTGGAAGCTAGTTTAAAAGAAAACCCTTGCACGGATATTTATCAAACTTCGTACACGTTTTTGGCATGGTAAAAGGACAGACCCTGTAAATTTTCAAGTTGTTTAGTTTAATACTTTTTATCATATCGTTGAAATAACACAATTTTAAACAGAAATTCTATGTTCGACTTGACAATAACTACTTTCGCTTCACTTATGAAAGTAAGCAGTTCAAATCAACAAAATTGTATTTTTGGATTTAGATCTAGTACAGGAAAAAAAATTCTTTTTGTAGCAATGGAGGGTTATAAGAATTTGGTCTCCTCATTTACATTTACAAAACTGTATATTGCTAGATAATGCATCCCCCACAATAATTCATGTCATGAGAGGATGCCCCGCTTAGCGGCGCCCTTGTTATTTATGGTATCAAAAAGAAGAAGAAAAAACCCGAGAAAATTTTATTTGTGATTATGTACGTCCATGCATGTTATTCATTGCGTGCCACTATTTATAAATGTTGAACATGTAGTGTTCATATAAATATTTGTTTAGTGATAGATTTAAATTTCGTCAACTTGATACTAAAAGTATAATAGTATAATGACTGCAGATGCAAACCTGTTTAGTTGAAGAAATTTTGCTTGATTTTGACTAATGAATATGATACAATTCTACAAAAATGGTTTAAAACTATGAACATGTGGTAAGCTTTTGGCATGTTATGACTGACTGAAAATCTATACAATTTGTATGTACGTATAAAATAACCCAAAAATTTAGGCTGTCAAATTGCACAAAAGAATAAAATATATTGTGTTCAAATAAAAATAAGTCTTTCTTTTGTACAGTTATTAGATTTAGGTTGTTTCAATAAAGGCATTCTACATGAAAATGTCACTATGAATCAGAGTTTTTCATTAAAGCATATGTGAAGTATCATATACATGTAGTACATTTTCACAATGTGAAAAATATTTCTCAAAGTCTTTAAATATTCTTTAGTTGCATGTATATATGTTTTAATATATTAGATAATTTTAACAGTTTATATCAAATTCTTTATTAATAGAATCATTCGAGAATTTATTTTGTATGTTGGCAGTAGTACTATAATTAATACATAAGTGCTTCTCTGGTGTTCCTACCCAGTGTTGAAGTTTTATAGGAGATGCAAAAGCAGCATTCTTATGAATTTAAGAGAACTTTAAGAAACAGACCTAAGACTAAGAAATATCCTTAGAAATATACTTAGGACGCACCTTAGTCCTAGGATAATTTTTTGAATATGCCTACAGGTTTATAACTGAGGCCCAGAAAGGTCAAAAATGTGGTCAAAACGCTATTTTTGAAGCTTTTTGATTGTTTTTAATCGTTTCGAGCAATGAGTGTAATAAAATGATTAAGAATAACTAATGCTAATGTTTTAATACATGTTACCGGTTAAGTTATGCTGTATGATCCTCTGCATAGCATGCATTTCCCCTGATGATGACTGATAGGTTTTACAATAACTAAGTATAAATTGCAGGTGACCAATTTTTTGTAATCTTATTAGTGTACCATAAACATGATGGTTCACGGTGGGAAACTGTTACTAATTTTAGCCGGATGCTCTTGAAGGATATGATTAATCGTAGAGTGCATATTTTTAACTACAAAGAAACCCTACATGGATTTTAGTGTTGACTGAATATACACATATGTATATGTATTGTTTTTATATTCCGTTATTATTCACTGATAAGCAGGAATCATCCAAATTTATTATTTTCAATAAAGTTAGTTGATAGCTGTACTCGAAAAAAAGAACAAATCCAAAACGATATTTTTAAGTATATTTATACATGTACATGTTGAGGATTCTGCTTACGGTGATATTTAGGAACGTCATAGAAAAGAATTAATATAATTGATAAAAGTGTAATAAAGAGATATATCTATACAGCACATATATTTGGTTTTATTTAGACTGCGATCTATTAGACTGCGATCTATTGGACCGCCGGTCAATAGACTATGATTTATTGGATCGGCAACGTATATCAGACCGCGTGTATGTTATAATATTACATGCATATTTTAAAAAATTATTTTCGTTAATATCTATTACAAAATTGTTTTAATATTGAATTTTCTTCCTAAAGGTTTACAAGGACTGTACAATTTTACAGAAGTATTTTCCAAATATAGAACAGTTATTTGCTTGTAAAAATGAATTGCTACAAATTTTTACAAATACTGACCATGTGCGCAAAGAGCGTTAACACTGACGAGTAGGATACTTTTTTTAAAATATATATTGAAACATCGACTTACGTAATGCACTTGTCTTGCATATCAGGTAAATCAGTGAAAAAAAGAACCACGTCTTCCACATGTTTTGTAACAATTTATAAAGATCTCGACACTTTCATGTACACATTATTTACAAAGACCTTATTTCCATACTAAGATCCAAATAATGTAGTAATGAAAAAGAAAGAATCAAACCCATAAAAGCCTGCATTGTTGTAATGTTATAACAGGATTTCCTACTGCATGTGCAAGATACTAAAGTTTATAGTACATGTATTTGTTTTTGATATCCGGGTTCGCTTTCTCTAAATAGGGACTGTTTTGATGGCCTGTTCTTCTACATATAAAGCACTTATGAACTGGCATGAATGATGTGTGTTGCTTGGAAAATGACGTATGAAAACTGATTTTGTTCCCCGTCTTCATCTTAGGACCGAATTACATTAAAATATTCTGCGCCAGAATAAACATTTCAATGTTTAAAGCTGACATGAATTCAAAAAAAGTATTATTTTAATTATTCCTCTTCTGCTCCTGGGATATATGCTTGTTTTAAATAATTTAATTAAGCTTTTTATTCTTAAAAAGAACGAAGAGTAATCAAATAAAAGGATAATGGCAGGTAAAAAATTAACGTTAAACATCATAAATGACACAGATAGCGGCACAGCCGGGAAAGACTGAAAAACTAGCGAGTATTCAAATATTGTATTTCACTACTCCATCGTTCAGAATCAAAATCACGATTATTTTCTTGATCACTATTACCGGTTAGCAAAAAGCAGATTAGAAGGTAGATTGAGACACATTCGTTGCTGAAATTAACTGAATTTAAATTGTCCAACAAAATTAAAGTTAGTTATCATTTTATTATCCGACCTCCCACCCCAACCCCCCTTCCTGGAAAAAGCTCCTGATATTAGCCTTGGTCCCCAACCTTCTCTTTATTGGGAAATTCTTGCATCTTGGCTAATCATTGCTAACTTGTTTTGGTTGGCTTATATCATCTTTTTAGAAAATACTGTTATTCAATTTAAAATGTTATACATATTAAGTTAAAAAGTATTACGGTATGTACACGAAGTAAGATACGTGTGTTTCACCCAAGATGAATGAAATCGCCTGATATTTTTTACATTTTGGAATTATGTTATCGCGCAGAGTTTATCTTTGGGCAATTTTGATATATAACCCTTTATATATCTATCTATAAAGAATTTTTGGACTCAATTCACTCGATCTTCGAAGAGGATTAAAAGCCATTTATACTGTAAATTGGAATGTTCAATTGCTTACAAGGGTTCACACCCATACAAATATAATGCACATTATTTAGTCAGAAGATTATTTTCACTGTCATCCGAATACTTTTATAAAACGATTTTTCTTATCTTTTTTCTACCCTGTAAAACTATCATGGTAATGTTCAGCGTTTGCATGACAGAGAGAAACTAAACATGTAACCTCACAAATAACCAAAAATGTTTATACCTGTATTATCAGTCTTGAGTAAATGTTTGCCAAAATGGATCAAAACATAAATTTCACTGAAAAGGTACTGAACCTTTTTATCTGGACCAATTAAAAAACCTAAATTTAAGTGGAATACAAAAAGCAAAAGCTGACCAAGTAAAGTCAAACTTTTGGAAATAGTTTGACTGATACAAGCATGATTGTCATGAAATCAACAGAATAAAGCTCAACCGCATTCATAAATGGTTAACTTAAATAAGTATATTTAAGGAATAAGGAATCATTCTTTGAGTATTATGAGGTGATAATTTCGGACGGGGCGTTGTCAAATCCAATAATGCTA
Organism: Magallana angulata; assembly: GCF_025612915.1. Classification (NCBI taxonomy): domain Eukaryota; kingdom Metazoa; phylum Mollusca; class Bivalvia; order Ostreida; family Ostreidae; genus Magallana; species Magallana angulata. The sequence goes on along the minus strand of NC_069120.1, from coordinate 18,435,902 downwards.
TTTTGTTTTTACCGATGCTATGATAGGTTTACTAAGTTTTGTCTAGGGGTGATGTGAATTAAGCAACCTGTTGTTGGTTCTATTTTGTTTGTTAATTGTAAATACAATTATAGCTATTCTTCCGAATATTTCCAGACACCTTCAGATCTGTTAAGTATTTCTACTCAGTTATTGATTCTACGGAAACTTTTTTCTATTTTAGGATGCTTTATTACAATGCTTGTTCAGTTTAGAATTTTGTAAAGTTTATAAAAATTTGTTGATGAATTGTTTACGGTCTTTTATGTCTAGGGATGTCAAAAAGCAAGGTGCCTGTTCCCTTTTGTTTATTGTTTCAATGGTTTTCTATGTATGTATAAGACTGGTAGCTTTGTCATTAAGGGTATGTCCAATCTAAGAAAACGTTGCTCAATGGCCGATTCAATTCTTTATAACGGTTCTCTCCTGTTCAAAATTGATAATGTGCTTTCTTGCTGACTTCTTTTAATTTGTACAAATTTGTTCCCGAGTCGCATTGTTAAGGTAATGATCTACAAATGTAGTAAATGTTGATTCCAGAGTGTGTTTTTGGTGCAAGAATCATTATAATGTCATAATCTTACGGCTTTAAAGTAATTATGTAGAGAAATCATATTGTTTCTTCACATTCTTTATCAAATCACGAAAAAAGAATACCTATATTTAATTTGACATCATTTTAAAAAGGAGATAATAGCTTGTTTAATGCCGGTTGTTTTTAGACAGACTGTAGACATTTTAGATACATAGTACATATGATAGTATATAAATAGTGCCTGTTTGGGAGGGTAACAGTTGAAATTGACACCCCGAGGAAACCATTGTCAACCGACGCGAAGCGGAGGTTGACAGTGGTTTTCAAGAGGTGTCAATTTCAACTGTTTTCCTCCCAAACAGGCACTATTTATTTTATTATACTGAATGTCTTAATTTTAGAGATTTGTTTTACTGATTTTATATAGAAATGACGTGAATTCCACGGCGAACTGTGCGCGCATAGTTTACGCGCAGGTAGCAATTCGTTGTGTTACTCGTTGCCAAGTGTGTTGCTAACGCTGAGGGTAATAGAACGAATTATTAACTGCGTCTAAACCAATTAGATTTCAGTATTTAACATGAAAGTATAATAAACAAATATATGTATATATATGTCTACTTACGGCCATCATAGATGGTGATGCAAAGCCGAGCTGTCTATGAGATTGATCAACCAGATATATTTATGTAGTCAGTCAGTAACAATCCTAATAAGTGTTTTGTTTTCTTGGGGAGTATCAAGTGACAATTGTATTCACAATAAGCAGTAATATACGCAAAACCATTACCAATGTATACAAGTTGCCTATAATCCCGTCCAATTTAACTAATTTAAACTCTTCAAAATTGCCGATCTCACCTTCCAAATACTTTTTTGAAAATCTTCATTTCACTAATGTTTACTTACAAAGTTTTGTTGCTATTCAATTTTAAACATTGTCTCCCTTTTCTATGCAGATATTTGAGCACATCTCGACGCTGCTATTGTGTTCTGCTCCAGACACAACAATGTGACGTCAATATATACGGGCAACTACGCGTACTCTAATTTTAAAGCATTTCAAAGGGCAACTACTCCAAATATTATAAGAACTTACGGCAGGTGGTTACTATTTCAAATAAGTTAAACGTTGATATATCGAAATGAGTAGGCGAAGCGTAGGCTAATGACGGCCATATTACCGAATATTATTTTTCACCGAACAAACATAGAGATACATTTATATGAGACAGGCTCGTGCTATGTTTAAACCAATGTAAGTGGGACATTTCAGGCTGGGGGGGACTGTACATTCTGTAGACTATATATAAGTTTATTTCATCCATTATTTGTTATTTTATTAATATCAATATTTTTATAGTGCTACCATTGGGGCGAGCGCGGCAAGAATTACATATATCTTGCATCCATTTACCAACATGTGATATTTGGACAATTATCATCTACCATTGAACAAAGAATTTTTATTTTATTTTTATTTTTTTGAGAGAGAGAGAGAGAGATTATAATTTCAAGTTTTAAAAAAAAATCTTACAAAATACAAGATTTGCTTCTTCCTAAAACAGTTCTTTACTTTTGGAGAGAATTGATCAGTCTGTAAAATGTAATTCGTGTTTAATTTGATCAAATAGATAAACAATAAAAAATAATTTTTTTGTTCCTTGTTGTTATATGACTTTTATTTTTTTCCTGGTTCATAAATTTTGTTGTTTTTTTTTTAATGTATATTTTTGTATGCCAAATACATTCGTTGTATGCGTGTCCCTGGTCACACTTTGTAGGTGTGTTACATGTATTTTTCATTTTCCCATTTAATGGTTTTAGAATATGCAATATACATGTATATGTAACAGTCCTCGCATAAAATAAATAAGTCAAGACTGTTGAGGGTTCGACTTGGCTTTATGTAATAAGAATTTTTTTACCCTGTAACAATTGTATAACATATCTCAGGCATAAAATAACATAAAAAAGACAAATTACTATAATTGAATTCTGATATACAATATTAGTTTTCATCAATAATAATTAAATCAATTACAAGGGAGATAACTTTATATTACGTGCATATATTATATACAAATATATGCCTCCCACTATAAGACAATTACATAAAATATAATTAATTAATCATACCATTCTGTGGGAAAGGGCCTTTATCAAAAATCTGATTACTGCCATATGATGTAATGTCATGTGAATCTGTAAATTTATATATGATAAATGCCTTGTTTTTTGTAATAAAACAATATTTACATATAAAACATCATAGTGAGACAAGGTATTGTTTGCTAATTACATGTAACTTTATCTTTGATGTCTCACTCTCACTTTACATTTAGTCAGGAGAAATATGTGATAAGGAAATTATCTATTGCAGAATTACTGGATAAACATTTTAATAAATAAATTAGATATATTGTTAGTATTAATAATAAACATATTAACTTACCAATACAGAGGAAATGTCAGTCTTATATCAGTATAAGGTTTTTGTCAGGTCTGTCATAAATGTACTGTGACTGCCCAAATCAAGATCATGACAAAGAGTAACCAAAATCTAAGAACTTTTGGAGGGAAAACCTTGCTAAACAATCCAAACACAGAATAGAAAACTAAAACACCAATAGGATTAAAAGACATATCTAATATTTGACCAATACTTAATTATATACCTCAGGCAGTTTCACTGACCAGCCAAGCACTATGCTTGACTGCGTACTAATTGCTTAAGTAATATCAAAGACTACCTGATGTAAGTAAAATCTATTTAAATAACAACCTTGACTATGCAATATATAATACACAACATAATTATATTACTAGAATACATTATAATAACAATACACCTATCATATATATATATATATTATATATAATGGTTCTGCCACATATATATAGATTTATAGCTCACCGAGACAAAGTCGAGGGGAGCTTATGCTATACCATCGGCGTTGGCTTCAACAGCATCCGGACCTGATTAAGTTTTTTGCAGGTCCTGGATATCAGTTATTACTTTTCCTATCTCAACCAAACTTGCATGGATGATGCATCTTGGCCTACAGACTTGGATGATGAATCTAGGCCATGAATTTCAGATACTGTAGGAGGTTAAGGTATCCCATTCCTCAATGTTCTTGTATCAAGAATTTCTTGAAAAGTATATCATTGAAATCTGTAGACAAAACATACTTTAAAAATACAAAGATAATGGGTGGTTGATGTTCAGCCCTCTGAGTTATGGCCAATTTAATTTGACCTTTTTGCACCTAAAATGCAATTTCAGCCTGACTAAGATTTGTTGTCATTATTTTTGATTATAAGCAAACTTATTCCTTCAAATATTGTTTTTTATTATGCACACTGGTCACACTAAATGAAGGGATTATGGAAAAAAAATTGTACGAAGCTGCATTAATTTTTGTGTGACCTTTTTGCACTTTAAATGGACAATTTATAAAAGTAAGAATTCGATTTTTTTTTTTTGAAATAAAAAAAAATTTGAATATCAAGAATTTTATAAGGTTAATCCAGTTTGCCTTGATATGTATTCAGTATCATTTTGACATAATAAAACATGGGGGTCAGTGATGTCAAATTTAAGATATATGGCTTCAAAGGTAAAATTCCCACAAATTTGGCTTTAAAAAATTCAGATATTTTCTATATATTTGCACGATTTTATTCTAAACATCTATCACTTTCTCAAGATTTACTTTTGTACATGTCACACAGAACCTATAGAATACGTTACAAACCTTTCCCATGTTAAAAATGTGAATTATAATGAATAAAGTATGATAAAAAGAAAAGTACATTGAAAATTATTAAAATTGCTTGTTTCTGTCATTTTCGTCTAAAAAACCTCCCCCAAAAACTTGTTTGTTTCTTGAATTCAAATGAATTTTCTTTATGAATGCTGTGTAATCATGAAATAAATAATATCATATTCATTTTAAATATAATGATCATCTGCGCAATGAAATCAAAACGTGAGGAGTGAGATACCTTAAGGTGTTTGGAACATGTTAAATTTTTAGAGGCAGGTGTCCTTTGATGGTAATATCTAATTTACCATCGGTCCTATCTTCACCAAACTTGCATGGGTGGTGCGTCTTATGATCCTTATGCACTCGACAGGCTTTAATTATGAATCAGAGCCATAGGTTTTGGATGCTGGAGGAAGTAAAGGTTTTTAGATCTGGTTAAAGCTTTTGAATGCTGAATCAGAGCCATAGATTTTGGACGCTTGCTGAATGAGGTTAAGGTTTTTGGCGCTGATTAAATTTTTTTGACCAGATGCCCTTTGATGACCATATCTCAGTAATACTACCGGTCCTATCTTCACTTTACTTGAACAGATGGTGTGTCTTATGATACTTATGCACTTGACAGGCTTAAATGCTGAATCTGAGCTATAGAATTCAAATGCTTGAGAAGGTTAAAGTGTTTTGAGCAGGTTAAAGTTTTTGGGGCAGGTGCTCTTTGATAACTATATTAAAGTTATTACTGGTCCTTACTTTACCAAACTTGCATGGCTGGTACAGCTTGTGATACTGATGCACTCCGCAGGCTTGGATGCTGAATTCGAGCCAAAAGTTTCAAATGCTTGGAGGAGGTAAGGCTTTTGAGCTGGTCATACATTGTATGTTTATGTAAATAACAGTACTTATTCAATCTTGCATGGTTGATTTTAAACTATGTAAATGAATCATAGAGGTAGCTTCAGTTACTTGGAGTGGTCTTGCTTATATAGATGCTGAGGTGATTTAAAGTTTAAGAACAACACAAATTGTTTGAGTGTCTTGGAGCTGGTTACAAATGAAGTAAATTTTGTTCATAACTAGTCAGAATTAATTGATCATATAACTACATGTACATGTATGGGTGTGTAAATAGAAATAGCTTCAGATACAGGGCTTCATCTCAATTCCCTTGATGCTGATTGTTGTAATAAAAATTGTTCTGACTAGCTTTCATAGTACATTTCACTGTGGTTTTGAAACAGAAGGCTAGCCTGAGATATATGTACAGGGCCTGATCTTTATCATCAAGGATGCTAAGAAAACCTTGTCCTAAGTCACTCAAACTTGCTTGACAGATAGATGTGATTGTTGATATATATTACCATGATTCCTATTCATACTGTATTGATAAAAATTATAACATATGATATGATATTGTATCATATGATATTATATTGTAAAATATTATATGCTCGGATAAAATTGAATTGTAATTATGTTGCATAATACCATATAATATGATAATTTTTATGATATTGTATCATATATGATATGATCTTGTATGTATCATCTATATCACTCTTTACGAGTAGGTACATGTATATGTTAATTTGAGAGTTATTGCAATATTTGTGCTTATTATATATGTATATATCAATGCAATGTGTATCGTTCCGATCTTCGTCCCCCATCTTCGACATCAAAGTTTCCACCAATTAAGATAATTAATCGACCATTTACCAAATGTAACAAATTTAATAAAAAGATTATAATAAGGCAAACCAGAGTCAACATTGAAAATTAAGAGAACTAAATGATGAGACGATAATTGGCGTCAGTATCATGAAAGGCGAGTTCCCTTTCCCAAATTATATTTCCTGATCTCCAAGTCATCAGGATGTCAGGTAAGTTTTTATAAGTTGCATGTCACCTTTATATAGTTAATATGTTATAAATTAATTATAGCAACATGAGCTGTAGTTTCGAGTATTTTATTTCAAATCAAAATCAACAGGCGGTGGTGCATCAAACACAGACAGGTAATTAAAGATAAATTGATAATTTTTATCTCGTATGGGTAAAAACCGATTTTTAAATTTTTTTTTGTTATTCTTATTCTTTTTATTGTAGTGTTTTGGAACCAGATGCCGAATATATATATATATATATATATATATATATATATATATATATATATATATATATATATATATATATATATATATATATATATATATATATATATATATATATATATATATAGAAAATATATATATAGAAAATATATATATATATATATATATATATATATATATATATATATATATATATATATATATATATATATATATATATATATATATATATATATATATATATATATATATATTATATAGACAGCTGGTCCTCATACAACGATATGGAGGTGCAACGTGCGACGGAAAGACTTCTGGTGTCGAGCTGTTGTTTCTCAGCGGGGGAACGAGTTCGTGTGCGGGTCCACCAGAGGCAGGTCTACTCAAGCGGGCAGTTATTGCTGCTTAGGTTAGTTTGCTACTACCTTGAATATAATTGTATTGATTAATTACTAACTCAATTTTTTTATTTATCTATAATGGTTTTTTTTAATTTATTTATTTCAAATTTATTTATTTATTTATTATTATTATTTTTTTTTTAATTTACTTTTTGTTTATATTATTTTAAATTGCAGGTCCGAGTGGAAGCCATTCAACATCAATACAGAGCATCCGGGGACATAGTAGAGGACGCCTTCTCGATTACCAACGAGAACGACTTTAACATGCCCAATCAACGGTATCTTCAGAGAGCTGCGAATCGTATCAGACAGAAGCTGAGGCCTGCAGAGCCCAAGGAGGTATAATGAGTAAAAATGATTAGAAAACAATTAGAGAGTTGACTTAAATGCATCAGTATTTTATCAATATTATAGCATATTATAGAATTTGATAGCATATTTATATATAATGCATCAAGTATTATAAAATAGAGAATTTGACAACATATTGGATATCATTAATACATGTATATTTTACAAGTTTACAAACAACTTATTTACTATTGTATTTCCAGATTGACCAACGGTTCCTTGGATGTGAAGACTTCATACAGGGTGACGTACGGGTAGAGAACGAGCGCCACCACATCCTCCTTGCAGCCCCCCCCCCCCTTCAGAAGGAACTACCGAAGACAGCGAAGAATTGGTACCTGGATGGGACATTCAAGTTCATCCGTGGTCCGTGTTCCGACTGGCGGTTAGAACGAACAACGATGTTGAAGGTACATGTATAAATTAAGTGTGAACAGTTTTTATGTAATATATGGAAGGAATGTTAAACCAGTTTTAAATAATAATAACAGGGAAGGCCAAACTCCAGTTCTACGTTCTTGTTCCCCTGCTGATGAAGGAAGCCAGCCAGTTGAGCATCATCATGCGGCTTATGGATGAACAACAACTTACACGATACTAGAGATTGACCTACTGTCGAATCCACGGGACACTCCATGAGCTCTGGGCGGAGTACTAGGAGAGGACCATCACTGCATCCCTTTTTCTGCGTAGAGTAGGACAGGTGGTCGCACCAGGTGTTCCCAGACCGGACCAGTGATATAGTGAATTACGTGTTAATTCCGGAGAAAGTGATAGTGATAATAAGTGTTATAAATAAAATGCCCACTGACAGCTTCAGCAGAGATTTGGAAGCCAGAAGACAAGCACGGAAGAGAACCAGCCAAGAGGAGGAGGACGAAGGGGTCAAGAGGTCACTGACAGACGAGGAGAGGTTCTCCAGACCTAGTACCAAGGACAGTTTCTTTTATTTTATTGAAAACTTTTACACTTTATCCTTTAAAAAAAGGAATGTGTTATTTTATTTCTTTTCCATATATAATAATAGTGTTATAGTGCTGGACTCGTCTGATGAGAAGGACTGTAAATATTATATTATTTATGAAACTGTTATTATTGTTAGTTGTTTAGTCTTTACTGTTGTAGTTGTTTAATTAGTGCTTGTTTAGTGCTCATTAATCCGTTAATGACATGTATTTAAATAAAGTTTTTGATTGACTTAATTGTCATATGATTATTTATCTGGGTTAAGAGAGTTGTCTATATCAACAATCCATAATTATTTATTTATTTAATAATAATCTCCACCACTATAAAAGTTCCGAAAATAGGCTAAGAATGTCTAAGAATAATTAATATTCAAACACTAAATAAAGTTCCGAAAATAGGCCAAGAATAAGTATTCAAACACTAATTGATACACTAGCTCTAAATACAAAAAATAAAACCTACTAGGGTCCGAATATATCAAGGACCGAAAGAGGGAAAGGCCAAAACGACTAGAAATCTGGTGATCATATCATGGTGATAGCGGTCATTTCGTGGCTTGTCTGAGCAGATTTTTTTTTTACATTACCAGTATGGCTTTTATCAGATATTTTATCATGATTATATGTAATTTGGGTGAAACATTTTCAATCCTACCAATTGTTTCACCATTTGTAACCTGTGTTTAACCGGTTATGGTTTTGGGGGAGGGGCGAAACAACCTGGTACCCAAAACATGGCGAATTACAGTCAAGTCGTACCCAACCCGACTCGCACCCAAACCAACTCGTACCCAAATATTTGAGTACGACTTCACTAGTCAACTCGTACCCACGGGGAAAAATATATTTTATACTAGGAAAATAAAATGAATGGCTTTTATTCGTATGTTGTTATGTTTTGTATATTATCGATAACATTAATATGCGAATTGTAAAACAAATTTAAAAGAATTTGTTGTAAAAATCTGGTATACTATAGTTCTGTACTTGAATGCGGACGGATCATGAATGGTTATGAGCAGGTTAACTATCATCAATTAAAATTAAAATTAATTGCTTTATGTGATTCCGTTCAACCGATCAACCAATGGGTTTGTCAGCACAAAATAAACACGCTGCTCATAAACAGGGACGTATATACTATTAGTATATACGTCCCTGTCATAATTAAGAAGAAACACACATTTTCACCACTTTTGGTAGATCAACATGGTTCGAAAGAGGTGTGTTTCCTGCAAGAAAACGGTTAGTAAATCACTAAATTAGATATTGTTTTATAATTAAAACTTATTTTTTGAGTAATCAAATGGATTAGGCAACAGGCAAAGTTAATTTAAAGTTAAATAAAACATAAATAAAAAACATAACATATGAATGAAAACTATTGTATTTTATTTTCCTAGTATAAATATATTTTTCCCGTGGGTACGAGTTGACTAGTGAAGTCGTACTCAAATATTTGGGTACGAGTTGGTTTGGGTGCGAGTCGGGTTGGGTACGACTTAACTTGATTCCAACATGGCGGCTGAGACTGACGATATGAAACATAATTTAAAGTTTGCATTTGCAAATGCTACACATTCTTTGTGTTTCACAAATGAATGGTTTTCAAATTCTGTAAAACTTTTACCATTTCGGATAAAAAGAAGCAATGCTACAGTTGGAGGCGATGGAGCAATGTTCTCAAGAGCATTTTGTGATACGGAACTGCACAATGTCGAGTACTTGTTCGGGGATATATTTCAGCATGGTATTTCCTTGGTCACAAAGTATTTGACCCAAGAAACGTTACCAGATGACAAGACAGATAGACTCTTACTCCGAAAACTTTTAGATATCAAAAAGGAAGGTGAGTAGTTAAATCACAGGCACCTGAATTTTTCTCAATGATGAATCAGTCGCTCAATATGCTAAATAGGTCTATGAAAAAATTCTACCTCCTCTACATATAAGTGCACATACAGAGGAGGTAGATTTTTTTTTATATTTGGCTAATTGAGCAATTGATTGAGAAAAATTCAGGTGACTGTGGTTAAATACAGCTAATGTTACTCAGCATGTTGAAAAGTTGAACAAGTTGATGTTTATAGAAGTATTTTAATTGACTGGTTTGATACCTGCTTTCTCTTATGCGGTATTAAATTACCTCAAAATTCATCCGACAATATCAATTTACAGAATGTTGATGCTTTAATTTTAGCAAACTTTCTTTCAAACGCCCTATTTATCGACCTAGGATTGTTAAATGCAGATCAAGTCGCCCTATTATATTTAAAGTAGATCCAGTGTTCTGTGACGTCACACTTTTTTGTAAAACTTTGAATTCTTTAAAAATTGTGCAAGATAGTTTTATTTATTTTATGTGAATATAATCACATGGATGTAATTAGAATTATTGGTAGGTTAAAGATATTTTCGCACTTAATTTTATACTAAATTTCCAAATTTTTATATATTTTATCTATGCAAAGGGGAAATAACTCTTTTTCTGACTTTTCTCTCAGTTGTATGTCTAAATGCTACAGTTTTTCTTATTCCAACGATTAATTTTGAAATAATTTTGTAATTCTAGTTGTCTGATAAAGTTGACATTAAAATTAAACAAGAAAAACAAATTTCTGCCTACAAGATTTTACTTTTAACAGAAAAAAAATACATTTTTCTAATGCTAAAATATACTTTAGTTTGTGTTTATCTGGCATCTCAAAAAGTGTGATGACATGTAAATTTTTTCTAACAATTGATGACATTTAAGTCTATTAAGTCGAAATCAGTTCGGTTTTTCAACTTTCCTCAGAGAATTTTACGAGTATGGAGCTACCTTAAACAAATAACACTTTTATATGTTACAGTGATTCAATAAACTGTTACATCAACACATTGCTTTATCGACAGTTTTAGTGTATACTTTCAAGCGAAATTTGCAATATTAAAGACTATCCACACCTGCTAGTCATTCACTGATTGAATAATAAAATCTTGGCTGGCTGTCTAGTGACTGACTGATATTTGTCTCAAATAGTCCTTGTTCATTAGGCTAATAAAATGGTATACTCGTTTGTTTTTTATTCACATTTTGCAACTCCATTTTAGGGTTCATGTAAGTAACTAAAAAATGTCCAAGGAGAATTAAGAAATTCCTAATAGTTTATAGATATATATAGATCATCAGACATATTTAGTTACCTTAAGCAATGTAGAAGGGGGTGTAGGGAGCAGAGCAGCTTCCCAATCCTTTCTAGAATTTGACTTATAAAACACAGCACACCTTTTCATTGGCTGATTCAAAGTTCTGCAGAAATCAAGTATTTTTCTCTAAGCTGTTGATTGAAAACACACTAAATGAATTTATGCTTGTAAACTTGTGCCAAGCTAGCACGTCCTGCAAGATCATAGATGCTATGTAGAACTTATAGCTGCTACATGTACAATTCTGAATGCAACCCTAAGGTTTGAAATCCTGTATAACTCACAAAATGCAAGTTAAAGTTTTTGTAACTCACAAAATCTTGCGAGTTGATTTTTTCATTGTAAGTTTACCGAGATAAAAAGTGTTCATTCCATATTCAGTTTTAGTATTCTCTCTTTAGTTACTGTGTATATCCATCATTCTAAAATGAACCAGAATGCAGATTGTCAAAAATAACCAACTTAAAACAATGAACACAATGCTTCCAATTCAACATTTTGATAAAATATTGTGAGTCTGCAGTTGTGTAATAATACCGGTAGTTGTGACATATTTTTATTTTTTTAAAAAAAAAAAAGCTTGTAGACCATACCAATAAAGTTTATTGTTCGTCCGTCATCCAGTGAAAAAAGATACGAGCGGGTGAGCGATTAAATAATAAAATTATTATTTCTTGTAGCCAACATTTTTAGGGGGTACATTAATAAATTTGTGTGGACAGTTTTAAGTTTTTCTGTTTGTTTCTGATTTATAAATTAAAACTATTTAAAATGCAAAAAATAGAGCAGAAGTAGCACAGAATTTCCTGGATGTGGGAAATTAATGATAACATTATTTGTATAGTTTTATTTAAAAATGAGAGCAGGGTCCAATGAACAAGAAATTATATTGGTGTGGCCTTATTTTAAAATTGTGATTAGCCTAGCGAGTTCATTTTATTTTGGTACTCAAAGTTATTTATGAGTTGTAAATGTAGGGAGTTTCTTCCCCTGAACCCACGTTCATGGTGAGAAAGAATTGTGACTTTGAGGTTTTGAGGTTTTTGCAAATTAATTAAGCCAATATTTTGAAATTTTCTACTACAGAGCACACAAATAAAAGGTGGTTTACAGTATCATGGTAATAAAACTGTGAATTTCTAAATTTTTGTACAGACTGGATTAAACAATGTCTCATTTGTTCTGTTGTGCTTGATGCATGGTAACATTAACTTGTTTGTGTTTTATTGACCTGTTTACATTTTTTTACAGGTAAGAGTATAAATCTTGATCCACAGAAGTTAACAGAAACAGAACTTGCTGTGCTTTTGCCAAATCATCTTTTTGGAAAACTTGCAACTTACAACAACTACGTTATTGACAAATCTTTTGGCCGCAAAGGAGATGAGCAGTGTGTTTGTGATGATAAGTCTTGCAAGATGACAGGTCATTATGGGGATACAAGTGTAGGTAAGACCAATTTGATAGCTTTTCTTCGATTCTCAGAAGTGTTCTGTTACTGATAGGGCCATGAGTTCTGCAGGTGGCCAATAGTAAGCTGTCCTTCGGTTTATGTCAACATCCTCGTCTAGAACATTTTATATCTGGTTGACCTTATTACTTATAGCTCATCATTCCCCCATTTATTTTTTAATCGCTCGCCCGCTCTTACCCTTTTTCACCGAATGTCCGACAAACAAGAAATTATATAGGTGGGGTCTTATGAAATAATTGAAATTGAAAGTTGGTCTTAAGGTGTATGTATGTATTTTTTTTTTAAAGACTGGATGCACATTCACTTACGGAATGATACTAAATATACTGGTATATTAATTACGTAAAACAAGTTGCAGGAAGGGGATGAACAAATAGGCTTTAATTAAATCCAGTTTATAAATTAAATAGATTGAAGTATCTCTACGCAGGGGTGTTAAGGAAGCATATGGGCAATTTAGCGTCTTATTTTGACTGTTCTATTCAAAATCGTGAAATTAAATAATTATTTCGAATAAGATCAAAAACTTAGTATTATCCTTTAAAATAGATGTCAGTGCAATAAATTCAGGTAGTACATTACTGCCACATTGGTACATTATCACGTGACAACTATAAATAGCTTACGTATATTCCTTAACATAAAATTAGATAGAACAACACTACCCCGAGGTTTCCAAAATAAAATAAGCATACAAAGTAAAAGCAAAAGATCTTAGTTTAACCAAAATTGCTGCTAGAATCCTATGTTTGTCCTTATTAAAAAGTTATTTATCCGGTTCTAGTAAAACCTTCCCAACTTTTATATAGTTTGCACGGAAAACGGCAAATTGCATCAATTCAACACACAACATTGGATTCTAGCAGCACTTTATAATATAAGCATTGATCAAACTAACGATACGTATAAAATTTCAAGTTCAATATATACGGGGTATTGTTGTTCTGGTCGGATTTTTACATCGTAAACAATGACAGAGGAAAGCCTAGCTGAGAAATAAAAGCAAATTTACATACCTTTTAGCGAATTATTGATAAAAATAACATCTCCCCCAGTATTCTTAGGTTCAATTCTCAATAAATCACACCACAATACTCCATGCCTGAAATCTCTCAAATAGAACTATGAAATCTATTTATTTATTATTTATGATTTAACACCCTAGAGCCTGAACCTCTTACCCAGGGGTCATGAATTTCACAATTTTGGTAGAGGGCCTCATTGATATCATAAACATGCATTTAATTTTCAACAATTATATATGGGAGTAAAGAAGATTTTTTAAGATTTAATACATTTTTACTACCCGGTATATGGCCATATTGGCCCCACCCTAGAGCCTGAAAACCTGAACCACGGGTCATGAATTTAACAATTTTGATAGGGGGCCTTATGGATATCATAATCATCCATTTAGTTTTAACAAATATATATGGGAGTAGAGAAGAAGATTTTTTAAGATTTCATACATTTTTACTATATGCCCATACTGGCCCCACCCTAGAGCCTGAACCCCTGACCCAGGGGCCATGAATTTCACAATTTTGGTAGAGGTCTCATAGACATCATAACCAGGCATTTAGTTTTTAACAAATATATTGGAGAAGAGAAGAAGATTTTGTAAGATTTAACACATTTTTACTACATGTTTATGCCAATACTGGCCCCACCCTAGAGCCTGAACCCCTGACCCAGGGGCCATGAATTTCACAATTTTTGGTAGAAGGCTTCATGAACATCATAACTATGCAACCAGTTTTTTCCTCACTTGTGTGAGAGTAGAGAGGAAGATTTTTGAAAATTTGGCGCTTTTTTTTGCATATTTGGCCCCACATGTGTCGCCCTGGGGATAGTAGAGCCATGAATTTCACAATTTAGATTCCTCTTACATGTACCATAGAGATGCCTCACACCAAAAATGGTAACTATCGGCCTTGTTGTTTATTAGAAGAAGTTAAAAATGTAAAATTGTTAACGCACGACGGACGAAGCACGACGACGGACGAAAACGGAAAGCAATAGGTCACCTGAGTTTACTCAGGTGACCTAAAAAAATCTTATCTTAAATAATTTGTAGTTTTTTTTTGTTCACAAGCACAAATTACTTATATATAAACTAAGAATAAAGGATACCTAACTTGAATTTGATCAAAATTGATTTTTATTATTATTTCATAGGAAATATTGAAGTTTGGCATGGGAATTTAGATATCATTATCAACAATGATTTGAGCATGGAACACTTGGAAACCCCAGTCAGTAGATCTGAAGAAATGTCTCCTGCTGAAGTGAAAGTGAAATCAGAAGCCCTGTCAGGAACTGCACAAATTATATCAAAAGCCATCGTATTTTCATTTCTGCAGAAACAGACTCATCCGGTGAGAAAACATTTTTTAACTCCATGTTTAGGAGTTGGAAATTCCTCATTGATTGTCATGTTCTATGATTCAGAACATGATGTCATCTTTGAAAGTTCTCCCATACCATTATTTCAAAAACGTGGAGTGAATAAATATGAATTTGATGATGTTGCCATTTTAGTTGCATGGCTTTCAGTCAATCACAAATTTCTGTGTTCAGGTTTGACAGAGGAGATGAAAAAATTCAAATGTGGATTTTTTAAAGAGGTGAAAGAAAAGTTGAAAGTGTATGAGGACAATTTACAACTTGGAAATATTGCCAGTTTTGTTCCAGTGCCTATTTTTCAGAAAAGATCTTTACAATGGAGTTCATTTATAGAAGAGACTGAAAATGATTTGATTGGAATAATTCACAGAGAAAAGAAAAAATTAAAACTTTCAGAGGAGAAGGACCTAACAAAATGAGGACAAGTTATAATTAAGTTTTGACCCTATTCATGTACAGTACATCTTTCTGTTATTAAAACTGTTTAACAATTCATGCAATGAAATTTATTCCCATTGTTGTACAGGAGATGTACTTAAGGCACTAATTATTTAAACAGAAATCTCCAGAATAAAGAATAAAGTAAATCAAAATACCATTGAATGCAGTTAATTTTAATGTCTATTATTTGAAAAGTCTCATTGTGATTTGTCTCTTTTTATTTGTGAACATATCTTGCGAGGTTAGAAGTGAGCTTAGTGATACAATTTGTCTGCCTCATTTACAGTCTTTATTGCAGTTGGTACCTCTTGAAGCATCTTCAAAAATTCATGACCAATTTTGCATAATAATGCTCATGAACATTAGGCAACATTTTTTCTTGTTCTATTTTATGGGGCTTGATAACATTTTTTTTAAAAATTTATTTTTCTGAATCAGATTTTTTGATATTTACAATGCTTTCAAGTAGGGAAGATTGTAGTGTGTTCAAGTCAAGTTAAGTCAAGTCCCAGGGGTAGAATAGGGCCACAATGGGGGTGTCAAATTTGTACATAGGAATATATAGAGAAAAGTTTCAAGAATCTCCCTCTCAAAAATGATTTGCCTAGAAAACATGTAATCAGTCTTTGATAGTGTAGATTCAAGTTTGTCAAAATCATTGTTTTCAAAAGTAGGGTAAGGCCAGAATTGGAGGGTCCAATTTAACAAAGGAAAACATTTAAATTATTCACAAAAACAGGTTATAGTATGTCGTTTTGCTTATATGCAAGCATTTTAACATATTGCTGATTCTTTAAAATTGGTTAGACGTTTGCCCCTGGACAATTCTTGGGCCTCACAAGGGCTTCAAAGTTTGATGTAGGTTTATATCCCATATATAAACAGTTGTTTAAGATCTTGAGAACTGCAATGCTCAATATGCAATATCATATAAAATAAAATCATCCTTTAACAAAAGTGGCTCAGTAATAAACATAATAATATCCAGGGGGAAGATTGAATATTTTTTTCAATCAGAATATATAATGCTACATTGTCCAGGTATTTTGTATATGACTCCATGATGCTGATTTTATTATGTTTACTGTTGCTCAGGTGAGCGATGTGGCCCATGGGCCTCTTGTTAATGCTTTAAATGCTTCAGTAAGATATTTCTAATAGTCAATCAAATATTGAGCGTCAGTCGTCATGTTATAGGCGAGATGCAGAGTTTACAATTCTCTGTCAGAAAAAGCTTTCGTCTTATTTTTGTTTACCATGTCCCTTTAACCATCATACCAACCATTTTTGAAATAGATTTTTCAAGTGTTCTTACAGACTGTAGATAGTAGATGCATATACTTTTTTTTTTAAATTTCAAAACTATATACTATAACTAGATGCGATCTTTTTGCGCAAAACGAGCAGGGAATCCGTCCAGTTTTCAATAACAAATTGTCGATACATATCAGTGATATCACAACAAAGGACCTCCATGTACAAGTGGATCCCTTAATGAAATTTTTAATATATAGCTATAGAAAACAAAATATATTATCGTCATTTTGAAGCACCAGTCAGTTCTAAAACGTTTAGACAAATTTGATTCAAAAATGTTTTTAAATTATCATTTTAAATAAAGAACTTTGAACCCTTTGCATCCCTACTTTAAAAGACTCACCCTTTTATCTTAATATCTTTGAAACAGTCTCGATATATATTGAATATGTATCAATTTGGTTCTTCAAGTTATACCAAAATTGTCTTGGTCTAGAGATAAATAAGACAATCAGTTTTAGGGGCCAGCCGAGCATCACCCTAATTGGAGTCGCTATGATAGTTTTGAAGATATCATGTTGTTTAGAATTAAAACTTTTACTCTATAATTATAATATACAAAATATTTTTCGTTTAATGGTTATGCAACACCAAATTTTCAAGATTCTTGAAAGGATAAAACAGATATTACATGTGTAGACGTCACGATGAACAATTTTGCTTCAATAACTTGAAGGCTTAACAAAACATCACTCGTTTTTGAGATATCAAGAAAAATAATATTTGTCCATATGGACCCCTAAATCTTGGTATCTTTTTAAAAGCTTTTCATTTGTTGTTATTTTTTGTTGGTTTTTTAAGTCTTTGATTTTTTTATAGTAATGGGTAAAAGAGTGGGGTCTGACAGCTTACATTTGCGATTGTACTCGGCAAAACATGTACATGTATCTACAATGTTTTTGTACGTTTTTCCTACAACAATCGTGTAAATAGCCTTTTAAGTTGTTATAACCGTGTGTCGCCAAAAAAAGTTGTCTTCGGTTTAATAAAATGCATATTTACCGATTATATGGACAGTAGCGAGACTTAGTAATTAGTAATTAAGTATTATTAGTAATTAGTTTATTGTCTCCATCGAGAGGAACCAATCCATCGCCTTCATCTTGTACATAGTTGCTGACTTGGGGGACAGTAAACTTGCTGTCATCCACCTAACCAGTAAATACGTACATGTATATCTGTATATAATATCCAACGATTTGCGAGTCTTCTAGCCACAGGCCTTGCGAGAAAACACTGAACGAGTTGAAAGAAATCATTTACCAGAACAAATTATGAGATTTTTTATCACGTGTTTTAATCTGGTTTTAATGTGAAAATCTTTATTTTATAGGAATTTTAATGCAAAATTCCTGACGTTATCTCAATTAAAACACCTAAAAATCCTTTGTAACGACACGTCAGTGCGATATGTGTGATATCCACCGAATATAAGCAAACTTGTGATAAAAATACATATTTGGTTTTGCAGTTTAAAAAATCAGAACAATTTGCAATAAGTCTAAAGTGCATGTTTGTACATGTATGTTGATGATTTGGATTCTATATCGAATTTAAACTAGTACAAAGACGTTTTATGTCCTCTTTGTACTTTAGATATAGAAGATGAATTATAATTTTATTTTGAAATGTCCCTATTACTGTAACTTAACAGAAAAATTCCTTAAGAAGTTTTATCATATTAAACCCTCTGTCTCTAAATTCTATTATTGTCAACACAAAATGTAAAGGATTTGTGCAATTAAGGTAAATACATTAAGAATGCTTTTGTAATCAGAAAACTTCATGTATAAACTTGCCTTTTTTCAAGTGACAAGTATATGTATTGAAACATGTGTATATTAATTGCATATGTCTATGAGCTGTACAGCTGTTGACCAATAAACAATACAATACAATAGTATTCCTAAATACCTTTTACGATGCTATTCATTGAAATGGAAATTAACATTGACATAATTTGTGATTTTATAAAAATTAATTCATAATTGATTTAATTCATCTTCACAAAGCGTTTTAATTTTATAAATATGTAGCACACTTTCAACATATAAAGGTAAACATATTGCCAATTGTTGAGTCAAATGTCTGTTATTTGCTGCTCTGTCGCTGTCCATTTACTCTTCCTGACAAGGTGACACTAGGACTTCTCGGAGACTTCTTTTTCTGAAATCATAAAATATACATTGAACAGCAGTGCTCGTGTGAGGGAACAATAGCCAACAATGGCCTTACATTGAAAAATCAAAATTATTATTAATACAATACTAAAAAAGGACCCGCAGTAATTCTTTTAGATTACATTTTTTATTGACATATTTATCCTGACTAAATTAACACAGAAGGGATCATTTATAGATGTTGCCGTCATAAAACTACTTTCTTACTTATTTAAAATTATGTACATAAACTTGCTGTGTTGAATTATTCCCAAAGCTGTTTTTTCTCGATTACTTTTTTCGCGCATTTGCGCAAATCTAGATATGCATGGGTTGCTAATAACGTTATTAAATATGCACAAGAAAATGCCAATTTTACACAAAAAAGATTAGAGCTAAATAATGCCAATAAATACTCTGCCGTATTCTGTGGTGTTTTCTCAGCTAACTTAATAAACTGTATCTCGGTTAAAAAACTTTGTTAATTAAAAAAATCTATTTACTTTATGAATAGATATACAAAAACTTATACTCTCTAAAAGGATCTTCTTATAACTACTGCAGTAATAACAGCTAGATTGGCATAACACTATCAGACCGGGGAACAAGTCGCTGAACTTTCTTCTTCTATTGATATTTCATACCTAAATTTTCTATCTTGGCCATAAAAAGATATTACATGTTAACATAAAAACATCCTACATGTTTCTTATCTCACTGTTTTCCTCGCCAACACCTGACCCTTGATTTGGTCACACTTGAATACCATTTACCCAATTATACTCAGATATCAAAATATAAAGTAAATAGACGGACTGAAGACTGACAACTTTGAACGGTGATAAAAGTTCAACCGGAGTGTGCAACATTTATATAGCCAGAGAAAAAATATGATATCAATGCTAAGTTTGCTCACTTTTTAATTATTTACACTTTTATACCTGTCTGAAGATCATGCTGAACGTATATATGAATGGATTTAGTGCTGAGTTGATTGGTAGAACGAGAACAATAACCCAGGCATACACGTCCGACGAAATATTCACTCCTCCGCTTGCTAGAAGTCCTAAAATTATGAGTTAAATAATTTGGTACTTGTTCAATTTCAGCAGCGTCTCATTCAATGCCAACTTATAAAATCACTGTCACAATGACTCAAACTGCAGAATATTGCAACTAAAATGAAAGGAAGAAATAATAACAAATTATTAAAAATAAGAAGGACATCTTCTCACCTATAACTATAATGGGAATCCAGCAAAATGTGTCTGACAGAACAACATACGACAGAGATTTCAAAACTGCCATTTCCCGTTTTGAATTGTCGTTATTTATTTTCTTTCCCATTCGTTTGACCTGTATAAAGATCAGCAATTGCCCAATCACAATAGCCATAAAAATAAACATGTTGAATCCGATGAACAAAAAGGTTGAATATTCCCAACCAGACACTTTTTCTGGTGTTAAAGGTAATGATATGCACACTGTGGATCTGCTGTAGAAGTCGGGGTACACTAATACGGGTATTACGGAAAACAAAATAGCAATCAACCAAGCAACGAATGAAATAGAAAGAATCACTCGTCTTTTTTTCACAAATCCCGCAGAAAATGGATGCTTTAAAACGATGTATCTTTCAATGGTTATGAGACATATAAAAATCACTGATGCTTCACTAGATGTTGTAGCCAGCAATCCTGCTATGGTACAGGCTGTGCTGTATCTCCATTCACCATCGTTAAATCCATAGACGTTTCGATACTCCAGATCGGCAATGGCTATGATGAACAGATACACACCCATTAAAAAATCTGAAACACTTAGATGCAGGACAAAGATCCCATGTGAAGCGTTGCTTTTCATTCCTTCCTGAATACGATAGTATATAACATATGCATTTCCAACCACAGAGAATAGAGCAATATACCATATCATCTGCGCAAGAAATCCAACATTTATCAATTGTTCACAAGACGAAATACTATCCTTTGGCGATATGCACTTCGATGAATCAACGGTTAATGGTTTGGCGCAACAAATGATATAAGAATCTGTTTGCAACCATTCGAGATTACAGAGGCCTTGGAACATGGTCCTGGAAACGGTTAGTTTGTTGCTGTGTATGTTTAGATGTTTTACTGACTCCAGTCCTTTAAAGGCACCGTACTCCAAGTTTCGCAAACCGTTATCCGACAAATCTAAAATCTCAAGTTTTACTAAGGGAACAAATCTTATTGGAGTTATTGTTCTTAATTTGTTACCAGTTAGATTTAATTTTGTAAGCGAAACTAGATTTTCAAATGCCATTCTATTTATGGTATGTATCTGATTAAAAGCAAGATTCAATGTACGCAAAGAGTTTAGTGTTGAAAATGAAAATCCATCTAATATTGCAATTAGGTTATTTTGTAAGTTAAGATATCTTAAACTGCTTAAACCATTGAACATATAGTCAGTAATGTTTTGAATAAAATTATAACTTAGATCTAATTCATATAACATTTTCATTGATATTGAAAAATAGAGGTCGGTATTTGTGATATTGTTGTTGCGCAAAACTATTTTTGATACAGACTTTAGCCAATAAAGCGAACTGGGTTGAATAGTCATCAATTTGTTGTTCTGTAAATCTAACAACTCAAGACTTGAATTTAGTCGATTGTAACTTTCCGTAACTGGAATTTCTGTTATGTTATTATTTTGTATAATCAAATGTCTCAACTTTGGGGTGAACCGAAAGAAACCCATTTGAAGACTTGTGATTTGATTGTTTGAGATATTTAAGTATAGTAAGTTTGGCAATCCATCAAATGCTTTCAATTCTAGATTACGAATATTGTTGTAAGACAGATCCAAATTTTGAAGGCTCGACGAATTTAATCGTATTGCAAAACCTGATAAATTAGATAGAAGACAACTTGAAAGATTTAAGTGTACGAGCAAGCCAAAATTTTCAAGGCTTTCCACATTAAAAGAGTTCGAGCTCAAGTCAAGAACCTTGACTTCTTTTGTTACATTTTCTGGGGAACTGCATTTAAAAATGAATCCATTGCACTGACAGTGAGCAGGACAACGTTTTGGACAACCACTGTTGTACTCGAAACATGATGTGTTGTTGTTGTATTTACATGCCGATTCATCTTCTTGGTTTGCACAGTTAGTTAATCCATTACAAAAGTCACCAACAGGAATGCAACTGCCATCTTCACATTGAAACTGTGTTAAGCTACATGGGTCTTTGTCTGCATATTAAACATTGAAACCATTTTAATTGTTAATATAAAAACATGATTTTCGAATTTTCATTTCTCATGCTAAGAACGCTAGATGGTCATCCAACTATTCATTAGATTATCCGTAGATGATAATAATATAATAATATTGTTTTTTGCCATAAACTATTACTTAAAGTGCTATGGGAAACCTCCATGTTGTGACGTATTGTTTATCTAAATAAACAACAAAAAAATGAAGTGTAATTATATGAGTAGTTTCTTTCCCAATTTTGGCACTTAACTGCTTGGCGCAGTGAGTTTTACCTCTCCAAATATTTTCAAACGCTATTTTTGGGTTAAAAATTTTATAAAGTTTGAAAATTCTAAACCGATGAAAGTATTTCAATTATAATGTACTTTAAACCAAATTAATATCAAAAGATGTCCCATACCCCCTTGAAAAGGAAATATCCTAATGTTTGGGTTTTAATATTTGGATGTACAGAACTCTTAATTAATTAGGGGATTGTTAAGTCTAAAAATAGCCCTGACCATCTATCCCTATTAGCATCGATAATAATTGGTAATAATACAAATGTCATAACGAATACATATTTTATCTATCAAACGTAATTTACCTGCGCAAATACCATTTTCATAATTTATTTTTCCAATCTGGATAGTACCTGATCGGTTTGCCTTGAGAGTTCCAACCAAGATAACCTACAAAATGGTGGTGTTAATGGTAGAAATGGAAATCAGCTTTATACTGTAAGAGTTTCTCTCTACCCTCGGTTTAAGGTAATGCAATATTGTGGAACCATCATTGTTCGTTGGGGACCAATGGCTTTTCGTTGCTTTTGTGGGTAACCCTTGCCCACGAATTTATATACCCACGAGGCTATACACAATTATTTGTTTATCATATATGAAAATTATAATGATTTCACTATCAACGAAATTACCTCCCTACGAATTCAGAAAAGTTTGGCTACATGTACCCACTAACGTTGACACCCCACCCCCCCCCCCCCTCCCCCCCGAACAAAAATTATTCCACAGCAAATAAATAGTACCATATACGGAGTATTTGTTGGTGTCTGAATGCTTGTTGTAGCAAAAAGTTTGGAATCAATATCCCGTCGTTCAAAGACCATTGTTTTTGGTGTATATACGGTGCCTTGAGTTATATAGAGTTGTAAGTGGACATCCTTTCCTAGGTAAGACATTGTTAAACAACCAATGTCAGTTGATACAAGCTGTGGTGCACTATATAAAATAGCTCTTCTTTCCTCATTGCTATTTAACATTTTCGCGGTAATAACTTCTTCGCCTGCAATAAAGGTAAAGAAAATAAACTGATGATTCGATAATAAGTTTTATTGGAATAAGAAAATGTTGGTTAGAAAATGATTATTATTTGGGCCTATTTCATCAGATCGATTATTCAATTGAAGTCGGTTCTTGTAAAAATTGTTTACAACAGAGTTTAGGCATGCGTTGTCAGGCCGGTGTAACGTAGAATAATGACCCCCAGAGAATAATGACCGGGGGTCATTTTTCGACGTAAAATGATGACCCCCAGGTCATTATTCTACGCAGAAAAATGACCTCCAGTCATTATTCTCCGTAGAAAAATGACCCTTTCGCCTGAAGAATAAGTATCATTTTCATAAAAATAAGCACACTCCACATGAAGAAAAGTGACCCCTGAAGAATAATGTCCCCACTTATAGAATAAGTTTTTCAGTATATTTTTTTTTATTATTTGTGAAACAGTCTTTACAATATTGCAATTTTTACTGCAATTTACAGAAATTATAATTCATATTCAAATAAACTTAAAGTGAAAGAAGGGATATATCAAGAAAATAAAGTCCTTCCGTTATAACAAGATACTGACGTATTGCATCAGGGTATGGTTGTCATCTTAACGATAACATTTACATGTATCTATGGTTGTCCGATAGGGCCACTAGGATATTACTATCGATTCTTCGCCTTCGCAAACTTCGCATCTTCGCCTTTTTTGATTGCATTCAGCAAGTCTCGGTCGATTACATAGAACTTGATGGAGGCACCGTACTTGCCAAGGTTTTCCGATTAATCCGTCATATTATTGGTACGCATGCGCAATGTGTACATGTGACATATATGTTTACCATTGCTGGCTATGCCTAATCATTATATACTCCACACAAAATGTAATGTCTGCCATAATATGGAATATGCACTTCAAGACTCCTGTCACTTACCAGCCGTCTGTTTACCGTGAATCAAACACAGTAACATTCGAAAGAAACCCATTTGAAGACTTGTGATTTGATTGTTTGAGATATTTAAGTATAGTAAGTTTGGCAATCCATCAAATGCTTTCAATTCTAGATTACGAATATTGTTGTAAGACAGATCCAAATTTTGAAGGCGCGACGAATTTAATCGTATTGCAAAACCTGATAAATTAGATAGAAGACAACTTGAAAGATTTAAGTGTACGAGCAAGCCAAAATTTTCAAGGCTTTCCACATTAAAAGAGTTCGAGCTCAAGTCAAGAACCTTGACTTCTTTTGTTACATTTTCTGGGGAACTGCATTTAAAAATGAATCCATTGCACTGACAGTGAGCAGGACAACGTTTTGGACAACCACTGTTGTACTCTAAACATGATGTGTTGTTGTTGTATTTACATGCCGATTCATCTTCTTGGTTTGCACAGTTAGTTAATCCATTACAAAAGTCACCAACAGGAATGCAACTGCCATCTTCACATTGAAACTGTGTTAAGCTACATGGGTCTTTGTCTGCATATTAAACATTTAAACCATTTTAATTGTTAATATAAAAACATGATTTTCGAATTTTCATTTCTCATGCTAAGAACGCTAGATGGTCATCCAACTATTCATTAGATTATCCGTAGATGATAATAATATAATAATATTGTTTTTTGCCATAAACTATTACTTAAAGTGCTATGGGAAACCTCCATGTTGTGACGTATTGTTTATCTAAATAAACAACAAAAAAATGAAGTGTAATTATATGAGTAGTTTCTTTCCCAATTTTGGCACTTAACTGCTTGGCGCAGTGAGTTAAAGGGTTAACTACGAACCTGTAAGTCATGAGTTTGAAACCCCTTGGGGATTTTACATTTTTTACCTCTCCAAATATTTTCAAACGCTATTTTTGGGTTAAAATTTTTATAAAGTTTGAAAATTCTAAACCGATGAAAGTATTTCAATTATAATGTACTTTAAACCAAATTAATATCAAAAGATGTCCCATACCCCCTTGAAAAGGAAATATCCTAATGTTTGGGTTTTAATATTTGGATGTACAGAACTCTTAATTAATTAGGGGATTGTTAAGTCTAAAAATAGCCCTGACCATCTATCCCTATTAGCATCGATAATAATTGGTAATAATACAAATGTCATAACGAATACATATTTTATCTATCAAACGTAATTTACCTGCGCAAATACCATTTTCATAATTTATTTTTCCAATCTGGATAGTACCTGATCGGTTTGCCTTGAGAGTTCCAACCAAGATAACCCACTAGGATATTACTATCGATTCTTCGCCTTCGCAAACTTCGCATCTTCGCCTTTTTTGATTGCATTCAGCAAGTCTCGGTCGATTACATAGAACTTGATGGAGGCACCGTACTTGCCAAGGTTTTCCGATTAATCCGTCATATTATTGGTACGCATGCGCAATGTGTACATGTGACATATATGTTTACCATTGCTGGCTATGCCTAATCATTATATACTCCACACAAAATGTAATGTCTGCCATAATATGGAATATGCACTTCAAGACTCCTGTCACTTACCAGCCGTCTGTTTACCGTGAATCAAACACAGTAACATTCTAATTTCATTATACGACACTCGATCCTTGCTCATGCATGAACCTAGAGGGGGAGAAGGGGCCCGCCCCCGGAAAATTCAATATCAATAATTTCACGCAGTACAAGGGGAGAGGTCAGGACCCCATTCCCCCTGGATAATTTAATTTTATTAATATTATAAAATAAAGTTTTCAAAATATGCATCGGAACCTTTTAAACGATAGAGAACTCCGCAATCATAAAAATGCGAAGGCAACAGCGCGAAGATGCGAAGGCCAGAGTACAAAGTTGCGAAGGCGTATCTTCGCACTTTCGCATATGTATCTCATTATTATGAGTGACAACAAATTAAAATTATTTCGAGATACAAGACACTATAAAACAAAATTCTGTTTATTAGCGATGAAAGAGTAGACTCGATATTGTTTATGAATTATACTTGCATTGACGATTTTCCCCTACTACAAACTGCTGGGTATGCAATTGCACCACCCAGAATTAATGATGAAACCAAAATTATGAAAAGTCTACTCCACTGTTATGCGTTATAACCAAGCTGAATTTAGCAGGCACTGACAGCAGCCACTAGCCAGTAGAAATTAACGGCCAATATGGAAAATCGTTGAAGTACTGAGAGTACTCGAACAGAAAATATATTTTACTTTATCATCGGCATGCTTTAATTATTATCAATATAATAAATGCATCACTAGCTGGTATGAGCATTGACACCTTTGGATACAGTAAAGATCGTGTGATCAAAATCAAGGGGATATAAACCCCTTATATGATCCCAAACCCCTTATCAACGCTTTTAGAAACAATCTCTTCTTATTACAAGTAATAGCTTTCCAAAAAGCTTGCCTGACTAAACAAAATTATTTAATGGAAGCATGAATGCATCGATGAGCTAAAATTAAAATTCATTTTTAAAAAGATAGCCTGCTGGTCATAAATTCATAAAAGGAACATTTATTATTTAAGAAGAAATTTCAGCCTTTTTCTTTGATCTAGTGCATGTACATAACTTGAAATTAAATAATTTCATTTTATTTTGAAATGTACTTTTGTGTATCATTCAAATACTTGCATGCAAGCTTGAAAGCGGAAGATAAAACAATCAAATTTAAAATTGTTATTGTTATATTGTGAACTATTAAGGAAATAGGAAAGGATATTCAAACACGTATCATCTTCATTTAAAAAAACTTGACAAGCAATTAAAAAACAGGGGGATTCTCAAAATCAAGAAGAAAAATCCTTCTCCGTGGTGAGGGGGCGGGGTTGGAGGGGGTGGGTAGTTTCATTGTAACTTCAATTCAATTCAATTTTAATCCCTTATTTTCAGTATCATATATTACATGCTCCGACAAAAGTGGAGGGTAGGGGGCACCCATGACATTTCCATTTTCTTAATAAGTCAAGTTAAGAAAAGTGCATGTCTGCTGCGAAAAAAGTGGGAGAGGTAGCCCCCGATGCTGCGTGCCTGTGATATGTACACATACATGGTGTGCTCTGGAGTATTCTTATGATCCCTATTTGAACTAGTTAACTATTCGGCGAGCAAAAATTATGGATGAGACATATTATGGCGCGAAGCCCTGCTTTACCATTCACGCAGCAGCTGAGATCTCCGATGGTTTGAATGAACTCATCCACTGGCATAGATCCATTTGGAGGGGATTAACTGATTTTTTGACATTTGTTTTGTAAGAACTACATATATCAAACTTTGGATCGAGTTTTTCAGAAGAAATGTATCAAATTAACATAAATACATACTTTAGTTGCAATTGTTTAAAGTACATTTAGTGCGACACGTGAGTTCCACCCTTTTCAAGATGAATGAACTCCCCCAATTGATAAAAAATCGGGTCAAACCCCGCAATTTGTTCCTCCAGTAGATATTCAAGCTACATGAATACATATTTGTTTGAATTCAAAATTATGATTCGTTGTCAGTAATGATAATCCAACATCAATTATTACTTGCATTGTACATGCACCGTAATAAGCAATGTTTAACAACTTGTTCCGTTGACATCCCAGCCTCGCACCGTTCAAATATGGCGATCTATTTTTAAATCAGGATTACACCATGTACACGCGTGCATGGTCAACAGCCCGTTTACTTGAAAACTCTTGCTCACTGTTGCATATACATCCTATATAACATTTTCATCAATTGTAAATGTAAATGTTGACACATTTTAAAATGCATTGGTTTATCTTTTTATGAAAAATCTTGATATTGCTTGCTCCCATTGCCTGCAATGTTTCGAAAATGCAACTTTCAAACCTTAGATATGCCGTCATGACGTCAGGCAATAATCGATAAGTGTTTATTATCTAGTAAGATTTACTATAGCCAGGTACTCTTCACATCTTTGCTCTAAAAGAATAACTCTATTCGTGATAACAAGTACAACATTACAACAAATGTTTAGAATATCGATGTTCATGTATTACGTAGAGGAAAACAAAACAAACGTAAAATGATTTTTAAAAATCACTTTCCCCAAGAAATGTAAACAAGAAGTATTCATATTCCTACGTTACCTGCCCCCTTAGTCTTTTTCCATAAAAATATATATACACGATTGACAATTCATTCACAAATGAATATAGCTTATATTATTACAACAATTATTCTTTCGATCATGATTGCTGTTCGTCAATTATCACATAAAATCCTCATTGTGTATGTTTGTCTTTACTAGTATTTGCGTCATTTCCCGCCATATGTCGACGAGAGAAGTGACGTAACTGCTAACAATCAATTAGTGGCAATGTAAGAGTGTTTTGTGTGTGCTTGCTACGGATAAGAAAAACTATATACAGCGATTTATATACAAGTTCGGTGTTAATAACTTCAAAATCAGCTGAACAGAGTGAAAATTCAAGTAAATTAAAAATCGTATCTTGGATACGGGGTAACCAATTTCTATTCTTGTTTACAGCGGGGGTCATTTTTCTGCGTGGGTCATTTTTCTTCATGTTTAACATAAAGAAAAATAACCCCTGGGTATTTTTTCTTCAGAAAAATGCAATTATTCTTCAGCAAAGTCATTATTTTACGGGTGTCATTATTCTTCATTACACCGGCCTAACAATGAGCGTTGGTGTACATTCAAGTGAATTTATTTAACAAATGTAAATATAATGACAGATCTTTAATATAAATACCATTTATTTCAGATGTGTGCCGATTCCATTTTACTCCACGTTCTGCAACTTTCCAATTGCACATATCGCTTTTAAAATTGCAATTTAAAGTTTCTGATTCTGTGAAAAGTAAAATAATAGGATTGAATAAAAGGTTTTTACTTTCAATTGTTGCACAGGATTCTTCTTATATAAGTTTATCAATACAGGTATTAATATTGTATAACTTGTTCTTCAATCGCTGTTAAATAAAAATGTTTAGTGTGTCTTTTTCTCCGTGCAAATAATTTTCGGGAGACTCTTTAATTTATTGTTATAAATGTGTTATTCTTTCATTATAGAAAAATTCATATGACTATCTGAACAATAAGTTCTAAAAAAAAGTCTTACTACATTTTGGAATGCTGCATTCTTCCCATTGCTTTTCAGAATTAATGGAGCAACCTGGTTTTCCTTTGCTTTGGGAGTCAAATTTACACTTGCCGGCATCAGCGCATTGGTGAAGAAACTTAGTTTTCTTTCTAAACCCTTCATATTTGTTTTCAGTATAGCACTCCAGTACTTAAATTAAATATAATAATATCAAGATCTTAATTAATTTTTTTTCAATTTGCATGATTACTATTTAAATGTACTTACCACAGTTCTTTTCGTCACTGTTATCGAGACAGTCCATACTCATATCACAAAATTTTCCATTCTCAATGCAAGATCCATCATTCAAGCAAGCAAAGCAATCTTTAAACCAGAAAAAGAATAAAGCCAATATACTAAGTTTTTGGACATAACTGTTTGACTACTTACATGTATTAGTAGATATTATAATAAACCCATTTAATGGCTATGAGGGCGATGACAAGTTTATTGGGCCGCCTCGTTAAATAGTTGCAGCATTGGGGGCGGGGGGGGGGGGGGGGCAATAAATTTGCTATCGTCCTCATAGCAAGTAAATAGGTATTTTATATTACCGAATAAAACGTTTTTCGTCGGCGATGCAGAATTTCTTGATTATAAACAAATTAGAGTTATCAGACTTTGAATTGAATGTAGCGATCGGGTTATGTAAGTAAAGAGGTGTTCCGAGTTTTAAAAGGAGGGAAATCGAATGCCGCCGGTGAATAGTTTCGATGACTATTCACCATGGGTAGACAGCACGGAAACTATTTCACGGTTAGATAGAATAGCATAATTTATTCATTGTTAATTTACATAGGAAATAATCACAGAGGTATAATAAAAACATTTAACTGAAAAATTAGTTTTACCTTCACATGGTGTATTACTAATATATACATCCTTTATGGCAAAGTTCACTGATGAAGTGATTGGAGTTGGTGTCATAATTATCTAAAGAACAGAAGAAAACGTAAATATCTAATTAGAGTTATATAAATTGCTCAACACTCATTTACATTAATGCGTTGTTTTATACGCTTCAGTTGCAATAAGAGTGTCATCATTTCAACTATTCTATATCGATTTGCTTAATATTTGTAAAGATAATGAGACTTATAACTAACTTAAATTCAAAGCATTGTTGTCAATAAGGCATTACAAGAAAGGTGTTGCTGAACATGCATAATTTATTCATTTTAAGTGAAATTTGAATTCTCTGACCTGATAAGTATCATTTGAGTAGTCAATGTTAACTTTAATGAGCTTCCACTCATCGCTGCTAGAAAGACTAGTCAAGTTTTGTTTATCCGTACTTATATTCAGACGTATTCCACGGCTGCGGTAATTCATTTGTAAACAACTCCCGGTTTTTGTGAATCGCATTTTGGGTAATCTCAATGAAGGTATTACTGACTGTACAGATGGCAAATCCTCTGCGAGTGTTAAAACTCGTGTTTTTTCTACAAGTACCCGATAATTTTTATAATGTTATGTTCGACTCTCTCCTTTAAGTGGGTGATTCTGATGATAATAATAATGATAATAATAAATATGGTTATTTTTATGTAATTATTTAAATAGGTATGCACAAATCATGAACATGATGGAAAAAAATGTTAAAAGGACACATATTTCAAAAAATACTTACTCCCTTCTTCTGCCTTAAGAACCCACTTAATTGCGTTATTATTTAGCTGTTCAAATGAACAGTTTTCTTTGGAAAATACACAGGAGTAGGAATCTAAAAATATACAAAAGTTTGTTTGTAGATTTTAAAGATTATAAAAATTAGATAAAAATAAAATTTTGGCAATTTTTTGTTATTTTTTAGCTCTTTGTGTGTTTATTGATGTTTTCTTTTACATTTTGACACTAGGATACTAATAATAATTGATTGCTTTTGCTGATACATCAACTCGAGAGCACGTGTCATTGAAAATAGATCGAGTAAATTTACTTGCCATTAAAACAAAACGGAACATCACAAATCTGCCACCGTACAGTGGGGTTCATTGTGTAGCACCACGGGGCTGGTTCACTATCCGGGTTTCTACAATAGTTTTCCTGCGCGGAGAGTGATGATGCTGCAAAACTGATTGATGGGTTAGGTACGTGGGGATAAGTCCTGTCCCAACGTTGACACTGAATCCCACCTCGAGTCGTTCGCTGTTTTCCTCTATAGTTTATACCATTTTCCGTGATCTTACAGTCACCTATATCATTTCATAATTTTAAAAATTCTTTTTCGATTTTAAAATACTGATTATTTCCATGCATATATCGTACTTACTTTTTAATTGATGTTAATGTTTTCATTTTATTACTTATAAGTATGAGGAATAATTAAATGTTACCATATTCATGCAAGTTACTTTTATGATAAATGGTAAATAACATAATTATACTTTGAGCGTGATCATGAACTTTAGACTGTTCAGCAACACTTAATAATTGTACATGTAGTTGAATTACTTGAACTTAATAAAAATTCTAGGTAAGTGTTGAGAGAAAAACACACAGGGAATGGACGGGCAATTAGATGTTAAGATGTTCAGATTATCTAATAAATCCACTTACGTTCCGGACAATTTGAAATGTTGCAGTACTGAAACCTTATTGTGCTATTAACGGTGTAGCACCAGGGCATTTTATCGTCATCAGGATTCCTACAGTAGTTTTCATGTTCTGAGGCAGAGAGTCCCATAAATCCTTTCGAGAAACTATGTTGATGTGGTTTTACTGTATCCCAGCGTTGGCAATCTATATTATCGACAGTTCTATTCTCGGTTCCAAAATAATCAAATCCCTTTGGACTTCTTCGACATTCTGCACTACCTGTAAGACAAATTGTGCAAACAGTAATATAATACTAGCTAGTATGTTAGATTTTAAAAAAAATCTAATTTGAATATCAGATTTACAAAGTAATAAAGGAAATATAATTATGTTTTAAGATTAATTAACTTACTCATTTTACAAAAGGGAATGTTACAATAATTCCAGGATCCACCAACCGTTGAAGTATAGCACCAGGGTGCTCTGTCATTGTCCGGATTCCTACAATAATTTTCATGAGTACTTTTGCTTCCTGTCAAAAACTTAGCATTAGAATAATCCGGATGTGAATCGTCTACGCTGTCCCATCTCACACACTGGCGTCCATCGACTGTTTGAGATGTTTTCCCAATGTATGCCTCTCCTTTTTGGGTATCTCTACATTCTGAAAGCAGAAATAAGCTATTTATAATACATAGATTTAAAGGAATAATAACTAGTTCATGTAATGTACGCCTTAGAAAATCATATGTAAGAATCAGGTAAGTATGGGGACTTAAATTATGTGAATTATCCATGTATTATTGTGGTAGAGAACTAGCTTCCACGATATTTGTTATTTCTTTTAAAAGCCTACATATTAGAGAAACGATACTATGACCGTTTTTGAAACTTCCACATTTTGACGAGCTATCTTTCGATAAAAAAAATTCAGCTAAACCTAAGATATATATTACAAAATATTTTTTTAATTCATTAGGTTTATGTTTAACAGCAGTAGATTAAAGCGTGAGAATTTGGAATGCATTGTACAATGTAAAATTTAAAAAAAACATGCAAGAGTCCAAACATTTTCATTATTAGGTATTTTCCATCACATTGCAATAAAATACAATACAGATATCTAAAATAGCGAAAAGCACACAGAGATCTGACAAATGACTTTTAAGAGACCATCTTCTGTATCGTCAGAATGAATTTTATTATCTGCATGAAAGATAAATGTTGCAATTAATTAAAAAAATCTTAACGAAGTCAGCGGTTAAACTAAAAGAAAGAAACTAAAAGAAAAACATTGTAAGCAATACTCCTTATATTTATAATAAACCTGATTCTGGCTCTTCAAAACTGCAAGTTTCAAGTATCAAAATCAAAGAATTACGAGTCTGTGTAGGTACGAGTCAGTGTGGGTACGAATAATAAACATCCTATGTTTCTATAGTATCTAGATAAACCCAAAATCTATATAAATAGGTGGAACAAACGTATCCTTATATATTTTCATAAACATATTGCTTCATCATCGATTCTAACTTTTTTAATGCTTTTTTTGTTGCTTTTAACAACCTATACATGTGCATGTACATGTATCTTTGAAATCGGCATATCCGTTTATTTCATAAAGAAGGGAAATGAATCAATTTTTTACGTTGATGCGTACATTGTTTCAAAATCCCTTGTTAAAAAGAAATGTATATAATTCAAGTTTACAAAGATGACTTCACACAGTATATCACGTTGAAAAAAATAAGCATGCATGCAAAATACTAATTATCTATATACATGACCTTTTCATGCAATTAAAATAAGTATAACAAAACCCCAACTGTTTCGGGATTCGAATTCAATTTAAAAAAGTCGGACATTAACTGCATTACCACTCAACTAATCTATCCAAAACGCTAAGATTAAATCAATTTTGTTTCAAGGAAGCAGTTTTTCACAAAAAACAAGAAATCCCATTTTATAAAGAGTGAAATCTGCCACATTTGTATGGGTAACCAATTTCAAATTCATATATATGTTCTTGTAAAGGTTAATACAAATTTTCCAGGTAAAATTCTACACTGCTTTATATAAACGTTGCAAGCAATAAATTAAAAAAAAGAATTGAATCGAACTCTGTAAGTTTGATTCGTGAAAATTAGCACAGGAATTGCAACACTATCTTAATTAACAAGCATTAAATGAAAAATAAAATACCACAAACTGGAATATCACAGAGCTCCCATCGGACATCTTTGTCTGTTGTGTAACACCAAGGGGTCGGATCCTGTCCAGCCTTCGGATTTCTACAGTAGTTTTCGTGCACACTGTTGCCTCCATACAAATCAGTGTAGGTGTGGGTCCAAGGGTATTGACTGTCCCAGCGCTGACACGTTCTACCTGAGGCTGTTCTTGAAACGTTGCCTCTGTAGTCTAAGCCCTCACTGGTCAGTTTACATTTAGAAAAGTCCACTTCTATAAAATGTTATTCAACTCTTTTTTTACTTTGCATATTATGAAAATATATGTCAAAATTGCTTTTCTGGAAATGTTTTATAAATACTAATAATTGCAGAGATACTGGTCTCTCAAGACAAAATTATTAATATTATTATAATGATAGTTGAACTTGCACACATTACAACTCCAAATCGTTTAAAAATATATACTGTTATACTATGAAGTCTTGATCAGCTAGAAAAAAGTATGCTAATATATTACATTTTTCATATATAAAATACTTAATAGGCTAAATTTTTATTTCTAGTAGTTACGGACATTCCAAAACGCATGCGTAATTATAAATTTTGTCCACCATCAGTTTTACAATGTGCTGATTAAAAAAATTGATGATTTTGTATGGATATTCTTGATACATGTAATTGAATGTAGTAAATTTCGAGGACTCTATCTACAAATGCATATTTAACTTGATATTCATATTTTCGACCAATACTTGTAAGATCTTTTCTCTGCCTACATATGCGTGTAACTTTCTAATACACGACGGACCTTTTCATATGACTGGATGAAATCAAATGTAACTATTTAAACAATAAAATGCTTTCTTCAGTGATTCATACAGGATATGAAGTTGGCAACATTGCAGAAAAAAATACATAACCCGCGTTACATCTTTCTTACATCTACTTTTAACACATTAATAAATTGATTGTTAAAAATAAGTAAAATACACAAAATTAATGTTTATGTATATAAGTGTGTTAGCTAAAAGAAACAGCAAAATCGTCGCCAATGGGAATTTGAGTCTGACAAGATTTTTCTGAGGTCGCTGTAGGTTTCGACCAATTGATTCACGGGATGTGTAGATTTCAGTCTGGCTGTTTCTATAGAGTTATGAATAAACTGTAAGTTTCCATAAAAAATAGAGGAAAACATACTCGGTAGATGTACATGTAAATATACTATAATAAGTTTTTTAATTCATTATTTTTCTTTGGTTTTTTAAAGTTATCATAAAATTGCTAAAATTAGGTACCAAATATGATTTTATTACCACAGTAAGGGACACCACAAATCTGCCACCGTATGTTTTTATCGGTTGTATAACACCAAGGGACTGTATCATCTGAAGCTCTAGGGTTTCTACAATAATTTTCGTGCACACTTGCGTTTCCTGGAAAATCTTTGTCATAGTTATGAGCATGTGGTGTCTGGCTGTCCCATCTCTGGCAAGTTTTTCCGGAAATAGTTAAGGATATGGTTCCTCTGTACTCTAGACCTTTTTCAGTTTGTTTACAGTTGATGACTAACAACAGAAAAAGAGTATCGAGCTGGGGGTAAATAAGATAATAAAGACAATTCAGGAATTATACTTAAAAGACTACTCAAATAGAATTTTCTTGATTTTAAAGTTAGGTTCTAATTATTTTTTCGAATATAGAATATCGTATGAGGTACGTGAAAAACGTTTGTTCATGTGTACATATGCAAACCAACTTCCAAAACTGTAAATTTGCAGACGTTTAATGATTGTTCTTTGTCCTTTGCAAAATGCAATAAAACCGTTTAGACCATTTAGTGAACTTGAGAACTTATTGGAAACCACCTTCTACGCTGTTGACGCACTTGACAATTCGTTATACAATGGAGTCTCATATTTTTATAAAATGAATGTACTCGGGTTCGATGAATTATAATTCTTATGACTAAATCAGTCCTGTGTTACCGTTTCCTTCATTTTAGTTGTTGATTTTCTTGTTAAAACACATACGTTTTAATTAAAAAAATAAGCAACACCAAAATACAGCAGAATTTTTAAGATTTTCTATTTTAAACCTTCCCTGTTTACACTCAAAGAATTGACACGGTCAAAAAATATATGAAGAGAAAATCTGACATTATTTTCCCATTCGGAATTATTCGTATAACTCACACAAGTTTCAAGATTATCATTCGGTTTGTATGTGTATATTCCTGTAGCTAGACTACTAGTATTTTTTTTACTGTGTATCAAGACCTGATTGATAGAGGAGGCATTCCCAAACAAGTTTATTGGACATTATTCAACCTAAGGAATGATTAAAATTTTAACAGTGTTCATGAATATCAAACTATTATGTAAAATACCAATGACGAGAGAACCTTTTGAGCCTTCGTTGCTTACACCTTACAAACACATAAAATAAAACTATTATGATAAATCTTAAATGGAACAGGAGGCCCATAGGCCAACTCACTCTCCTAAGAAACTAGATGGAACTCTATGAGTATATAAAGTAATGAGGTACCTACGTTTTAAAGTAACTTTACAGTGCATTATATTTCTTGAGAATATTATTAAACATTTTTCCTATGTACTTCTATGTTGGACGTTGAACCCATTTTTAGCCCTAGTAATGGTCCGATGGTCAAGTTTTAAAAAACTGAGAATCTGTACTTACTTGAAATGTTTGCATAGTAATCAAACAAATCGTAGTACTATTATAAAATAAACAGTTTCTTATTATATTTTTGAATTTTAAACCTGTCTTGACGCCCCAGTATTTTCCTGGGGGTCACTACTTTAACAATTTAGAATATGTAGTATATCTTAGGTTTCTTGCATAGAAATCTCACAAACTGTGGAATTGTAGGCTTTGGGAAGAATGTTTAAAAGACATTTTTTTAAGATTTGGACGTCTCTTGGGGACCCGTTATTGGTCCGGGGGTAACGATTTTTACAATTTAGAAAGTACACATTATCTTGAATGATTGTAATCCAACAAATTTTAGTGGGGGGATGTAACAAACGTGAAAAATTTACAGACAGGCAGGAGGCCTGATAGTCAGACAGACAGACGGACGGACAGACGGACGACGAACAACAAGTGATAAGAAAAGCTCACTTGAACTTTCGAATTGGGTAAGCTAAAAATGACTGCAAAATGGATAAAATGTTTTGCATTCTAAAATTTAACCTTCACATTCAAAATACAATTTATAATTATAAAAAATAAAGACGATGTTCAATCAACCCAGCAAAAGTGCAAAGATTTTGTCAACGAGTCTTCTTATTCAAATCATTTGTGTTATCAATTGAAAAAAGGTATAAGCAAATGAAAGTAATCCATTTCGTTTCAACTTTAGCTCTATGTCATCTCGTTTAAATTTATCTATAACTTGCACTAGATCTCAAATCTCCGACAATCCGTGACATCTTGTAATAGATGCAGACCGGTCCAGTAGCATTTAGGACGTTGTTTATTGAGGGTTTGAGCTCTCAATATCAGATTTTTATTAAGTTCAATGTTGTGGACAAAATTTGTTCTAAAAACAAGTAATAATGAATTAAAT
Organism: Magallana angulata; assembly: GCF_025612915.1. Taxonomy (NCBI): domain Eukaryota; kingdom Metazoa; phylum Mollusca; class Bivalvia; order Ostreida; family Ostreidae; genus Magallana; species Magallana angulata. Next base: position 18,397,784 of record NC_069120.1, on the reverse strand, counting down.
TATCATTAAAATAACATTCTATATTTTTACTTTATTATGGAAATTGACTCCAACAAAATTAGGCTTTTAACGAAACACGAAATTCGGACTAAATTTTTCCAATTTGTTTTTCACCGAAATATTTTTATTTTATTTTAACTGTAATATTAAAAGTTAAGATTTTTTCGTTAATCAACATAATTTTGCATTTTTTTCTGTTGTTTTTTTTTCCCTTTAAGATATTAAACGTATTGCACACACTAAAAATTATTGAAAAATACTGTAAAACGAAAAAAAAGACACCACATTCCAAAGAAGTTGGGTACGTGAATAAGGTGTGTAAAATGCCTATATAAGGACAGATCAGATACTGTACAATGCAAATACAGTAAAACTCGTTTAGTCCCTACGAACAAATTCTTAACAAATCTTGAAAAATATCACGATTATAACGAATTCAGATATAATGAGTTTACGGATAGGATATAGCGAACTGATTTTGAGTCCCGTAGAGGAATTCAACACTTTTATAACAAATTTCTTAACGATCTAAAAAGTCTGCTCTAATATTTGATATGATAGTTTGGATTAATTTATTTTCACATAAAATCTTCAATTCATGAACCGATTGTTATTGGTATTACCAGAATGAAATTTCATTTTTAGCCCAAATCAGCAAAAAATGTAGTCTAGTAAAAGAAAACATGTATGTAGTGAATTTGCTATAGTTTTTATTACGAATTCGTTATACGGATATAACGAATTCCGGATATAACGAAGTAAATCCTTTCGTCAATAAGACTTCGCTATATCCGAGTTATACTGTATCAACACATCTGATATTTTCTTTTTAAACTTATTAAAACAATGCATATTAAATGTAACGTCGATTTGTAACCCTTAATTATGTTAAATGCTTCGAATGTGTCAATTTAAACTAGCGTATGCGTGTCAAAACCTTCAAATAGTGTTATATTTTAGAACCTCAATACGTTTTCATTAATATATAGTGTGTGTGAGCTCCATTTTTTTGTCAGTCTAAATAAAGTTTAATAAAAATAAAAGGTATTTTAATCAACAAAAACGTGGAGAGATGACCCATTATACTTTAAGAGTGTCATTTTGTATATCAACATTAATAATACTAAAAAATGCATTCAGCATTTAAACAGAGTCTTTTGTTATGTCTGAAATGGATCAGTGGTTAGAGCACCAGACATAAGGTAACCTAAACTAGGATTTTTAGATTGTGGGTTCGATACCACCAAAACCTTAGGGGTTTTTTTCTTACCATTTGTTAAAACTTTATAACTGAATACATGTATGATTGTTAGAATTTGTCTTTATGTATACTTGTGTTTTAACACTACAAAATTTAATATATTTAATTGAAAAAAAAGAAATTTGAAACTGCAACTTACGGCTAATCTAAATGGGAATTTTCGCTATCGTATTTCCCCATCTTCATTTGATCATTTACCTCGTATAAATTTTATGGCAGCAGAATAAAATCAATATGATTAGTTTAATACTATAAGTGTTTAAGTATTACATGTATCATCATTCAATTTATTGTTAAGTTGAATCAAAAATGGATAGGTATTGAAAGCTTTGGTAATTTGGACTGGAACATTTATAATAATTGTCAATAAAAACTTAATGCTTTGTATCTTTTTAGTGTCACTGCCATCTAAAAACTGTATCTAAATTTTTAAAAACTGAAGTAATTTGTATTAGTTTCACAATTAAGAAAATCTCGATCATAGTTAAAACTTTAAGGGATTTTTTCAAAATTATTCAATGGCAATTAACTCAAAAAGTAGGTCATTGTCCTACTTTTTTGAAAGTGAAAAATAGCACAACATTAAAAGGTCTAAAACGCACAATAGATGGTTTTTCATTATCATCAATGGAATTTTCTTCATTATTAGTAAACGTATTCCTTAATTGAAAATTAATTTTACACTGTATAATTTAATAGAATTTGCAACAGGATCTTCATGACCAGTGTTCGGAGACAATTATATAACATCCATTAGCGGTATGAAAGATATTAACTATCTTCAAACACTATCGGCAGTATTACTATTAATAGGCTGTGTCTATTGATCTTGCATATAAGAAATATTAGAAAATGGTATTTTAAAAATGTTTACAAATTTATAAAAATTTGCAAAATCCAGTTTTACTGATATTAAAAACATTCGTTGTCATATGTCTCATCAAATTAATTGTGCACAACTGTTTACAAAGTATGATAAGCCATATTAAGTGATTTCCTACTGTGCATATAAGATACGAGTGTATTGACAAATCTTATGAATGAACAGTAACGGGTGAGCCGTAATTCAACCGGATATTTAGTCACAGAGGAAGAAGTGACGGATGTTAGGAGGGCCTGGAGTGTAAATAACGGAAGCGATATGATTTCTACATTATAGAAAAGTTCTCGCTTATAATCGGTCTTCAGAATATAAAGAGTGTTGAGTTTTGTTGGTTGATAAACATAAAAATACTTCCTTTGTGATCAGTAAATGAGGAATTTGCAGTTTTTAATTTGTAAATGAACAAAATAAAGACAATCAAGTTCCCGTTGCCAAAATCGTTTAATGATTTAACTCTAAAAGTAACTGAAATCATAATACAATAACATGCATACGTTTCCACATTTTATTTCTCAGGGACCAGAGGAATCGGTATAAGATTAAAACAATTCTGCCAAAATATTTTTTTGTTCAGATAATATCTTCAGTTTGTTTTTCGGGAGTTATTCATCAGTTCGTTTGTAAAATATCTTATAAATGTAATGATCATAAGATCATAAGAAATATAATTGGACCTCGTCATGCTTTTTAAATTTCATATCTACAGTTATCTGGTTGTTTTTTTTGTTTTTTGTTTTTGGTGTTTTTTTTTTTGGGGGGGGGGGGTATTTAAAAGACTTAACTATCCTTTACTCATTGTTCTTTATGAGTAAAATATAAGCACTTATAAATAAAAAAAAGTATGATGTTTGTTAGTTTAACTCATGTAAAATCAATTTTACAAAATTAACAAATCAATACATGTATTTTTTTATGCAATGTTTTTAAATTTGAAATGAAACACACACAGAAAACAGCTTGCTGGGAGAACACAACTCTTCCTCTTTTTTGCCAAGACCACTTTTGCTCGTCATCTTTTTAGTAATTATGTTAATTTTGTTTACGAATTGTTGTTTTAAATATTATATAATTTTACAGTAATATTTTTATTGTTTATATACCTGTTTATTCTAAGTTTATTTAATAAATGATTCTTCATTCTAATGTCGGTTTGATCAGGTCAATAAAGCCCTTTGGGCTTTATGATAGATTTAATCACACCCAACTGACTTTGATCATATCAGAATGCTCAAGAAGATTCCTCATCGCCTATTCTTATATAATTATCAGCAATTGTAAAGTTAGATATTAAACAGTCATTGATTAAATGTTTTTGACAATAAATCACATGATACATTGGTAGTGTTATTGTAGACAAAGATACTGGTAAATATCGAAATATTTCGATAAAAGAATATGAGAAAGGTAATATATTTTCTTAGATAATTATGTATGCATATAATCGTTTTAGGCAGAATCAATTACAGAAGAAGTGCATGTTCTGAATAAAAATGATTAACATTTTTGAAATACCGATACTAGAATCCGATTATTTTAAAAGCAACAAGTTACAAGTAGATAATAATCATATCCCAGTCTTTTAGTTGCGTTTTACTTCATAAGTAAGTAGAGATCTTTTTAAAACAACCCATTTGGCGATTTGGATTTAGAATAGTTTGACAAGAGCATTAAACAAAATTGTCCATCATGGAAAACATAAACTGTTACTGCATGAATTCTAGAATATTAAAATTTAGCTCCACAAAATATTTCACTATAGTGTCTGTAGTAAATTTCAAATTTGATCAGCAGTATGCTATGCAAATGTGCTGAAACTCATTAGAGATGCTTCAGCTATTTTGAGGATCGGTTTTATTCTTTACGCCTAAGAAGTTATGCAATTCCATTACATATTCCGATTTTCATATTCTAAGTTGTATGAATTTAAAATATCCGACATGTATTTTTGAAAATGTACATGCAATATGGAAAAATTATATTATAATGGACAATGAAAAAATCAGCTTTGTCTTTACATTTTTCGATGTCGATAGGCAGCGAATCAGAGCTGAATGAATTGTTCGTTATACAAAAATAAAGGAAAGCTAGATTTGCCGAAAAAAAATCAATGGAATAAATATACACACATACTCGTATTTCTGAAAACATATTTGCAGAAAAGGATTTGTTAACAGTAACAACGGATAAAAGAACAGACTAGATTTATTCATTAAAAAGCACGCCTTCTCATCTTTTGAGGCAAATTTACTGATGCAAATAGAAATAAAGTATGGTTCACTAAGCATTCTTATTCACAAAGTAAACCGAGTTTGTAAAGGTTCATCCATTAAACCTACTTTTAGTTGTAGCCGTCAGCACATTAAATCTGATTTGAAATATATAAGGAAAAAGTAAACATTTGAATTGTATAAATTATATTTAATATAATAAATATTTTTTAAATAAGGGTGGATCTTGAATGAATATAATCTTAACTTACCCGAAGTGGCTGATTTATGTACCAGGTACATCAGTAGTATAGACAAAAACATAGTCCACATGCTGTGTTAATTGACACAGCAACTAAAATGCAAGCGCGTGTAAGCCTTATTTACAATGAACACTCATCTGTCGCCGCGTGGACGTTTTCCATCCACCCAGTTATGCAATATACATAATTATGGCATGATACGCATGTTCAATCAAGGTCAACCACAAATCCTTTACAGCGGTAACAAGTGATGAACAAATTCTACGGTCTAGTGCATTTTCATTCATCGTTTATTTTCATTTTTATCAATTTTCAAGTTTGTTTGCTTACCAGAATTTTCCGTATTTTTTTTTTTGGTCTGTTAAATGATTATATATATATATATATATATATATATATATATATATATATATATATATATATATATATATATATATATAGGATGGGACATGGAAGTTGGTAAAAGAAGCCATATGCCGAACGTGTGCACGGTTCATAACATGATTTTCCTGTTAGATGTCACATTAAGTCATATATTTTATAACAAAGTTCATATTATTACTGAGGAAAATCAGTTGTTAGTTTGTATCCGGCAGTTACAGAATTAGTATGCTTTAGATGTTGATAGAAGTACTTTATTAAACTATGTGTTGGTACAGGTATAATTTTAGTGATCAAAAATTTTCACTAATGGGGCATGGTCATGATTTTGGTCAAAAATCATTTTTCAGATTTAAAAGTTTACAATGCTTCAGTAAGGCATTTATAATAGGCAACCATATTTAAGTGTCATTTGCGGAATTATAACGAGTTAATGATCTAGAACTTACAGTTATTTGTTATGTGAACAAAGCTTTTGTTTACATTTGAAGTTGAAGTAAAAATTCCAGTTTTAGACTAAAAAGGAATGCGTTAAACGTTTGGAACTGTTTATGTATGCCTAAAATGAACATGAAGATAGACACAACAACTTGAAAAAAGATTTTTTTACTGGTATATTAAACCTATGTAAACAAAAACAGGGCTCGAGCCTTGTTTACATGACAAAGAATTGAGAGCCCTGTGTCTTGCTTATAACTCTATGACTGACTCTCAAATTCCACTTGATCATTAGAAATGTATTTCTTAAGCATTGAAAAAATAAAAACAAAAATTATAATTTGAGCAAAAATCATGACCATGCCCCTTTAAAGCAATCAGAAATCTAATTTTTATCAACTGATGACATTAACGTAATACTGTGGTCTATAAGAATAAGGAAACAGTAACAACAGCAAGTACATATACTACTATACTCATATATAACATACCGGATTGACAAAGAGTTCACTGAGTAAGAGTTAATAAAGACGCAATTGGATATCAAAAGTAAGAGTAAGCCCAGGAAAGATAAATCCTGTTGTTAGGATCCTTGTAACAGCCAGTATTAACCATTTTTGTCCATGTAATGAGTTTTCTGTTAAAACATCAGTGTGCAAATATTCCGCGTTTCGACCTCCTTTCACTGTATATAGACCGACTTAAATTATTCATAAAAATTATAATTCAAAAAATGATTTAACAATTCAATTTAATCACTTTTAAAAATGTTTCAAAAGAATAAGCAATAAATACATGTGGATAAGAATAAATAAACATTTCTCTCCCTCGCCTCACCTGTACACTATTACCATCTAGCCAAATCAACCTGTCACACAAAGTCACCTGTGTAAATTTAAAATTTTTAGTTCAGTTTCTAAGTTAATATTACTTTGTATTATCATAATTCCATTTAACTTGCTTATAGCGTTAAAGTGGCACGGCGACTCAAAATAGATTTTTACATTTTGATATTATCCAATGGAACAGAAACGTTAAATTAGTGACTAATTTTGTCATTATGTCACATTTAACGCTTTTAATCAATTAGATTGGTGAGCACATCAACAGCTGAAGATATCACAGGATATATACAATCGGTTTATTTACAATTAATGCATAATTCCCCTGATGTTTGTATTGGAGATAAACGACATTCCGTGGTCTAAACACACTACAATTAAACCTTGCATGAGCATGAGCACATTTGAACGTCATAACACATTTTGAATAGATTAATTATTGTTATATTTAATGAAACGTTTAAGCATACCTACCCAATTTGATTTGTACTATAATAAAGCCAATAAATAATTATTTTTCACGCATTACATTTTTACCCCAATAAACGCAGTAAAGGGTTTCATAGGTGAAAACATATTTTATGTCAATCCTTTTATAAAATAACACAACAAATTAATGTATCTGAATCACTTTAAAAACAGCGAATTATGAGTGCCAAATTTGACTTATATCATATATAATTCTTTATTTGTCAATTTTACTGTGTACAGTTCTTAATTAATGCATTTTAATGATCAACCAAATTTTGATTGTTAAACGTAGAGTAATAAGATAGTCACATGCCATACAGTTCACTGTTATGTGAACAGGGCTCGCGCCATGTTTTTGTTTACATTGGTTCAATAAACCAGTTACAGTTTTTTGTCTGCTATATATTAAATTCGTTTCGAAAATAAAAAAAGTTCATGGCGTTTGTCTTATCTATATTTCGGTCTAAACCTGAAAATGTAACTAAAAATCATGACACGAGCTTTGTAACAAAGACATATGAGTTGCTGTGTATCTCGCCTATAATTCGACAACTGACACTTAAATTTTGGTTGATCATCACAAATACCTTGCTGAAACATTGTATGGAATAAACAACGGAAATATATAGTAAACCAAAGTCGTGATCATATTGCTTTTAATAGATTTAAGCATCAAATTGTGTAATGCCAAACAAGGGTTAAAATTCGGTAATAAAACTGTGACATTAGTAAAGATGTCAACAATGGTCACATACATCTGTACCAATCACCGCAAAGTACAACTCGATTTTGATGAAGCTTCAAGAAATAAATGAAATCGTAAAACCCTTTGTAATGACATAAAAATCGCTGTGCTTCTACATGAGCCAATTAATTAAAGGACAATCAATTGTGTATCATTTTAAGCAAATTTACATTGTAATGTGACAAACTACCACACACAACAGCCCTTTTTATCATTCAATTTCTTTTCAAACATTTTCAGATTTTATCTGAAGTCTTAAAATAAAACAAACCGAAAAAACAGTACGTGGCGATAAAAAAAAATGCCATTCTTGAGAGATTATCATAGAATTGCAAACAGAGAGAGAGAGAGAGAGAGAGAGAGAGATGTATAGAAAGTAATGGACTGATAAACACACACACTACCAAGTGACCACATCATAATTCGAGCAATCGACCTTCGGGCTACTGGTTCATGAGCACCGAGCCATGTGATATTAATAGAAGAATGCATATGAATAAAAACTGCCTGAGCTAAGTTGGATTGTTAGTATGTAGATTTATATTTATCTAACTCACCCCTGCGGATGTTATTGTCATTTAAATTTTAGACCACGTGGCTTTGATTGACCCTTTCAGTTTCGCAGTAAAAATCGTGCTCGTGTTTATAGTCTTTTTCATAGAATCTAGGTACTTGTGGTCAAGCATAAAGGTTTATTGATTTTAAACTTTGTCTTAATTAATTGGTTGATAAAATGTATTTTAGAAATAAATGTGACAATACAAAGACTAGTTATTTTCCTGTTATCGTTGCAACAAATAACATGCGTAGTTGATCCGCTGGTTTAGACGGACTCCTCTGTGTAATTCCCTGGTTTAGACGGACTCCCCTGTGAATTTTAAAAATGTTTTGGGAGTATATTTCACCAATATTTTTTGATTTACTCATAAGCGTATATGAAAATAATAAGCTAAGTTATACTCAACGATTAGCACTAATCACAGTTCTATTTAAAAGTGGCGACAGAAAAAAAGTATTAAAAAACTATTGACCTTTAAGTTTAACAAATACTGATTACAAAATTATATCATTCATATTTGCTAGACGATTATAAAAGGTTATTAATAAATTAATCGGAACCGAGCAATCGGCTTACATTAAGGGTCGTTATATTGGCGTTAATGCGAGATTAATATTGGACATATATGAATATTGTGCAGAAAATGAATTCTATTATTTCTAGACTTTGAAAAATCTTTCGACTCTGTTGAGTGGAATTTTCTCTTTAATGTCTTAAAAAATTAACTTCCGGAATAATTTTATAAACTGGGTTAAGATTTTGTATACAAATCCAGTCTTTAAAGTGAAAAATAATGGATGGATATCCAAGTCATGTAAAATTTCAAGAGGAATAAGACAGGGATGTTCAATTTCAGCAATGCTTTACATTTTTATAGCAGAAATTTTAGCTTTAAAATTTAAAAAAACAATAATACAATAAATGGTTTTCAATTTAAAGATACGCATATAGAGATTAGATACTTGCAATACGCAGACGATATAACTCTTACTTTAAAAAACACCTCATCTCTAAAAAAAAAAAAAAAGGCATTACAGACTGTTGAATTATTTTGCTGCCATGCAGGATCAAAAATTAATTTGAATAAATCCTAATGTATACTCATGGGCAATTTAAAAGATAAACATGAAATTATAGAAGGAGTAAAAGTAACAAACAATGCAGTGCGAGGCTTAGGAATTCACCTCGGTCATGATAAAAATAAATGTAATGAGTTAAATTGGATGAAAACTTACAATGGCATGGACAATTTTTTTGAGTCATGGAAAAAAGAAAACTAACTATATTTGGCAAATCGTGTGTTGTTAATAATGTAGCTGTGTCAAAATTAATTTACATTGCATCTATTCTCCCACTTCCTGAAAATGATTTTATTAAGAAAGTCAATAGAGCCATTTTCAGTAATATTTGGAACAAACATGACAGAATTAACGAAATACTTTAATAGAAAAAATAGAAGAAGGCGGGATCGGTGAAATAGACATAGAACTCAAGTTAAAAGCACTGAAAGCATCTTGGGTTAATAGATTATCAGAGTCATGTTTAATTAATGAGGTCATTAATGCTTATTTAAAAAGGGTCAACCTTAATTTGAACTACATATTATCAACGATTGAGAGAAATATAGAAGATTTTACAGTTATTAATCATATTCCTAAATTTTATCAAGAAATATTTTGTTGGTTTAATGGTTCTTAAAAAACAAAATAACATTCTTAATACCGGTATGTCAAAAGTAACATTTGTACAGCAACCCCTGTGGAACAACGAACTGTTTAAGTATAAAGGCAAAACGTTGTGTTTTTTAAGATGGATAAAAAGTGGTATACTATATGTAAAAGATCTTTTCAAGAAAGATGGCAAAATGAAAACACTAAATGAATTATTTGATATTTTGTTGAAAAAAATGTAATTGGCTATGTGAATATAATATTTTACGAAACGTAATAAGACAACAATGTCTGAATTTTGATATGACATGTAGTCAATACACAACAAGAGAAAAGTTATACATTTCATTTAGAATGACATACAATAAAACACAAAAATGTCAATTCTTTTATGAGTATTTGTTGACTACTAAGTTCCAAAAACCCATTCATAAGTCCTATTTAAAGAACATGTTTAACGTTCAAAAAGAAAACTAGAAAAGTATGTACATTAATAAAACTAAAGCAAAAAGCAAATATTGTGATTATTGTCAAGACACAACAGAGAACGTTGAAAATCTTATTTTTGAATGTGACAATGTCAAAGAAATATGGTCAAAACTGTGTACGATTTTGCATTTAGATTTTATGTGGAAACATGTAATCATAGGTTTCTATAGGTTAATTAAGTAGTAATCTAAATAAAACTTTACAACAGATAGAGCCTTTTTAATGATGAACGACATTGTATACAATTTTCAAATAAAGATAATATCCAATGGAAGGGTCAAATGTTTGTTATTTGCTGCTCTGGTTGTGTCCATTTATTTTCCCAGTCAAACTGATACTAGGACTCTTCAGAGATCTCATTCTCTAAAATCATAAAAAAAAAACCATTAGCAACCTCGTTCAGCTTAACAACGGTCATCTGTAACCTAAGCTAAGCAGTATTTCTTATTTAAACACAATATAAAAAGGAAACATATTGATACATTATTATATATCTTTTTTTAAACTATCAAACTTACTCAAATTTATAAAGAACCGACCCATTAGATTATTAAAATTATAATTATTAATTATATTATAAACTTATCACACTCCGTTCGGACTTAAAGTAATTATATACAAAAACAAGAATATTTTTATTACAGAAAAACTTGATTTTAAGAAGAGGGAAATTTTGTGAATGTTCTTCATAATCAAATTTGTTTATATATAACTTTGATATAAAATGTAAGAACTTAATGTTTGGAAATAGGTATTACTTTTCACAAAATAATAATATCGGAGTGGTTTACTGCACTAGATTTAAAGCAAATTTATTAATTGCAATTTTTATATAGGTATTTTTTAATCAGTTAGTTTTAGGTATTTTAATAACAATTAATTTGTAGATTGTGATATTTGTTTGTTTTTTTTAAACAAAGTAAAGTTATGAATAAGATAACCTTACCTAAACAATCTTTTTATATGATAATTTCACAAGTATTAATTTTGCTCTTATATTACTCTGATAATTTTGTTAATTCCCTATTAATCCTAAGCATTTATACCTTTCTGTAGATCATGCTGAACGTATATATGAAGGGATTTAGTGCTGAGTTAATTGGTAGTATGAGAACAATAACCCAGGCGTACACGTCCGACGAAATATTCACTCCTCCACTGGCTAGAAGTCCTAAAATTATGAGGTAAATATTTAAATACATGTACTTATTCATTTTAATAGGTTTCCAAAGGGCTTACCTAACTAAACAAAGTTATTCTAAAGACAAATGTATAAGTACGGTTATCTTTTAAGAAATGATTTTGAATTTTGGCTGCTCTTTATAAATTAAAAAAACCGGAATGTGCAGATTTAAGAAGAAATTTATTTAAGCCCTTTCCTTCGATCTGGTCCATGTACATCTATGTCGCTTGTACTTAAATAATCTTAATTATTTTTAATTAACTTAGGAATGTACATGCATCAAATAATTGTAAGTTTGAACGCGAAAGATAAAACAGTCAAGTTTTAAATTGTATTTTATTAGTATACAAAATCAAGGGCCTTAAGCTTTTCATTTTTAACCATAGGAATATAACAGAAAAGCTTTTTATTTTCAAATAAAGCTGCTTGTATACACACAGTGTGCTCTGGATCTTGTAATTCCAGTTTTACTCTTTGGTGCGTAAATGTTATGAATGGGAACTTTATGACGCAGAGTCCTACTTTACCTTTCACCCAAAGAATGAGATCTTCGATGCTTTGAATGAACCAATCCATGAATACATGGGGAGGGGGTCAAATCACTTTTTGTTTTGTATAGAATACTTTATATTGAATGTTTTAGAATAAATCTATCGAATTTACATTAACTTTTGACTACAAATAATGATTGAGAATCCGTGCCAACCCTGCTTGGACGATTTAGTTCCTAGTATAGTAAATACTCTAGCTATAAGAATAAATATCTTTTTTAATCCAAAGTGATTATATTTTGTTAATAATGATAACAAACACCAATTATTACTAACAATCTTTAGTAATAAACAATAGGTAACCATTTATTGCGATGACCCCCCTTTTCCACCATTCAAATAATTTGCTAATCTATTCTTAAATCAGGATTACACATGTGCATGATGAGCCTACTTTTTACTTGAAAATTCTTACTCACTGTTGATTAATATACCCCATTTAACATTTTCATCAATCGCGAATTTAATTTGGACACATTAAACATGCATCATTTTATCTTTTGTGTGAGAAATATTGATATTGCTTGTCCCATTGTCTGCACTGTTTCAGAGAATGCAACCTTAGTTAGGCCTGACGTCAGGCAATCATTATCGCATACAGTACTGTCTTAATGTTTAATTGTCAGATGAACAAAACGTCCAATTAAAGATCGGGAATCAATTGAAGAAGTAATTATAATGATTTGCACTCTTACAAAAAATGAAATGGACAGAAAGTTCTCACCTATAACTATAATGGGAATCCAGCAAAATGTGTCTGACAAAACAACATAGGACAGAGATTTAAAAACTGCCATTTCCCGCTTTGAATTGTCATTTTCAATTTTCTTCCCCATTCGTTTGACCTGAATATAGATCAGCAATTGTCCAATCACAATGGCCATAAAAATAAACATGTTGAATCCAATGAACAAAAAGGTTGAATATTCCCAACCGGATACCTTTCCTGGTGTTAAAGGTAAGGATATGCATACTGTAGATCTGCTGTAGAAGTCTGAGTATACTAAATAGGGTACAACTGAAAACAAGATAGCAATCAACCAAGCAACCAATGTGACAAAGAGAATCAATCGTCTTTTTTTCACTAGTCCCGCAGAAAATGGATGTTTCAAAACAATATATCTTTCAATGGTAATGAGAAATATAAAAATCACTGATGCTTCACTAGATGTTGTAGCCAGCAATCCTGCAATGGTACAAGTTGTGCTGTATCTCCACTCACCATCGTTAAATCCATAGATGTTTCGATACTCCAGATCGGCAATGGCTATGATGAACAAATACATGCCCATTAGAAAATCGGAAACACTTAGATGCAAGACAAAAACACCTTGTGAAGCGTTTCCTTTTATTCCTCCCTGAATGCGATAGTATATAACATATGCATTTCCAATTACAGAGAATAGAGCCATGTACCATATCATCTGTGCAAGAAATCCAACATTTATCAATTGTTCACAAGACGAAATACTATCCTTTGGCGATATGCATTTTGATGAATCAACGGTTAATGGTTTTGCGCAACAAATGATATAAGAATCTGTCTGCAACCATTCGAGATTACAGAGGCCTTGGAACATGGTCCTCGAAACGGTTAACTTGTTATTGTTTATGTGTACATACTTAACTGACTCCAGTCCTTTAAATGCATCGTACTCCAAGTTCTCCAAACCATTCCCAGACAAATCGAAAATAGTAAGTTTTGCTAAAGCAACAAATCTTGTTGGAGCTAGAGATTTTAATTTGTTACCGGTTAAATTTAATTTTGTAAGCGACACTAGATTTTCAAATGCCATTCTATTTATGGTATGTATTTGATTGAAAGCCAGATTCAGTGTACGCAAGGAGTTCAGATTTGAGAACGAAAATCCATCTAATATAACTATCAGGTTATTTTGTAAATTAAGATATCTTAATCTATCTAACCCATTAAACATATAGTCAGTGATATTTTGTATCAAATTATAACTAAGATCTAATTCAAATAGCATTTTCATCGATGTTGAAAAATAAAAATCAGTATTTGTGATATTGTTGTTTCGCAAAATTATTTTAGAGACAGACCTCAGCCAATAAAGTGAACGGGGCTGAATAGTCATCAAGTTGTTGTTCTGTAAGTCTAACAACTCAAGACTTGAATTTAGTCGGTTGTAACTTTCTAAAGCTGTTATCTTTGCTATCTTATTATTGATAATAATTAGATGTCTTAACCTTGGAGTAAATTTAAGAAAATCCATTTGAAAACGTATGATCTGGTTGTAGGAGATATTTAAGTACAACAAGTTTGACAATCCGTCAAATGCTTTCGATTCTAGATTTTTAATATTGTTGTATGACAGATCTAAATTTTGAAGACTAAATGAATTTAACCGAATTCCAAGATCTGTTAGCGAAGAATCGGATAGATGACAACTTGAAAGATTTAAGTGTACGAGTAAACCAAAATCTTCAATACTTTCAATGTTAAAAGAATTTGAACTTAAATCAAGAACCCTGACTTCCTTTGTTACATTTTCCGGGGAACTGCATTTAAAAATGAATCCATTGCATTGACAGTGAGCAGGACAACGTTTTGAACAACCACTGTTGTACTCTAAACACGATGTGTTGTTGTTGTGTTTACATGGTGATTCATCTTCTTGATTGGGACAGTTAGTCAATCCATTACAAAATTCACCAACAGGAATGCAACTGCCATCTTCACATTGAAACTGTGTAAAGCTACATGGTTCTTTATCTGTATATAAAAAATAGATACTTTAAATGCATGTACATATGACAGCTTACGTTGTCACAAATTTTATCAATGATTGTTATTTACTAGTATTCATACGGTTAGGATTGCATTGATTAGTTTTTTGTTCTTACTGGTGTGTTACATGTATCAACAAAAAAAACACGTTATTTACCTGCGCAAATACCATTTTCATAGCTAATTTTTCCTATCTGAATTATGCCTGATCTGTTTGCCTTGAATGTTCCAACCAATATTACCTGCAAAATGGACTTGCACATATATCACAAATAAAAACACATTTTGATATGAACCATGTCATTTTATATGTACTTTCAGTCAAAAGATAAACAACGTGCAAAAAGTACCATGTACGGAATATTCGTTGGCGTCTGAATGCTTGTCGATGCAAAAAGTTTGGAGTCAACATCGCGTCGTTCAAAGACCATTTTGTTTCGTGTATATATGGTTCCTTGGGTTATAAAGAGTTGTAAGTGAACACCTTTTCCTTTGTAAGACAATGTTAAACAACCAAAGTCAGATGATACCGGCTGTGGCGTACTGTATAAAATAGCCATGTCTTCCTCATTGCTAGTCAAAGTCTTAT